>NW_026054663.1:0-326506 GCF_022830035.1 Ophidiomyces ophidiicola
TTGCTTATGTTTTAATGCTTCCCTGGCTGGTTTCTTCTAGAAGGTGTCAGCCCCGAGCAGCAGGTTCTTTGGAAAAGCAGACCTCACATTTCGAAGATAATTTAACTTGTTTAAGCGGAGCAGCGGCTACTATACCACAGAACTCCAGAAAAAAAAAAAAAAAAAAAAAAAAAAAAAAAACACACAGAAATCAGAACTTAGAGCTCCGTACAGCGTACTCATTAGTATGTAGCAGCGGGGATATCAAGAAAAAAAAAGCCATGTAGCCCGTAAGGGCGTAGAATCTATTAAAGCGAGCGAGAGAAAAGAAGTGACTGAAAGAAAGACGGGAGCAAGTAGTGAATTGTAAAAATTCAACAATGAGCCCATTTCTCAGTTCAAGAATGAAGGAGAAATAAAATAAAAAGGAAATTCACAACTCTTTTTTTCTACCCTTCATAAAGAATCAATCTCTAGAACCTCATTCTTTTCCCCCCGGGGGCAAAATCCGCCCGTGGCACTGAATGCACAATGCCAATGGCATTGTTCAGGAGCATTTTGCTCAATGGTCCGAGAAGCGACAATTTTGCAGTGTTTCCCTCATTGAAAGCTTCATTATGTATCATAATAATGACAGCAGGCCAATGCATGCATGGCCATCGTATTCAGCCAGTGAATGGACAGGTGTATCCATTTCTCCGGCAACTTCCATCGTCGCCCACCGACGCCCCGAGGACCAGGTATCTATCTCTTGATGAAAGGAATACCATCGCAGGGACACCAGAGCGGCGTGAGCATAATCATCGAAGCAAAGACAAAACCCATCCCCACAAAATAAGCCGATAATCGCGCCTGTTTTATTTTCTGCGTGGATTGATGGGTGGGTTGGTTCCAAGAACGGGCTTGCTCGGACAGAGGTCGATTTTGGCTTTGCGGGCCGGAAGTAACTAGGTAGTTACCTCCTGCTTCCCGGGCGGAGCTAAAACGGAGGCGCCGGGCCAATCACCGGCGGCCCCACTCTGGAACCCCACATACGGAGTACTGCAAGGTACGGAGTGCTAGGAAGGTTAGGAACTATGTACGGAGTATGTACTTTCTGTGGGAGCTGATATCGGGCTTTCGGATATAGGGAAGCGGGCGAGGTAATAATAGGAGACAATATTGTATACTGTGATATGCCTTCCTATCTGAATGGAATCCTTATGTGTGAGGGAATTGAGGATGCTTGATGAAGCGAAGTGG
Organism: Ophidiomyces ophidiicola; assembly: GCF_022830035.1. Lineage (NCBI taxonomy): Eukaryota > Fungi > Ascomycota > Eurotiomycetes > Onygenales > Onygenaceae > Ophidiomyces > Ophidiomyces ophidiicola. The sequence continues at coordinate 1,222 of NW_026054663.1, forward strand.
CGAACAGCAAGCAGCTGGTTTCCAATAAGATATTAATCAATAAGATAAGAAGTGCGATATATAATAGATACACATCAATACTCCCTACGTCCGAGCCAAAAAAAAAAAAAAGAGTAAAACGGCAAACAAGACCGACCAATCAATCTCCCCATCTACCCAGTGCCTATAGCAACACACAACTTCCCGTATGTTGATCTTGCGCCAGGGGAAGGAACGTGTGAGGTACAAAGGGGTAAAACTGTACATACATATATCTATACATACAAGCATCCGTGTAGCATATATCTTGAAAGGGTATATATATGTTAACCAGCGTATAAAAAACCAACAAACCAAGCTCGTCTCCCGCAGACACGCAAGTATATGTGACCTGTTCCCTATAATTCAAACATAACGAAAGGGGGCCCTCGCTTAACGACGGCAGACAGCGCAGCGCAATACAAAAGGAAAAAGGGGAGTGGGGGGGTATTGAATACGCTCAGATTCTCGCTTGGGGATATGTATGTGTCGAGAAGGCCGTTAAGAAAGGATTTGAAGAGAGAAAGAGGGAGAGAGAGTCGTAGTCGTCATATCATATATCAAGGGGGGGAAATAAAACGCCTACCGCCCTTGCCAACAAAATGAGACCCAGCGTTTACAAACCTACCAGCACAGAAAGGAAAGAGAGTCAAGGAAATGCATAGTTAATCAGAAGACGGGAAATGGGAGGAAGAAGAAAGGAGATAGATATGGAAAAAGTGGAAAAAGAGAGAGAGAGAAAAAATAATAGTATTTTTAAACACAAAGTCAGAAAGTAAAAGACATTAAAAGAGGACCCTCCAAAAAGAAAAGAAAAAAAAACCAAAACCAGGACCTAATATTCCCAAGCCCCTATCGAGTTATTAATCATCAAATCATCAACATCGCTCAAGATCGGGGGAGAGGGGGTGCAGTGGGGAAAGAAGGTCCTCTCCCTCGAGGATTCCCTTAACCCGCCAATATGCCGCAAATTACAATTAAAAGAAAAAAAAAAAGGCCCAAAGGAGAATACGCCGGCGTGAAGGGGAAAAAGAATACAGAGATATCCCAGCACTGGGTGGGTGGGTGGGGAGGAAACCAAAGTCATTCCATCTCTAGAGATCCGTACTCCTGAAGGTGTCGGTGGTTTGTTTCCTTTCTCGCTGTCCAAAAAAAACAAAAAAAAACAAAAAGGTCCGATCTCCGTACATGCTAGTCCCTCAACACAACAAACAAGAAGAATGCTAAACATAATGATGAATATTATGAGAGAAAAAAAAGGAGATACAGCCTCGGGTCAACAAAAAGGCTTGCAAAGCCCATTATATAATTAAGAAGCGGAGGGGGTGCTCAAAGAAAACAAACAGACTGCCTGTTCTATGCAGCACGCAGATACTACTATGCGTCTCTTTTATTGCTCTCGCACGTCGCAACAGCAACGAGAGCCTGCAGTCGAGCATCGCCGCCGGCTGAGCCGGGGAACGGGTCCCCTTGTGGCTTAGCACGGGCAGGAGGTTGCGACTATATCGAGAGAAAGTTGAGTTAGATACAAGACTTAATATTAGCGATGGAAGTCTGGGCACCTACCGAAGTGTTATAATCCCCTGAGACCAGTGAGTCGCGACGTTCCGCTCCACGGTCATGCTGTACCACAGTCGTCAGATAGTCCATGCTGGCCTGCGGAGCGGTGTCGCCGTTCAGGACGCGGGGAGAGGAAGTAGGCTGTCGTTGCTGTGGCGGAGGAGGTGCAGATTTGCCGTCATACCAGCCATGGCCATTGACATTGTTCCGGTTGGGCTGTTCAGCTCTGGGTACTGGATCGAAGGGAACATGACGTCTGTCAGCGGGTCGTTCGGCGGCCACAGGAGCCAGTTCAGGCTGGCTAGTCTGCGGCACACCGTTGTTCCGAGACCAGCGGGTGGCATCGGTGTTCTCATGAAGGCCAAGCTTGTTCAAACCACTATGCAGCGTCATATCCAGAGAGAAATACCCTCGTCGATGGCCCGGTCCTGAGATGGGGGGCTGCGGTCTTGACGCGGGCATCTGGGGGCGAAAAGACACCGGAAACGGCGAAGGAGCGGGTGCCTGTTGCGTCGCTGGCTCAGCTGGGCCAGGGCCGTCGATCTGCATGGGCGTTGGTTCGCGGCGGGGAGGGGCCAATGGGCTCTGTTGCATTTGATCGAAACTCTCGATGCCGGGTAGCCTTTGCGGGTGATTCGGGACCGACTGCAGGTTCGCGGGATACCCAGTTTGGACACTTCCAGGGACGGAGTCCTGGATCCACATTCCACCGGGGTTCGGGCGGGTGGATCCGGAGCCAGGATGCCACGTCCTTCTCCGCCAGTCCGCCTCAGGAGGAAACGGCGGCTGCGGATCTTGTGGGGTCGGAACGATCGTCGGGGGGTAGACAAAGCCGTCTGCAGTGTACGGATGGCCGGCGGGGACGAGCGGTCGAGCCGGCGCCGGGTAGCGGATTGCGTTGGCCGCATCGTATCTGCTCCCCGAAGGCACGGAGAGTCGGCGATTATGCGTACCCTCTCCCCAGTAGTCGGTGGCGGAGGAAGGCGATGCGAAGAAGGACTCGTAGGTACTAGACGAGGGGGTGAACAGCGTCGTGCTGGGCGACTGTCCTGGGTAGAGCAGGGGGGCCTGTTGCGGGGGAGTCGTGGGTGGCGATGAAGTGGCTTCCAAGGAGAGCCTGGCTCTCGCCGCGCCATCGCCTGCCATCATCAACGGCGGCGGGCGACGTCTGATTTCCGCGGCCTGGCTGAAGGACGAGACCGTAGAGGTGATGCTCGATGAGGATAAGTTTCGGCCGTGGCCGCGACCATGGTTGCCTGGGCTGCCACCAGTGCCGGCGCGGGCTCTGCCCACAGGTCGGATACGATCTGTCCGCACCTGGCGCTGGAAGCGTGTGGCAGAGGCGGCCAGTGAGTCGCCGGGGATCTCTTCATTGACGTGGACGGTCTGTGCGTGTTGTCGCAGATTGTCCAGACGAGAGAATCGACGAGAGCAGTGGCACTGAAAGGGGCGTTCACCGGTGTGTTTTCTAAGCGAAGCGGAAAAAAAAAAAAGGTCAGCGTCACTTTCTAGCGACCATAGGACGAAACAAAGTAGACAAGGAGGGGGAATCCAACCGAATATGTCGAGCCAAATGCTCACTTCGAGTGAAGCTCAAGTTGCAAGGCGGGAAATCGCGACAGTAAAAGCGCTGGCCCTTTTTCTTCTTGGACGGGGGCGCGGTGTCGGGCGGCTCGGGCTCGTTCTCGCTGGCATAGTGCTCTCCCTCCGACTCGTGGGCCTGCATGTCTTCCTGGGTGGACGAGCCGTCGCGGCTGGGGTGTTTGGGCACAGCAGGGCGGCGATGAGGCAGACTGGATCTTGCAGGATCGGCGGCGACGGCGGCAGCGGCAGCAGCCTGACTGATGCGGTCGGTGTGGTTGGCGGCGGTGGTGGTAGTTGTGGTGGAAGAGTTCAGCGGCAGGGCTTGGTCGGCGACGTCTCGCGCGACCGGGCGGTCGGGGGCCGGGGCGCGGCGGGCGTCTGGGTCTTTGTCCAAGTCCCGGTTCAGGTCGAGGGGCGGGCGGGTGACGTTGACGGGCAGAAAGGCCGTCATGGTGGTGGGGAGGTATGGATATTCGGGGACGAGCGGCCGTGGCAGGGCCGGGCGGCAGCTAAGGGTCGGCAGCGGTGGTTTTGGGTTGCGATGTGCGAGAGCCGATCAACGGTTCAGGCACGGCGGCGGCGAGGCAGCAGGGCGGCGTGACTGAGACAGTGGGTTAGAGGAGACCGCGAGCAGGCGGGCGGGCTGTGGAGGGGAGAGAGAGGGAGGATGGGTTGGATGCGAGGGATGCGAGGGATGGGATGGGAGGGGGCGAGGTTGGGGGAGGAGCGGAGGCTGGACGGGGAGTGGTGGTGGTGGTGGTGCACGCGAGAGGGCGAAGAGGGATGGGGGGGCAGCAGGAGGTCAGCACGGGCTTACTAGTTCAGGCGGCTCTGGGCGGGCAGAGCCACGTCGAAACACGGGCCGGCGGCTTTGGAATCACAGCTGAGGCGGCCGGGCAGAGAGCGGTGGAGAGAGTCGAGGGAGTTGAGTTGAGTTGAGTCGAGGGTAGCGGGGTGTAGAGAGTCGAGTTGAGTCGAGGGTAGCGGGGTGTGGAGAGTCGAGTTGAGTCGAGCAAGGTGGGAGAGTGGAAGAGTAGTTGACTACGGAGTAGTGGTGAAGCAGAGACGGAAGAGAGAGCGAGGCGGCGGGGGGCGGCTGAGCGTGGGCAGGCGGGGCGCGGGAAAGGGGCCGATCGGAGCGACAGCAGGGATACGAGAGGATGAGTAGAAGGAGAGAGAGACAACCACAACGACTACTATTACTACTACTCCTACCTCCTCTCGATGACGCCGTGCCGCCGCGTGGCGACGAAGGTTTGGCGCGTGTGGCGAGCGCGGCGAGATCGCCCGCGCCAACAGCCTGAGGCGCCGCGGGAACTGCGCTGGCGGGGGGAGGCTGGGCGGCCGCGGCCAGGGGTGCAGCAGCCAGGGCCAACGGGGAGGTTAGGTAGTAGCCCCTAGCTAACTAACTACACCAGCACCACCACTCCTGCCGCTACTCCGCGAATGATACCTACTACTACTACGGAGTACCACTACCACTACTTCCTCCAGCCTGCTACCCCCCTCTCTGCCTCGCGCCTAGCTCTCTCCCTCCGGCGTTGCGCTGCCCCGCCTCGCCCTCGCCCGCCCCCGCTAGCCCGTTACAGCGTAGCCCCGCGTTCTAGTCCGCGGTCCAAACTCTCTTTCCCTCCTCTGTCCCTACGCCCCGTTCCCCTCCGCTGCTCCCCGATGCTCCCTCTGTCCTCTCTGAATAATAATCAGTCTGTCTGTGCTGTCCACGGTTTCCTGCGCCGACCTTAGCTAAGTAACTAACTAGCCAACGAACACCCCCCCCCCCCCCCCCCCCCCCCCCCCCCCCCCCCCCCCCCCCCCCCCCCCCCCCCCCCCCCCCCCCCCCCCCCCCCCCCCCCCCCCCCCCCCCCCCCCCCCCGAGCCTTGCAGCGCCCAAACTCTCCCGCCCTCCATCCCCTCGCTCGCATCCGCCATCATCCTGCTCAAACCCCGAAAAAACAAACCAAAAAACAAAAAAAGGCCCCGTACAGCAGGCCTGGTCGTGTGCGTACGGAGTAGCTAGTTAGTTACAATATATCGCACACCCGCCTGTCCCGGGGTTGGCCGATGAGAACGGGCGAGATCAGGGCACCGCGCTGGTTGGCAAATACGAGCCCCCCTGGTTTTGAGTTCTTGCTGGTGCCTGTACCTACATACACCGAAAAGCATATCGAAAGCTCAAGCGCCTTGGGGGCGACGCCGGCCGCCTCGGTTGTCTGGAGCCACGTCGAGCCTGACCGCCCGCCCTCGTTCGTCGTATAACACTTTAGTAGTCATCGATCCCAAACACCAAGCGCCCGTTGCTTTTTTTTTTTTTTTTTTTGTTTCTGGTTAGCCTCGTATCTCTTCCCCAATACGTGCCCCATCCACCGCGCCGCTCTGGCGCTGCAAGCGAGGAGGGCGCCGACGGACTAACTATCTGTACGGAGCATTCCCTCCGTACTTACTCCGTATACTACTACTAGGACTTGCTCACTCACCGGCTCGGGCGCCAGAGAACCCTGCGGCCGCGGCCGCCGGCGATCGCCCCGTGGAGCCAGGAGCATACGGAGTATTAATAGCAATCGCCCGCGTTTCAGTGAGTTAGTTAAGCCCACTACTCCCCGTGCCGTGCGGCTGAAACTCCCCCCGCCGCCGAAACAAGCACCGCGCACGTGACACCGCGGGGGGTGCGGGGGAATATCAAACACCATCCACACAAAGAAAGAAAGAAAGAAAGAAAGAGAAAGCAAGCCCGCGATGCGCTGCGCTGCGGGGCGGGTGAGTGCATACCTAGGAGTTACCTGACCCCGTCCGTGGTCGTTGCCATCCAGCCAGGCGCCCGCCCAAACACACCCACCACCAGAGCGATTGGCCCCCGGCTCCGGTCGTACAGTCGACTCGTCGCCCCGCCTGTCGGGCGTGACACGCCCGTTTGCCCGTTGGCAAGGCCGTGCGTGCGCTTGCGTCATTATTTCTTTACGACCGCGCCGATCGTCCCTCCGCGCGCCGTGCTTCACGCCGTGATCTGCGATAGTATGGCTTGACGAGACAAAGAGCAAGAACCGATACCCCTGGCCTTCTCTGCAACTCAAAAACTATACTGTCGTCGTTTGTCGCGTGTCGGCGGCTGGTGGAGGAGGTTGAGTGGGAGCATGAAAGGAATACATCTAGGAGAATGAGATAATGCGAGTCGTAGTTAGATAGATATCCTACTCTTCTCAAACCCGCCATAATACACCCTGATCGCACCAGTTGAGTAGAAAAAAGACTTCTGACTTCTGGCTTCTGCCTCAGAGAATGGCACAGATCCATCCTGATATTTATCTTTGATCATCGACCCTCAATGCCCCTCAAAAAGTACAGCGTCAGTCGACGTTGTCTGCCAGCTCCATCCGCCCCCACTGCATCGTCGCGCCGGGCTGGAATGCAATGATGTTCTATGCATATCATCTTCAAAATGAGGAATGTATTTTGAACACCTTACTGCTCACAGGTAAACCCGAAGCAATGGCTGTAGTTCACCAAGTCCAGATCTGAAGACAATTACCCCTTTTACGCCACGGAACCGATCTTCGTTTATGTACATACGTATATGTACGTACAGGCTCGATCTCGATCGCAACATTCACTCACTCACTCACCCCCCGCGACCGCACGGCACTGTCCGGATGTATCCAGGTACGGAGTATACCCCCAAGGGACGCAAGACACACCTGACCCAGTCAGCATACCCTCAGCCCGGAGAGTTATTCTCCCGCGACGACCGCATGCCCGAAGGGCGGTTCCTGGTGTGCGTTAGAGCATTGGTGGTGCCACGACGTTAATCACGGGGGGGGGCGGAGCCTGTTCGAATAAGGCACCGCGGCGGCCTCCTCTCCCCGCAAAATTAACTCGTTTGTACGTACGCACAGAATCATCTATTGTTGCGAAACGGGCCGGCGCGGCAGGGTTGGCCTGGTCGGAATTCTGACTGTGCGCTCGGGCACATTGGATCAGCGGGGGAAATCACCTTCAGCAGGGAGGGGAAGGTTTGCATGATCGAAGCCGGAGAATTGGTCAGAGAGCAGGGAGGCTGAGTTTACCGGGTTGGGCTTACCAACATCGCGGAGGGGCGCAGCCAGCTTAGCGGGCCCCGCGGGGGAATATTTCTGGAGCATCCGAGGGGGTTGTTTTGAAAAGAAGCATATAGGGAGTGAACAGCGGATGGTTGCAGTCACACAGACCCATGCTTTGGATCGACTCCGCTCATCAGGTGTTTCCCCGACGGGCTACGACTGGACAAGATCTCTGGGCTGCAGTGCATGGAGTGGTAGCATGGAAGTCAAAATTTGGGATGCAAGAGGCTGAGCTGAATACATGCAGTTATACAGAGTATGCCAAATGGCTTCCCCCCCACCAGAAAAGAAGATGCGCCGGGTACTTGCGCTACACGCGCAATGTCGCCAAAGGGTCATGTCATTCCAACGACAGGACTCCGTAGAATTGCAGAAAGCCACCCGAACACATAAGAGCGCTGTGCGCTCATTCGCAAACAATGAAACAAGATCGTCAAATCGCCTAAGATGGGAACAGGAACGTCAACAAGCAACTCATCTCCCGAGTCCGCTCAGCACAGCGCTAATCATAACAGCAGCCTCGCGCTCCCAGTTGCCCACCACCCTTGGCGTATCGGGCCTGGATCTACCGGTCCCGGAGTTGGGCAATTGGGAGCCCCGTAAAACGCACGCCCTGATATCTTCCCGGAGCCGATCGCGATTTGACTTCAAGGTACGTGCAGAAACGCCCCCATGGGACACGATTTCCTGGACCCGAGGGGATAGAGACGAAGCGAGTGATCGCCAGAAGTAGGAAGGGAGAGATGTAGTGTCGAGTAATTGGAGGACGGGCTGAAGGAGATTAGATTTTGTTTTGCTACCTGCAGGGCGCTCTCCATAATCAGTCTCCTGATCTGACGTATATGTCAGGAAAGGGTGGTTTGGGGGCTTTAGGCTCTCTAGAAGAATTTCTAGGGATACTATGTGCTGACACCGCGTGGAGACTTCCAAGAGCGCCTTATCGAGCACTGGTAACATTGAAAGTCCTCGTGACAAAGGATTTAGTGATGAAGTTACAGTTGCATGGATGTAGCCCTTCAAAGTCGCCAAAAGAAGCTCTGGAGTGAAGTCAGATGCCGGAATATTAACGGTAGGGGTTGGGGAAAGGAGATATAAAGTAGTAATAGCGGAAATGGTCCGCTGCCTCGTTTCTTCTTGCTGTGCGTAGGTGGTGGTCCCAGAACCGCCCTCTCCGCGATACTTGGCCGAATTTGCAGCGCCGTCAGAATCGGACGAAACAGCCGTCACCGAAAACCTGCTCAGAATCTGCTGACTTTTAGCCTTGATGCTGTTCTCAGCAGGCACAACGAGATCGCTTCTGAGCGTTCTGATAACTTTGACCCTATCGAGCCCGTAGCCCTCCTCGTTGTCGCCTGTCGTCGTAAACATTCGTCGCAGCATTAAAAGGGTGTGTGATGCTCGAATGAGTGCCCGATGATCTTCCCTGATAACAGTGGGCGAACCGCCACCAGTGTCTACAGCACGCGGGCTAAGCTCTAGGAGCTGGCCTTCAAGTTGCCTGCCCAGCATCAAACATCGTCCCACGGCCCTAGCTAGCCGGACGGTAGCCCAGGATCTCTCCGCAGCCCCTCTCACCTCCTCAGCATTCTCCCATTTCCTCACAACATCCTTTTCTAATCTCTCATATCCTTCTTTCAAGACAGAAACTTGTGCTTCGACAGTGTGTAAAACACTTTGTCCCGCATCATTTTGGTTACGAGTATGCGACAGCAGCGGTAGCGCAGACTTGGTCGTTAATGTATGGATATGAGTGTCAATTTCTTGAATATCGAAAAGAACTCTCGACAGAGGAGTGGAAAGATCGAGCTGAGTATCAGAAGGGTTGTTTGTGCTAGTGATCAAGGTATTGGCGAAGTCATTAGGCGAAAACGATGGGTCAAGGAACGCCTCGTAGTCAATGTACGACGGCTCATCAGCCATGGTAGTCTCGGGTATCCCGCTCTTTGGCGGCGGACCGTTTAACTTGCTCTCTAATTGCCGTAATGGCGGAGTTGATCAAGCCTTAGTCAAAAACACCCACTCCATGTTTGTGACAGGGGGATATAGGATACGAACAAACTGGTTGGTGATTAGCCACAAATCGTACTTGTCTGCACCTGGACAACTGGATGTTTCCCTCTCACTAACAGAATATCAACCACAGTTTAAGAATATATAGATAAAGCTCAGTAGCCTGGATATTATACAACTCGATGTACGGAGCAGCGATGCGTCCAAGGGCGATGAGTAGCTCTAACTACTACTCCGTAGAGGTTGTGGGGAATGAGGTCGAAGCCTGTGATTACATAAGAAGTGTCAGTTGTGGGCTACGTCATGGCCAAAGCTTCAACAAGGAGACATTACTATTCCAGAGAACAAGCTGGTTGACTGACTATAGCTGAGTAAGACTTGGAAACTTCCACTACATATCTAGCCATATGCGCGCAGATTAGGAGCCTATATTGCGACTAGCGCTAGGTTTGGCCGTTCCGAAGCCATTAGGCAGATATATATCCGTTACTCATACGATGAAATTTGAAGAGGGGATATGTCAGATCCCATATTGAGCTTGGCCGGATTTCCCTCCAAAATAGTAGTAGTAGAAAAGAAGGTTATTAGCAAGGATGCAAGGAAAGATATAATTCTAAATACCAAGGAATCCTGCTCCGAATGCAGAAGACAACGTCGTCAACGATACTATAGGGTATTCCAGGCTCCAGGACTCCATGAGAGTGCAAGAAAAAAAACAAATTTAGTGTGAGGAAGGATAGCAAGATTCAAAACTCGAACTGCTTCAAATAGGTTCCTCTGAACGCTCCTTCGCGGCAACTATTTCGTACTTTCCGCCGCCACCCCGATCGCGGCCGCGGCCTGTTCCTTGGGCAAAGCCCGCGAGCTCTACATCATCATCCCGCACGACAGCATCCGCGGTTGATCGGTTAGTCCCTCTGTGATTGGAAGGTGAACCTCCAAATGCAATCGGCCGGAGCTCCCTATACTGACAAGCCCACATACCGCCAAATATCATCAGGGCAGCGCTAGCAGCCTGCAAACTCCACCATAAGAGATTGGAAGGAACGGCATGGGTGTAAAATGTGGTGATGATCAGATGGATGAAGTGGATAGTGAGCGCAAAGTCGGGAACAAGTTTTGAGCGGGAGACAAAGAGGAGGATGAATATAACACTACAAATAGAAAAATTAGCTATTAAAAAGTAGACTTCTTCGGCGGAGATGCAGCATACCCAAAAAAGCTATTCAGTAGCCAGACAAAACTGAGGGTCCAACCGATCGTGGTGTCCCCCCGTAAACTCCGCCAACTCAGAACAAGATCAGCGGAAAATGCCGTGCCGGCTACAAGAGCCGTAAATAATATAAGTCCTGTGGCGCATGTATAATACGCAGTTTGTAAAATGACAATTTTCTTGAATATATGCAAAGGCGGGAGATCTCTCAGAGCACCGGCTCTTCGAAGCTTCCGCTGACGAGATTGCATGAATGCGTTATGGGTCAGCAAGGTAGTAGGAATTCGATAGAGTCATCGCTATCCCATGTAATACTAGTAAAAGTCCGGCAAAAAAGGGAAAGACATTGGCATTATCAGTCTTATGGATTTGTTTTGAGTCGAGAATTATGGACAGCCACGATGACGGATGCCTGCAGTAAGTTCGGCACGTGACTCTACCTTGCGCCGCCAAGAACTCACATTATTCCGCCGACGAAGTTTCCACTAACTAGACCGGCAACTGATTTACTAAGAAGTTCGGAGGTACTTTCAACAATAACGGTCATAATTCCTTCTCCTAGCTTTCAAACCATCTACACACCATGGGCTGGTTCTCGAGCTCCCCCAATAAACCCGAAAAAGCCTCCGATGGTGGTAAAATCGCCCCTGATCGCTCAAGCCGAGACAAATGTTACAAAGCGCGGGACTCGTTCTTCAGATGCCTGGATGAGAACGGCATCATCGATTCGATAAGAAAAGACGGAGAAGCACGGTCTAAATGTGGGAAGGAAATTCAAGAGTTTGATAGCGCTTGCTCGGCGACATGGGTAAGGTCATTTGCTTTCCTTATACCATTCTCATTCCCTAACATTCAGTCCTTGTTTTAGGTGAAATACTTCAAAGAAAAACGCGTAATGGAGTATAGACGAGATCTGTCGATTGAGCGGATAAAACAGGACGAGGCAGCAGCCAAAGGTCAGAAATAAAATCCATGATAGAATGACTTTCAGCATATAATACCACGGTACGGCGCATTGTCGGGGTTAGTTGTTTATCTGTACAATATATGTTTGCTGGATTTTGGATTGCTTAAAAGTAAATTTTTTTCTCTCCGCTCTGTTTTTGGTGAAGAATTTGCCAGACAACCTGAGGTGTGGGACTATGTATGGAGTCTCTGCATTTTTTGCCTCCGAATCACCATTGAGGCATGCAAGACATGATTAGCATGAGTTTAAGAACCAGGCCAGTCAGATAATCCGGTACAGACTTCACATTTGATTTCCATAGTTAAAGGGAGCTATGAGGGAGGAAAATTATGATACTGTGTAAACTACATATAAATCTAGATCACAATTTCACATTACAGCTGACATCGCTAATCATATAAGTTCAAACAAATGCTTGGGTGCTTTACTTCTTCCACTGAGTCAACTGATCAATAATATTCTGTACTTGAGAGGGGTTGGCTTGCGGTTGGCCCCGGGAAAGAAGGGTTGCAAGGTTGGTCTCCGTCTCAACACCAGTATTGTTTGGGAATTGCCCAATAGTAGGCAATGGGGCAAAATTCTGACTACTTGGAATAATTGAACTGACGGTTGAAGTTTGGTGTGAGATAGTATTAAGAAGATGTGCAAGGTCGGCTGATTGTGGATTAGGTGAGGCGTAGTTCTGGGCAATACCGACAGGGTTCGGTTGTAAGACTCCAAGTAGAGACTGAAGGGTGGGAGCGTCGAGGTTCGATATAAGATTGGCAATATTGGGCTGCGGAGCCATATTTTGCGGTGGCAGAGGTGCTTGGATTCCAAGACCATGCGGCGGTATGGCTGGACTAGGTGCGCTTATAGAGATATTCCGTGCCTGTAGTATAACTTCGGCGGCCACTTTGGGCTCAAGCCCAGAGTATTCTTAATAAAATTAGCGTTGTACCGCGAAAGTTAGAATGAGGGAAGCCCCACCGTTGAAACGGACATTATTAACACCGCTACTACGGTCGAAAACCTGCAAAGGAATCTTCCCTGCATACTGGTTGGACTTTGAAAGCTTCACAATAGCAAGAACCCCCTCTAATATCTGGCGTCGTATGACAGGAGGAAGTCTGATACGAGGACTCAAAATTAAGACATCTGTTCGTAAATTATGGTCTCTAAAGCAGGTTTCGACGCGATACACAAATTCACTAGGAGGTCAGGATCAAAGATATCATACAAGTAGAGTTGGACGTACTTAGCTATGTTCTCCAGAACAATTATTTGAACATCGGGAACGTGCCGCGGTGCTCGTCTCGGGATAGGAAGCTCAGAATCGCTATCATAACCTTGGGCCCTGGGAGTAGGACTGCGGTAGCGGTCACTTGACCTATATGGAGATCTTGAGCGTCTCCTGCCACGAGGATCCTTTTTGTCGATGCTGCGGTCTCGAGACCGGTACTCATCTCGGCGACTGGCTTGGGGAGGAGACTTCGTTGGTCTATAGGTATCACCGTGACGACCGTCTGCACGGTCTTTGTTTTCATCAAAAGAAGACCTCCTACCACTCGAGATTCGATCTCCTCGATTTCCACGTCGCGATTCCCTGCCTTTAGCGCGATCAGGCGACCTTGACCTTCTTTTACCTCGTTGCCTGGAGTTTTCCACTGTGCTGCGTGTGTTACGCTGAGGCTTGGATATTTCCAGGTCTATGCCATTAGTTTCGCTATGCACCAAGGAAGGTTATCCGTAGCTTACGAATTTTTCGACCTCTGATAGAACCGCCTTGCTCTGCATCGAGGGCCCTACGGCAGGATGCGGCATCCATAAACTGAACGAATCCATATGCCGGTTTGATCGAGATCTGTGCAAGTTGCCCATATTTGTGAAAAAGATGGAATAGATCGCGTTTGGTTACTCTCTCGCTTGGAAGGTTACCTATTACTAGTTAATTCATCACTGCGTCTAAATCCACTGGGATCACACACCAACAAACAGCCTTGAGCCGGAAGCAAAGCGATCCCATACGCCTTCTGTGACATAAGTCCGTTCGTTATGAAGAAAATCATCATACTTCCTTTGGATTTCCGGCCCCCATGGGGCTTCGTCGTTTCGGCTTTCTTGCGGTTTGGAGGCGAGGGCATCCGAAGATTCACTTCGATCGTTCCCTGACACAGATCTACTAGCTTCATTGTCAACCTGCGGGGTAGTAATGTGGGTTTGCTGAAACGACGAAACTGGGGGGTACAGTCCACTCTGTAAGGACGATTGGGGAATTTCTCCAGGTGTACCTAGTGGCACAGCTGCAGCTTCATAAAGATTACTCTGGGCAACGTGAGGACTAGTGGTGGATTTTTGAGTATGGATATTATGGAATGAACGAATATCATCTGTGGGCGAATAATTGGGGTGGATATACGGTTTCTCCTGAGGAGGCGGGCGTGGAGGAAGAGTATAGGGAGAAGATAATGAGGGCTCGGTATCCAATGAGCGGGTATTGATACCAGTAGCAGGAATTGATTGAAGGGCAGATGCTTCGCTCAGGGACGGAGCAGTCGCAGTTGGTTGGCAAAGGTTATCGAGAAGCGACTCATAATTTATTCCGCTGTCTGGGTCATGAGGCATGGTTTGGCTATTAGATTGGCTTTGGCTACCTTGCGGCGCCGTATTAGGTGGGTGATTTTGATTAATAGATGAGTCAACTTCGGTCTTAAAAGCAATGGCGACAGTAGGGCAGTTGGCATAGTCCTTGGACGAAGTCGTGCAATGTTCTTGGGCAGACATGGGGACCAACGTGGATTTAAAGTGGCAGGCCGAGTGGGAATTTTGAGGATCTGAAACATTTGAGCCATGTTTTATCTCTTGAACCTCTGCTTGATCAAAGTCACGAATATTAGATGAGCCTTGGTCTCCGCCACCGCCGTTTTCCATCGTCTGATTTTTGTCCGCCAGAAGCGAATAAATACGCGCATATTGTTCCATTAGATGAGCCGTGTCACCAGCCCTGGGTAAGCTGGATGTAGTGTCTTTTGCATGCAATGTAATGTTATACGTGGATGTATCGTTGAAGATTGGGTCCATCTGGTTCTCGAGGACAGGAATGTTGGAAGGTTCCGGGATATGGAGAGGCCGGGGGCTCTCTGGGGTTAAGGTCTTGCCACGAAAATGAATAACGTCGTCAGGAGGTACGGATGTCATCTTCAGGCCGCCTTTTCCAATGGGCATTCATTGAAAGCTTGCGCTGTCAAGCGGGCAACAAGCTTCGGGGATAGCTAAAAGTGCGCTGAGGTTAGGGGGTTGCTGGTTGATCAGATGAAGTGAATAAAATGAGATGGAGAAACTGCAGAACAGCTACGATGGGGGGGTGAAGTGGTCTTAGGGCGTGGGAGGGAAAGCAGCTCTGATCACGAAGAGATTGCTGTGAAATGGGGGAGAGGAGTGGGACAGCAGGTGGCCAGAAGCTTGTGGTGTCTAGCCCTCTGACTAAGCCAAACTCAAGCCACTCATTCAGCAATTCGGCTCATGGCAACAGGAAAAAATAACACACTGCTGGTCTTATCATGGAGATTGTCTCAAATGGTCCGGCTCACATCCTTCTTGAGATTGGGGTTCTTTGCTCGTACAGACTTCCTTATTAGATATGCCTCGCAACAAATAAGACATGTGAATGCCGAAGAAATACAGGTAGCCAGATCATGGCTTGCCGGCCTTTCTGCTCGGACAATCCCTAGAAATATATGCGAAATAGGCTTCAGTAGATCAAGTGGACCAGGCGGCCAAAATGTCAATAAGTACGTGATTTACCTGTTTTGGCTCTGGTGAAACTATTAACAAAAATGACAAGAGTAAACTCCAAGGTCACACTCAAGGTCCCATTGGCAGCGCTGCTTCCTCTCGTGCCATCTATACTTCACCCCAAAATCCGGTCCTCCCGTTACTTTGCTGGTAGATCGGACAGTTTAGTAATTCATTCGGACGAAACACGAAAGCAGTCGCGCAATCTTGAACTCTGTTTCGAAAAACTCCACGATACACTTGTCGAAGCTGGAAAGGCAGCTGTGCCTGGTGAAACATCCCTTCAGCAGCAAAAGAAGGTCCAGAAATTGTGGGTAGCATATGGCATCTTTCTTTTAGAGATATTAACACTTTTTTATGAAGGCAAGACAGAGCGAATGAAGGTAGAATACGGCTAAAGAAGGTGCACAGTAATAAGAAGAGCAACCGCAGAAGCAAAGGACATGATGATTGATGGTTTCAATTGTCATATTAGAAAATTACAACACTATTGGGACGCCAAAATGCCCGAGGTTTCCGATGCAGAACGCCCTTCTTTTTATCGTGGGAAGAATAACTCATTATAGGTAACTGGGTTCTATTCTCTCTTCTAAGCTCAAGTACCTTGTACTTGCGATGTGGTAAGACCCATCGTTCGCACCGCACGGCCAAGAATGGCTTCTATAACTTGGCGCAGTGCCGGGTCAAGATCATCAATCGAAAGAAGCGGAGTGAGCCAAGTAATAAGTTCCTCCGCCAAGTCCCGTGAGAATATGGTCGAGGAATACTCTCTGAGCCGGCTTAGTGATATGGCGAGCTGCTGGGGATATTGCGGGGTTGTTAGTTTTATCCCTTCGACAGGGAGCCTAATATAGCATATTTGAGAGTGGGGGCTTGTAGCATGCGCCTCCATCAGATGCTCGACAACGTGAGTTAACACTCTTTTTAGGCAGGGTGTATCTTGAAATTCGGCAAATATTTTGTAAAAGTCGAGTCCGAGGTGATCATCATCATTGAATTGTTTCATCGCAGTATCAAAGATAGCAATTGGTATGGCCCCAGACAAGGCGGGAGTGGAATTTAAGGCTTCGAGAGCGGTTTTATCAACTTCGTCTTTCTCCAGCGTGGGGTTAATGTCTTCGCAAGTTAGTTGGGGCGTATCCATTTCCATGGCAGCATTAGAAGAATTGCTTTTGTTGCCCTCTGCTTCCTTGTCAAGGCCGAGGATTTTTTGTCGGGCAGCTATTCGGGCTATGTAGATCATCTCGAGCTTTGCGTACTGTAACCATAGGGCTCTCGAGTTTTTGCAAAATCGTAGCCCACGCTGCATGTAGCCTCTCGCCAGTGTCATTTCAGCATGATCTTCGAGTGCGCAGCGCGCAGCGAGTATCCACAACTCAACTTCTTTTGGGTGAAGGCGCAAAGCGCTGGTAAAGATCTGCGACAACTTCTTATGCGCCCGTTGCTTTCGAGTGTACGCGATGTACTGCATCCAAAGGCTAAGGTCACCATGGAACTTTCGTGTGGCCCGGTCAAGGATAAAAAAGATTCTTCTCTGGCCCGAGTGGGCGGGTGCTTTAATTCCAAGTCGTTTTATGCGTTTCCGCCGTAAAGTATCCAGGTTCATTTCATACTCGGCATACCGGGCAAAGTCCGCAGGCGAAGGCCCGCGTGCGTTTACTCTATGCTCAAATTCAGAGCGTCTTTTCGTGATCGAGGCGATTTCATCCTATTAAAACGGTGAGTTAGCGAGAAGAAAAATCGAAAGGCGGCGGAAGGGCAACGCAAGGGCATACATACCTTGGAGAAAATTTTCTTTTTTTCAAACTCCTTGAGCTCTGGAATCGACTGCTCAAGATAGAACCGAGCCTTGTCACTCGCGGCCGCCATGATCAACTGCAGCCCTCAAGGTTCAGTGTTTCTTATGGTGCAATCCAGAGTCAAGATACTCCGTAAACCATTGAAATTAAAGTTCGGCAGTTCGGAACGGAACAATAGTATTTTCCGAACCTTATTTGTGCCTAGGCTGATAACCCCTAAATTGCGCGTTTCCTGCTCCTTCCGGGCAAAGGTCCAGAAATCCGCTCCAGCTCGTTTTTCTCCTTCGCGACGCTCTTTTCCTTTTTCTTCTTATATTCTTTTTAATGGAGTTTTGATACGCGACGCTCGTAAACTGCTTGGATTCTTTCATTCGCAGTTTGTCGCCATGGCCCCGAAATTCAGGGATGGGGATACGGTTGTTTCGGTAAGTTCCTGGTCCTGTGCCCTTGCTATTTTGTGGAGTGGTCTAACAAACCTGGATAGATTAATGGAAAATGGATATCATGGACACATACTGTCGTAGCTTATGCAGCATTTATCGGTGCGCTAATTGTCGGTGTGGCTCTGCATTTCGAGAAAATCGTGCAGAACGAATACTACGGATACCCACAAGAATGGTTCCCTTCGGTGTCCGCAACAATTGGGGATAGGTATCCAGAGAGGTCCGTTTTCCAGGTCTTTATCGCGATCACCTCTGGGCCTCGATTTGCACTCGTGTTCCTGTGGTACATTCTCACAGCTCGGCCGAATTCGACCCTTCCAAAGATCGTTGCGGGGACGGGAATCTTCAGAACTCTGACCTGCGGCGGATGGACTTACGTTACTTCGACGGATGACCACGACTGGCACGACATATTTATGATATGTTACCTTGTAGCTACGCTTCCCTGGACATTGGGGTGTCTTGCTCTTAGTCCGAATAACGCGAAGGCCCTGAAATATCGAAAAATATTTGCAGGCCTTTTTTTTGGCACTCTCATTCCTCTAATTTATTTCTTTATCCAACATAAAGTTCACAAAGTCCCTGGTGGTAAGTAGTGAACCTTCACTATTTCCAAAACACCTCAGCTAATTCTCGAATAGCCTACACTGCGTATGCCTTTTTTGAATGGTCACTCATTTTATTCGATGTTGGGTTTGATGCGGTGACCGCCTTAGATTTTGAGGGGTTCGAGCTAGTAGTGAAAGATGTCAAAGGCGTTAGCAGAGGGTATGTCCCACGGCTTCCGAAATAAGAACAAATGTACAAATGTACTTTCGCTGCGAGTTATTGCGAATAGTGGAACTAGTTCTAAATGAATGAACAGATCAACTAAGAGTGCCAGAGATGCTGTTATTGAAAAGCAGTACGTTAGACCAGAAGTATAGATCTTCGAAAGTCCCCACTAATCAATAATTTAGAAAGGATATCTCTGTTCGACATTCCCTTGGTGAGGGTTTTTTTCTCTCCGAGGCAATTGATGCTGCAGCTGATGTTTATAATGGGGTATGTCGAAATATCTCAGCTAAGGCGGACTCACCACTCACACCTATATTGTAGTTCGTCTTCTGGTCCATCCTTACATCTCTTGGGGTATTAGTATGGTGTAAGTGTGGCTTTCAGGCATTCGTACGCATAATCTAACAATCATCTCAGATTTTCCCCTGTGGCACATGGGTATCTCAGGTTATGAAGTCCTCGTGATGGTCACCATCTCTCCCTTCCTGCTGGCGATTTCTTCATTGCGCTCCTTCGCGACGAATAACATCTGGTTCCTACATTTAATGACCCTTCCGGGCCTTTTCGCATACCTTGTGCAGAATCCAGCTTATCGGCTCTTTATCGTGGGATTCTCCGTCGCCATGGGATGCCTGGCGTGGAGCGCTACCTGGTATGCGGAGCGCACTCAGCCGGCGCGACTTGAAAGCCGAATAATTGCCTGGACTATTGGATTACTTGCTTCAAGCGTCGCTAAATATGCCTTCCAAACTAACAACCCAATTTGGCCCATTCTGCACCCTGGAAATGGCGGGTGGAACAAGACTGCTTTTACCCTAGCTATACTCGCTATTCTTCGCTCGACGCGACAGAGAAGTACTGCAGTTGATTACTACCAGTCCAATGGTAAAAAAGGACCTTCCCTTCTCGCTGCTCTAGGTCTCGGTGGGTTGTTCTTTAGCATGCACTCTCTTATGTCAGACTCCAGCACCATGATATCCTGGGTGTGGGACGGGTTCCCAATTCGAGGTCCAATTGCAGTTCCTCACGGCTCGATGACCATTTTTGCAATGGGAGTTGGCGTGATATTAGGTTTAACCTATCCTCGTTTCTCCGGAAGCTGGACTGCTTTTGGTCTTGGGTCAATTGGTGCCGCTATGTTGACCAATTTCTCCCACTGGAGAGGCTTCTATGGTGCCCTGTCACTGTCCATGTATCTCATGGCTGTTGCACCGGTCCTTTTGCGCTCCGCTTTGAGACACTCTCCTGCGACAACATTTGGCTTCGGATTCCTTATATACAACTTCATGGTTCTTTTCCATGTCTGGGTTGTTGCGTATGCTTTCGTTCCAGGTGGTCCTCTCGTGAGAGAGCGTACAGACTGGGTCATGACAGCTACAATGCTATTGATTGGAGCTGGTGTTTTCTCTGCCTCCATTTCGAATTCATCACCCTCATCTCGGAACAAGAAAGCGGCATCCTTCAACAAAAAGCAGCGGTCTTATTACTACTATGTAATTGCCATTTTACAGATAATCTCTGTTGCGACTTCATACCTCCGCTTCCCGACCAACGATTACACCCCGTATCACAAAGAGGAGAAGCTTGTTACCGCAGGGATTTGGACCGTTCATTTTTCATTGGACAATGACATGTGGTCTTCAGAGAAGCGTATGCGTGATGCCATTCGAGACCTAGAGCTTGATGTTGTGGGGCTTCTAGAATCCGATCTTCAGAGGATCATCATGGGTAATAGAGATACAACCCAGTTCCTTGCTGAAGATCTTGGAATGTATGTCGACTACGGTCCCGGTCCGAACAAGCACACATGGGGATGCGCCCTTCTTTCCAAGTTCCCAATCCTCAATTCAACACACCACTTACTGCCTTCACCGGTTGGTGAGCTTGCACCGGCTATTCACGCAACATTGGATATGTATGGACAACATATCGACGTGGTCGTCTTTCATTCAGGACAGGAAGAAGATCCAGAGGATCGAAGACTTCAGACAGAATATCTCTCTAAACTAATGGGCTCGTCACCCAGACCTCTCATTCTACTCAGCTACCTTGTCACAAAACCACTTGAAGGCAACTACAACACATACGTCAGCGATATTAGTGGTATGAAGGATATTGATTCTAGCGATTGGGATCGGTGGTGCGAGTATATCCTCTATAAGAACATTCGTAGAGTTGGATACGCACGAGTGAGCCGTGGTACCATTACGGACACAGAGCTTCAGGTATTATTACAAACCCATCTCCTTTGCTCCAATTACTAACAGCTTGGTTTTCAGATTGGAAAATTCCTTATAGGCGAGCCAGAAGGAGCTAGTGAGCGTATCTCAGAAGAACGGGTCCCAGCCGGCATGCGATTCCCAGCCATGTTCCGCGGACAGGGCGTTCGTGGCCATCGCTACCATGTTTTCGACGAACCACGATATTATAATTAAGCTTTTTGTTGTCTCTTAACATTTTTCTTCTTTCTCGCTCTAGGACTTTGGAAGCATGTATCAGAAGTTATTTTATGAAGCCGATTTTTTTGCACTTTGAGGAGCATTGTTTTGTGTAGGTTTCGGGCAAATGCATCGGATACAAAAAGACTTTATCAGCACTACAATGGGTATATTATCAATCAATAATTCGTGTTGAACATCCCAAGAGCGCCATGCCGTCCTCACTCTCGACCCATGCCAATGGCATACCCCTGCAATCAACATACATCGTTTTGTCCGTACAATGCGACTTTGTTAGGGTACCAGTGCAGTATGGACTAAAAATCCCATCACGTGCAGCCAACCAAAAGTTGCAGTAAGTTGGAAGTCTCGGCGGTCTCTAACGTCATTGCTCGCCTTTAGCTCAGAACTCTAAGGCGAGAGGTACAGCAGCCAGAATGGCCATCCTGGTCCAACCTTCCCCTCTCTATTTAAGCCTGGACTGCCCTCAGCCATCTGTTGTATCAACTACCCTCTTGGAATTACTCACAGAGTGCTTGATTTGTCTTCTCTGCCCTTAAGTGATCCTGCTCCATACATTTCAAACATCATGGCTGCTAAATCACGTATGCCCATCTGGATTGGTGTGGGTGTCGTAGGCGCTGGCGCTTATTACCTTTACAATGCTGGAGGAGATTACAAAAAAGCGACAAGAAACTTCGAAGGTTAGATATTTCTCTAATAATTGGACACGTTAATCAGATGCCAACTTCCTGTGCTCTCTAGATGATGCCTCCAGGGCGAAACACAAGATCAGAGGCGATGTTGGCAGAGATGCCGAGGGTGTCGGTGCTCGTGCTGGAGCTAAAATTGATGAAGGAGCAAGTGCACACGCCTAGTTCAATATGCTATATTGATTCTAATACCCCCATCTTATAGGCAGATAAAGTGCGCGACGCCGCGAAACGCCTAGACCAGCGCGCGACAGATTTTGCAAAGGAGAGGGCCAACGAATTAGAGAAGGCTCGACAGGATACCTCCAAAGAGTTTCATCAGAAACTCGACAGTTTAGAACGGGATGCTGAGAAGAAAGCCGAGGAGGCAAAAAGCGGCATCTCGTCCTGGTTTGGTGGCGGTAAGAAGTAAATCTCAAAATATAATGTCGCTCATATGGGGGGGAAACTGAAGTGCTGCGACGGGATTCGTTACGGACCTGCGAAATAGTAATTAGTTTCGCTAGATTCTTCCTCTGGTGAATGATGCCTTGTGCTATTGATTCCCTGAATCTTTTGCTGTCTTTGTTTGCCTGCTTCCTAGTTGTTGTACAATGTCAATAAATGGACCCTTCCTTCAGTCTTGCAAATTGCCATGATATTTGTTCTCCTTTGCCAATATTGAGTCGATATCTTCCATGCTCTACATTCCAGCGTAGCTAGTGTAGATGTTCAAATTTCATACTCATTATAGAGTAGCTATTGTTCGGGACATACTCTGATATCGATTCTCGGTTGCATCAGAGGCATCAATATTTCCATCAGCCCGTCTTCATGGTTGGAAGCTGGGCTGGCGATGATGCAATCGGTTCTGAGAGTGGAGACAGCCGCAGTTCGCCACCTGAAAGGGGCTTAGTGTGATGCTCGCCACGATGGTGTGGATCATTAACTAAGGTTTTGACGCGTGACGCGACAATATCGCGTCGAGAAAACCAATTAACGCGCTGCAAGACATCCCGGCGACTTTCTTTCTCAACACTGCATTCGATGGATTACCACTTCCATATCTAATTGCAATATATCTTACTTGATCATTCTTGCTAGAGACGAGAAAGGGCTAGCTATGCCCGCTACAACTTTGCGCAACCGCGCACCCAAGCGAGCTCAAACTCTCCTTCCACCAGCGCGAACGAAGCAGGCGGGCATCCAGGGCTTTGCACGGACAGGCAAGGCCAATGCGGGAGCAAAGGCACTTGCGGTTAAGGATGCCGACTCTTCTCTTAAACGGAAATTGCAGCCCACGGACATTGGCGAACCTGCGGTAGATCCAAGACCAGTGAAAGAACGAAAGACTTTGAACCCTCGCGCAACGAGGTCAAATAATACATCTGCGAACGATGGCTCGAGTTCAGAGCTTGAACAGAAAAAGTCGTTGGCTCTGTCACCTTCCAATAAAGCTGACCACACACTCAACAAATATCCAGTTGAGCCTACAACCTCTACAAGTACTCCGAACAAATATCCCGAAAAGGAGAACCGTCCTTCCTCCTATTACGAACTCATTGCCCTATATTCTTCGTTTTTGCAAGCATTATCGTTGCATTTTGCACACAATGGATTTACGTCTCCCGCCGATCTTCAAAGCTTTCTTCCGAGTGTTGAACGGGTTTGGAAAAAGCGCAAGGTTCTCACTACTGATATTCAAAGATTATTATATATCAAAAACAATGGGATGAAAGGCGAGTCCCCACTGGGAAGTCATTTAAGACTAATTGATTATGGAGCAAGAATTCTTCTTGAGAAAGTGGCAGTAAATAGCCACAAAAACGGTTCCCAAGGGCCCCTAAATGAAGATGAACTCAAAGAGCGTTTTGAGGAGAATCTGGAACATATCTACTTGAAAAGTCACACCAAAACACCCAAATTTGACTGTATGCAAAATATTCCCTTGGCACCGATTTATTCGGTTCCAAAAGCTTTTCTTTCAATAGGACAGAAGAAAGCCTCGGGGATAAAGCTAGGGATAGTTAAGCCAAAAGCAACCGAGATAATCAGCGTTAGTCAGGAGAAAACGTCTCGAGTGAAATCATGCGCGGCCGAACGACAAAGCGGGCTCTTAGAGAGAATCAAGAGCAAGGCACTTCGTCAAGCGACTTTGACTCCGCTACTATCGAAAGAGAAAATGTTGCAACGAGCTGCTGCCAGCCGCGTCCCGGATATTATCAATGTATTACTCCTGCTGGCTCCTGCTGCGTCTACCGGCCTGGATATGTCTCCATCGCATGCTAAAAAGGCTTTTAAGCTTGATACAGTTATTCAAAATATCAGGGATTCAATGCGTAACCCTGTCTCCAAAGAAGAAATTTCCGCCAGCTTGGAAATCCTCGCTCGACCCGAAATTTCGGGTAATTGGGTAACTATTGTGATCGTTAATTCGATCAAGTCAGTCGTTTTAAGATCGTCGAGAGATATCTCTCCACAAATTATAAAGGATAAGGTGTCAAAACTAAATTTTTGAACTATACTTTCGTTTTGCATTAAGATGAGCAGTTTAGCGGATCTACGAATGCCCTGTCAGTGGGCTGGATATGACCAATTTGCATAGGCGATGGCGTTTTGGAAAAGAACACTCTATCAATTCGATGTTAAACTTGTAATTAAAAACTATATGGTTATTGTACCTTATATGTAATATAATCCACAGTGCATGCTTTGATATGAATTTTGACAAATTGACGCAGCTCAACGCTATTTCACGTGATCAATTTACGCGTCGCGTCGTCCCTCTCATTCGCGAACTGAGCTATGAATGAGAGGACGGAAGACGAAAAGAATCGGTTATACAGCAAATATGTCGTCAAGACCAGAGCTCAAGGTATTCTCTTCCTATTTACTATTTCAAACGCCATATCTTATATTAAATTCCAGGTCGACGATGAAGTGGGCTTCATTCGTTTCTTTCGATCGTTGCCCTCCAATGATGATTCAACCATTCGAGTATTCGATCGTGGAGACTGGTTCACAGCTCATGGAAGTGATGCGGAGTATATCGCGCGCACTGTATATAAAACAACTTCTGTTTTACGGTCTCTCGGTCGATCCGAAACAAGCGGATTGCCTTCAATTACTCTGACGGTCACTGTTTTTAAAAACTTTCTTCGCGAAACGCTCTTCCGCGCAGGCAAGAGGATAGAGATATGGTCCTCACAAGCTGGCAAGGGAACTTGGAAATTAATCAAGCAAGCGAGCCCTGGAAATCTACAGGATGTGGAAGATGAACTAGCCTCCGGAGGTGGTATGATGGACACCTCACCGATTATTCTTGCGGTAAAAATATCAGCCAAATCGTCTGAGACTAGGCATGTGGGTGTTTGCTTCGCAGATGCAAGTGTAAGAGAGTTGGGCGTCAGCGAATTTGACGATAACGATATCTACTCGAATTTCGAATCATTGGTTATTCAATTAGGGGTCAAGGAATGCCTGGTGGTTGCGGAAGGTCAGAAGAAAGACACTGAACTTACGAAAATTCGAGCGATTGCGGATAGTTGTGGAATTGCGATTTCCAGTCGGCCAGTAGCAGACTTTGGAGCGAAAGATATTGACCAGGACCTATCACGGCTCCTTAAGGATGAGCGAGCTGCTGGAACACTACCACAAACGGACTTGAAGCTAGCTATGGGCGCTGCAGCTTGTCTGATTAAATACTTAGGCGCTATGTCGGACCCTTCGAATTTTGGTCAATACCAACTATACCAGCATGACCTCTCACAATATATGAAACTAGATTCGGCCGCTCTTCGTGCTTTGAATTTGATGCCAGGCCCGCGCGATGGACTAAAGAGCATGAGCGTGTATGGCCTTTTGAACCATTGCAAAACTCCTGTTGGAGGCCGACTACTTGCGCAATGGCTGAAGCAGCCCCTTATGGATTACCAAGCAATTCAAAAGAGGCAGCAACTGGTCGAAGCGTTTGTCACAGACACTGAATTGCGGCAAACCATGCAAGAGGACCATCTACGGTCTATACCTGATCTTTACAGACTGGCGAAAAAATTTCAAAGAAACGTAGCAAATCTTGAAGATGTTGTTAGAGTATATCAGGTGGTGATTCGATTGCCGGGCTTTCTCAATACCCTTGAAGAAGTTATGGACGAACAATACCAAGGGCCGTTGGAAACAGAGTATACTTCAAAAATTCGAAGCTTCTCGGAGAGTTTTGATAAATTAGCGGAGATGGTAGAGACTACCGTGGACTTGGAAGCTTTAGATCGCCATGAATTTATCATCAAACCTGAATTTGATGATAGTTTACGCATAATTCGAAAAAAATTAGACAAGTTGAGACATGACATGGACGTTGAACACCGGGACGTGGGTCGCGATCTTGGCCAAGATATCGAAAAGAAGCTCTTTCTCGAGAATCATAGGGTCCACGGATGGTGCTTTCGGCTGACCAGAAACGTGAGTTGAGAAATGCGCATCCGTTACAACCATTGCTAACATCAATACAGGAAGCGGGTTGCATCCGGAACAAACGAGAATATCAAGAGTGCTCGACCCAGAAGAATGGGGTTTATTTCACCACATCTACAATGCAATCTCTTCGGCGAGAACATGATCAGCTATCGCAGAATTACAACCGGACTCAAACTGGCCTGGTAAATGAAGTAGTGAATGTGGCAGCCTCCTATTGTCCTCTCCTCGAACAATTAGCTGGCGTACTTGCCCACCTTGACGTGATTGTGAGCTTTGCTCATGTGTCCGTCCATGCCCCGACACCCTACGTCCGACCCAAGATACATCCTCGTGGAACTGGTAATACAATTCTAAAGGAAGCTCGCCACCCTTGTATGGAAATGCAAGACGACATCTCTTTCATCACCAATGACGTCTCTCTCGTTCGAGATGAGTCCTCCTTCCTTATCATCACAGGCCCCAATATGGGCGGTAAATCTACTTACATCAGACAGATTGGTGTGATTGCACTTATGGCACAGACGGGCTGTTTTGTACCATGCTCTGAGGCCGAGCTTACAATTTTTGATTGTATCTTGGCTCGCGTAGGAGCAAGTGATTCTCAACTCAAGGGTGTGTCGACGTTTATGGCTGAAATGCTTGAGACCGCAAATATTCTGAAAACTGCGACATCGGAATCATTGATTATTGTCGACGAACTTGGACGTGGAACGAGTACATACGATGGTTTTGGCCTGGCTTGGGCTATTTCGGAGCATATCATCACTGAAATTCGATGCTTTGGCCTTTTTGCGACACATTTTCATGAGCTGACTGCGCTTGAAGAGCGGTATCCGAAATCGGTCAAAAACCTACATGTTGTAGCGTTCATTGGTGATAGTGCAAACGAAGGGCAGAACGGCACGATTGCAAAGAAGAAACAAGAGGTCACTTTACTCTATCGTGTTGAGCCGGGTGTTTGCGATCAGTCATTTGGTATTCATGTTGCTGAGCTTGTTCGTTTCCCTGAGAAGGTTGTTAACATGGCACGGCAGAAAGCAGAGGAACTTGAAGATTTTTCCACATCCACAACCGAGAAAGGAGAGGGTCCCATGGATGTTGACCATTACTCTACTGAAGAAGTCGCGGAAGGGAGTGCTCTGTTAAAAGAAATGCTTGTCAAGTGGAAAGCCAAGGTCGAGGCCCCTGGAAACGAGGATATGTCAGTGGAGGAGAAAAGGCAGATCATGAGGGATCTCGTACAGGCCGATGATCAACTGAAAGCGAATAAGGTCTTTCAGCATATCAAAGCTCTATAAAGCTGTAAAACAGGGGTGAGATATTATTATGTACGGAGGATGGTTATGGTTTCCTTGTTTTGGAGTTCTAGAGTGGGGGTTTAGGCGTAATTATGATTATCTGATAGACGTCTTTAAATATAGCTACCACGAATAAAAGAAACCAATCTTAATTCTGTGTTGATATTGTTTGTGGCTGTGAATTTCCATGGGCTGGATGGTTTGGGCTAAGGGAGCTCCGCCAGCAATTCTGGCGATCCCAACGGTTGGTCGAGAACGGCAAGCTTCATCTGCACCTCCAACCCTTTCTTTTCTCCGCCAGCCCAGCGCAACCTCCCGTCGCGGGCCATGCTTGAAGAATAGCTTCTAGACTCTTCTGGCTTCCGCTGTTGCCGATCTTATTACCTGCGCAACTCTGCCCGCCTTGATTCATGCACCCTTTCTCAGTCTTCGCGTTCAGCATCTTCGTAGCTGGTTACATCACCGCGCGGTGGGATCTTGTCACCAGACTTTACGAATTAGCGATTTTTGCCTGGGATCACGGCGTTGTGGTATAATCAAAATTTCCTGTGCATAAGAGATAGAACCCTTGACTAACGGGATTGTTTTGAAATCTAGACCCGCGCAACCAAGGGCTTTTTACTTCTCTCCGTCTTCTACTTTGTGCTCGTCATTCCGATAAATATAATTGTCTCCCAGGAGATCCATTGGGTATATTACCCCCGTTGTACCTGCAGCGCGCTGTCCATTGCTTACCGTACCAACAGCACCCCCGCTCCGTGAGCCACGGTATTTCCGCTCGCGAACAGTTGCGACGGCGAGGCTCATTTTAAGTGGAGGAATAATGACATTATGGTTATGAATGATGGGTTGCTGCGCGTTTTTTGGCCGTATGATCTTGTCCAGTCCACCGCCCCCGGTGTGATCGTGGGCTGGAGGAACTCGGAATTCGACCTTTTTGTCGTCTCAGTACTCGAGCATGTTGAGGTACGCTCCTGTGGATGCACTTTTCTATGAATGAAATCTGATACATCATTCCTTAGGCGCGAAATGTCGACAATGCGCTACGAACGGGCATTTTATACCGAAAAAGCCGCCATCCCATCTCCCGGCTGTTTAACCTATGCGGGAAGCCCGTCATGCACGTCCTGGGTTCGACCAACGTAAAAGAAATACCCACGGCCTTCACTCCATCACACCTTTATGTAGTGACGACTCATCCATCTAAAGTACCCCGAATATACTGCCCTCCAGAAACGAAATTATGCATACAGATCATCTTGTTCCACCGCCCCCACCCCACACGCATGCAGTACTTATCCCTTTACCCAATGTGCCTTGCACTAGGTGACAAACATACAAGCATTGATACCACAAGCACTTTGGATGAGGTTGATACTGCTGAAGAAGCAGCCAAAATCCGATCTGCAAAACTCGTCAAGAAATTGCGCTTACACACTGTGGTTAAGCATGCTCCATCTCCCAAAGAACAGTCACTTCCAGCGATCATTAATCAAGTGAATTGTGCCTTTGAAATGGACCGCTTGATGCAGAGCAACATTGGATTGATTGGGACTCGACCAAAACGGAGTTTGAGCGTTGGAGAGAGAGTGGTAGAGTCCGCAACCACAGCGTGGGGTTTATTCGTGTTCGGCGTCATCTATGTGTTCACTGCGTGGATTTACCCAATTATCAAGCAGGGCCTTATCACTGGGATTATTGTGCATCGAGTTATTGCTGAAGTCGTCCTAAGAGTCCTAGAGTGGCGCCCAGCACCTGATGCTGCTGCGTTAAAGGATATATCCGCCACTGCTCAGCAAATCGATATTCGTCTTCAACAATTTTGCTACTGGCCGATACAGTACCTAACCCTGCGTAAGCGGAAAGACGACTGGGAGAGCATTACACATAGTCACCCCGATTATATCAGATTCTACAACAGCCTCTGGCTTGTTGCAAATGATGTGATTATCGGCATCGCGCTAGGCTCATATCTTATTGACAATGCAGATTGGGTCGCAGCTCAAATGAATTGGATTTTGAACGGTTCTACAGCAGAAGGGTTGCAACAAACGATATCCTGGCTGATGGATTGGCCTGCCGGGTTGAAACTTAACAATGAATTGGCGGCATTCCTAGGTGACTTGTTCCTGTGGGTGATAGGGCGTTGGGCGAGTGAGTTATCGTAAATCCAGTTTATTTGATTCAGATCTGATGGTCTACGTTTTTTAGGTGCACTCTACGGTATGCGTCCGTATCTGCGCCATATCGTCTATATGATAGGCTGCTCTGGGTTTGCAGGTGCGAGTATGGCGCTTGCCATGTTCTCCGACCTCCTCTCACTTTTCACCATTCATATATACTCCTTTTATACCGCTTCCGCCCGCATATTTCATTGGCAATTAACCATCATAATATCCCTCTTCCACTTATTTCGCGGCCGAAAAAGGAACATTCTACGTAACCGTATAGATTCATGCGACTACGAACTAGACCAACTGTTGCTGGGCACAATTCTGTTCACACTTTTATTTTTTCTCCTACCTACTGTTCTTGTATTTTACCTTGCTTTTGCTAGTGCCCGTATGGCTATAATATCTCTCAAGGCGACGCTGGACACGTGCCTTGCTTTCTTGAACCATTTTCCGCTTTTTGCGTTAATGCTGCGGTTGAAAGATTCTCGGCGTTTACCAGGTATGTGGCTCGTTTACTGTTTAAGAAGCACATTGCTCACATCTGCGATTCAGGAGGTATCCAGTTTGAGCTACGAGACCAAAAAGTGCCACCGTCTGATGACGAATTTCGCTGTGCCCCCACTTCATACATTAATCTTCAAGTAGGTGCTCTTCTGTTTAAACAGAAACGTTCTACACGAGTATTGATCCCGCCTAACACTCCACCCACCCCTAGCCCGTTCCTCTATCCCTCCGGTCCATGTTCGACCAGTACTTTCAGCTTGGCCATCGCCTTCGAAAACACTATCTCTCCCCCCGTGTCATTTTTTGCCTGGTTACAGGACGTTTCGTACCTCCTATTCATCGTCGAAACATGTACAGTTTGCAATACAGCATGCTACCCGCTCGACGGGTGGGAATTGGCGAGATCTGGTCTCGGTTAACAGAGAGGAAAAGTACAACGCGAATGGGGTCTGGCGGTGGTTTAGGTGGCCTCCCAGGAGGCGCAGGCGGCGGGTTATATAGGGCGCCCGGTGGGTTCGGGACCTCAGATAGAAGAAGGTATAGGGGTTGAATTTATTTGCAATGGAAAGTTCAAGGCAATCAGACATTCGTATACCTGAAATAATGATCTCAAGCAGGTGTTACCATCCAAGTCATCCTTAGCAGTCCCTAGAGCCAGCTTCGGTTGTACTTTTGACACAATCATTAGGCATGCCTAGAGTTCCGTCGTAAACATAGCGTCATGTCAGTAGCTAGACGACACATAATCATTTCAAAGGTCTTAAATATTTGCATTCAATTAAATACATTGATAGGTATAATAGTAACAAGTGTCAAGATCTCAAATCTAGGCCCAGAAACAGACATAAACGGTCTGTATTCTTATTTCATCGCCGAGGAAGACTGTGACTCAGAACCCTCTTGGCCCTAACAGCAAGCAGCTAGCACAGTTGGCAATTTGTGCTAAATTAAATACATTGATAGGTATAATAGTAGCAAGCAGCTAGAACAGCTGGCACACGGCTACCATATTTAATAACCTCGTCCTCCCCTTAGGCCGTTTTAGAGTGACGTCGAACTCGGCAACGGCAATACGTTGGGCCTTAGAACCAGGCAACGAGATGCCATTATCTTTCCAATTTGACCGTTATGGGTTCATGGTAACGATGTTGCCGGATTTCCGCCGAAATATAACGATTTTCACAGGTAGTATCCTCCTCGTGTTGAAGGATCCGGCGCAGCCCCAGTCACCGGTGTGACAACCACCCTTCTAGGCAAATCATGGCCGGCGAATTAAATGGAGCTCACGCAAAAGCTCCTCGGCCGTGCTTCTTGGAAAGGGATCGGTGTCGAACATGCAGTCGTACACTGGCGGGAAAGAAATTAAGGGCTCAAGGCCACTAGACGCCAGTGCCTGCTGATTGTCGGTAGCCGAAGGCTGCGTAGGAGCGTACGCCGAGCCTAGCTGTTGAGCATCGGGAAATGGATGCTGGCCGCCGGTAGGAAGGGCCGTAGGTAAGGGTGCCGGAATGGGTTGAGGTGCCGGACCCACGGTCGGTAACGCGGACGGTAGGGCCGCGGACGGGTTAGAAGCTAACAACCCGGGAGCATGAGTCCGAAGAAACTGCTCACCACGGTAGTTAAGACATTCTAACCCGTACTGGCTAAGGATACTTATGATGCCGTTAGTATCCTCGCCCGTTGGTGGGTTGTCATTCTCCAACAGGGCCCTAAGCGGGTTCGTTCTGAGTTGCCTAGACCATCGATTTCTGGCATCTCCGGGAACGGCGGCGGCGGCGAAGTGGCGATTATATGCCTCGATTATTTTGGCCCAGCTCATGGCCGTCAGCAGCTTTAGGGTGACCAGAAACCGGTCATTTTGGGGCGGCACGGAGCTGCCGTTAAAGAGGCCCATTTCGAAGTGGTTGTGGGAGCTTGTGTTGGTATGGCTTTCGATATTATAAAAGTTATAGAGTAGTGAAAGCCGTAGAGTTAGGCGTGAGAAAGAAGGAGGAATTTATAGGGAGGAACAGATCGTGAGCCCTAACAGCGCTGCACAGCGTAGGCACCATAACGGCGGAAACAGCCCTTTTAGGCAAGGGTAGCTAGGGCTTGCGCAGTGACCCGCAGTGACCTTAACGGCAGCTGATATAAAAAAGTTCAGTTCACTCCTCTGCATCCTCCTTCTTCTTCACCACAAGCATCCCACACCACAGACATCTGCACTTACACAGACACCCCCTGCCTTGTAATTCTTAATTTTATTTTTTTATATTTTTTTAGATCTTATATCACCGACCCAGCCACGATGCCAGCCTCAAAGGACAATCGATGGCAAAAAGACGAGGACATATTCGTCGCAGCTGGCAGACTCGGAACCAACTTGGGCTGGGGTGCCCTATCGGCAGCCTTCCAGAAAACTTTTGAGGGCAAGACACCCAACAAGAAGGATCTTGAGTCGAGGTTCAATAAGAACCTCAAGCCAAAGCTCGACGTTCCCAAGGACAAGCGGACTGTCGCCGACATCATTGACGATTATCGTCATTATGGAAGGGCGACCTATCCAGAGGAACAAGAAGTCATCGACAAAGCCATTGGTTTTTTAGAGAGCTTTGACAAGGCCGACAGGGTCTTTTAGGTTGTCGAGTAAGTCGTATACTACCCCCATATCGAAAAGTATCTTGCAGTAGAGGGATTAATTGACAATATTCTACCAACCAAGTTAGCTAAGTCGACACTAACATTGATAACAGGTCGGCGAATACATTTTTGTTTATTTTTTTCCATGTTCGTCAGCCTCTTTGCCACTCTTTCGAGCTTCTTCCAGCATGGTATCAATGCCAC
Source organism: Ophidiomyces ophidiicola (assembly GCF_022830035.1). NCBI lineage: Eukaryota > Fungi > Ascomycota > Eurotiomycetes > Onygenales > Onygenaceae > Ophidiomyces > Ophidiomyces ophidiicola. The sequence goes on from NW_026054663.1 coordinate 33,863, forward strand.
GGTCTTTCAAAGTTTTCTGATACTCATATCTTAGCAAATCATGCAGATGTTTTTGAATTTCTAGGTAGGGCATACCGAAAGGCATTTCTTATATTCTTCAAACACCTTTTCGCAGTCATTGCTTGACGAATTGCCGCGGAGAAACTCTACCAACTGTCAGCTGCCGGCGTAATAGACATATTATAATGGTCAAAGCACATACTTTCGCTGTACCATTTGAGAAAGCACGAGTCATAACGTCTGAGAGCCTGTCAGCTTCCTGGTAACAGCTGTGGCTGCAGCAAAGTAGACATACTCTTTGAGCTCGTTGCACTCGGGGGCAAGAGAGGCAGACATGACGATGAGAGAAAATCTGAGGAGCGAAGGCAAGGACAGTGGGGAGCGGCAGCAATTTATATCCCCAGCGACTCGAGCTAACAATCAAGCGAGTGTCTGCATTCACGGAACTTCCATCACAGTGAGATCGGTGGTTAGGTTAGAGTTATCACGCTAACCATTTTCTGCCTAGTGTGCCGGTACAGCTTTTCGGTTTTGTTCATTTGTGACCTTCAGTTCACGGCCTTTCGCGCATTCTTCAAGCCAAGTTCCAGCCCCTTGCGGCCCTTTCCTGCATCTTCTTTGCCCTTGCCTCTCTTCTCTTTCGATGAAAAAAAAAATGGCCCTCTCTCGGTGAATTACGCGAATGGATATCTCAGCGGAGTATTCTCCCTTCCAGGAGAAACTGACCGCGGCGCTTGTGCAAGCTACCAAAACAACATCACAGTTACTAGCAGATGACATTACTTTCCAGCGGTCCATCAATCGCGACCTTTCCGACTCCCTTGACGAGCAGAGCTCTCGCTTTCTCACCCTCACCAATACGATTCTGCGGTTTGCAACCTCAAGCTCCGATCTTAATGCTCCCACATTGGAGGATGAGGAAAATGTGGACGAAAACTGGCGATCAGTAGTTGATGTGATTGACGAGCTTTTGGAAAAAGCCGATGCCTGCCTTGATGAGTTTACTGGAGTGATCAAGAAACTGAGCCCGTCGCAAGAGGAACGTGCCCAACAGCTCTCTAGCCGTTCGACTCGCGGCCAGTTTCCAAGTGTTTACGACTTTACTTCGTCTAAGTTCCCAAAACCTCAGTTGCTGTTCAAACATCGCCCTGATAATCATGATACTTCTCCCTTCCGGCCGATCTTACGATACAAGCCCCATGCACTGGTTCCGCTACCGCCAGCGGTTGACTCTCCTGAACGGTAAGGATTCTCCTTTGTCATGCATGCTTTCCAGGGTGCATCACTAACTTTTTTTCCTATGCTAGGTACCAGCATCCATACGCCAAGGAAATCAAAGACTGCCAGTACCCTCCGTTCGTATATTCCAAATCCGAACCTGAGATGTACCTACCATTCGAGTCCACTACTGCAACATTTGTCAACACACTCGAGGGCGTCAAAGCTATGCTTGCTGAGCTGAAGGGTGTGAAGGAAATTGCTATTGATCTTGAACATCATGACAGGCACTCGTATCACGGTATTGTTTGTCTGATGCAGATCAGCACTCGCGAAAAGGATTGGATCGTCGATACATTGCTACCTTGGAGAGAAGAGCTGAATATTCTAAATGAGGTATTTGCGGATCCCCAGATAGTGAAAGTGCTGCACGGTTCGACGATGGATGTGATATGGCTCCAGAGGGACTTGGGGTTGTACTTGGTTGGCCTCTTTGACACGTACCACGCTTCCGCTGCTTTACATTTCCCGAAGAAGAGCTTGAAGTTTTTATTAGAAAAGTATGTAAACTTTCAAGCAGAGAAAAAATACCAGATGGCAGACTGGCGACTTCGGCCCCTACTCCCTGGGATGTTTGACTATGCACGGTCCGATACCCACTATCTCCTCTACATCTACGATCGGTTACGCCATGATTTACTTGAAAACTCGACCCCGGAAGATGACCTAATCGATTATGTCTTGGAAAGATCGAAATCCGAAGCGCTACAGCGATACGAAAAGCCCGTCTACGATTCAGAGACTGGGCAAGGAGCTGGGGGCTGGTACGACGCTCTTCAACGAAACTCCGGCCTATTTAATCGCGAGCAACTTGCAGTGTTCAAAGCCGTGCACCAGTGGCGCGATCGGACCGCACGAACGGAGGATGAGGGGGTTCAATTCGTTCTTTCCAAACGGGCTCTCTTCGCCGTTGCACATGCGATGCCTTTGGACCAAACACAACTTCTGATCTTCGCTAACCCCGCTTCGCCGCCTCTCAAGAAAAGATTATCGGAGCTGTTGAATGTCATTAAACAGGCGAAAATAACCGGTGCAGACGGTCCGGAACTGCATGAGGTGCTTGGAGCAAAAACTGGGACAGAAGCGGGATATGTTCGTAAAACGGACGCCGCAACGCCAACATCGAAGATATCCGAAGACCAAGCGAAGCCAATCCGAGTATTCGTTTCTCAATTCTGGGGCTCGACACTTCCCAAAGCCGCGAGTGTGGATGCGTCGAGCTACGCGATGCTAGCAGCCTCCGACGGTCTCGAGCTTTCCTTGCCGCTACCTTCCGTGCCAATCCACGTCTCCGAAGCCCCACGACCCGCAGCACCCCAAGATGCGACGCCGCCCGCCAGCACAGTCATGCCGGTTCACCCAAAGCCCGCCGAGGACGACGGCGCGATCTTTACGGTCAAGCAGTTCGGCGCGCCGCCCAAGCGCAAGGCTACGGTGCCCAGCGACGAGGCCCCGTTGTCGCCGAGAGTCTCGTCGTCGGGCGTGGGTTCTCCACGCCCCGACGCCCAGGCCGCAGCGTCGAAAAAGAAACAAAAACCCAATCGGGAGACTGCGCAGAATGCGGTGCCGTTCGACTATGCCAGCGCCGAGTCGGTCCTGCAGGCCCGCGATGCGCCGCCCGCGGCGACGAGACGGGCTCCCTTCAATCCGTACGCCAAGTCGCTGAATGGTCCGCAGGCTCCGAGGAAGTCGAAAAAGGATATGGGGGGCGGGAAGTCGTTTACATTTCGGCAGTAGGCTACCGTAGAGAAGGGCGGGGAGGAGGAAAGGTAACTGATGGCTGCGTGGGTTGGAGATATTCTGCTGTACTTTTTGTTGCCTTTTTGCTCTTTACTCTTTTTTCCTTGGAGATTCGTGAATCTATGGCTGGGCAAAAAGAACTTGCATGTGCGGAGTTTGTGTTCTTATTGTTGTCTTTCTTTTTTAGTTTTCTGTTCTTGTGCTAGAGTTCGAGATGGCCTGCAATGAAGCACATACATAAATAAAGACATATGGTCCTCGAACTATCGTCAACGCCCCGCGATGTGGCTGGCTGCAAGGCTGTCTGTGTCGCCATGAGCTATGAGCTGGAGAGAAGTGCCTGATTCATCTGATCTCTATTGAAGGGGAGGCTAGGGGTTTTATATCAGCAAGTGGCTAGCCCCAAGTACGGAGTAGGGCAGTAGACTCTGATTGTGCATACATGATACATAATTGGCATGATTTTAAGAATCGGAATCCTGGTGCTGGCCTTGCAACATGGATTACAGTTGGTTGCAAAAGTATTGCGAAATGTTGCCAACTTTGTGTGTTTTTTAGAATGCCCTAGGAACTTCCACATAAAACATAGATATGGAGAGACTTGGTTCTTTGAATCTGTCACTCCGTCTCCAACTACATAGCCGGCGACTTCAACGGGGCAATCAATCAATCCATAGCTCTGCTCAGGCCATCCATTCGAGGATCCCGCAGCAGCGACGCACTCGGTGGGCTCCATCTCGCAAGGCTGGGATAATCCGGCAGGATTTTTTCCGGCCGGCGTTCATCGCTAGGTAGGTGGCATCCTTTTTGACTTGCGGTAGGTACTCTTCTGGCTGATCGGCCTTGCTCTCCTCGGGGCAGCAAAATAATGCCCGCAAAATCCTGCTCCACGACGCGCTCTTGGGGCTAGGATCGCTCGCTCGCGTTGAAACGGGCTTGGAATGGATCAAGCGCCCTGGGGATCTTTTATTATTATTACGGGACATCTCAGGGGTTTGAACCAGCCGGGCTGTTTGTTTCAATTAGTTATTTGGTGCGCGAGTGCAAACACACTCGTGCCGCTGGAATCCTATGGTCGCCGAAACCTAGCGAGATCTCGTGCGGGTGTATGTATGTACTATTCGTCCGTACGTATGTACATCTGATCGATGGGTGAGCGTGGGGATACCCTGATCTATTCTGTAGGGGACATAAGGACCCAGAGAGAGCTATCTATGAGAATGCAGACAATTGCTTTAAGGGCATTGAACATGGCCTACCAAGAGGACAGCTAGATAGTTAAACTACCTTGCCAAGCTCCATCTCTCTTACCCTAGTAAGTTCTCTATCAATATGGAGCAATGCAGCTCAAACCGCTCCTCTTCCTCCTGGCGGCCCGCCTGGCGCTCCCACGGCGTCTGCATCCAAGACGTGCTGGAATTCTGCATCCAACCGGAAGTACAGTTAGGTTAGGTGCTCAGCGCGGACATCGACAGGCTCGTCCTCGCGCGTGCTGCTGCTGCTGCTGCCACCACCACCACTGCCACCGACGGTCTGCTGCTGCCACGCGTCCAGCCCGTCATCTCCTACACGATCGACGGCTCGTTCAACGAAAAGCCGTTCCAGGCGCAGGGCGATACCAATCTCGCCGACAGCGTTCCGCGTGCGCCTGGCGCGGTCCGCGCTGCTGCCGGCCGGGGAGGAGGGTGGTCCTCCGGAGCGGGATTGAGCGGCGGCGGCGGGCGTGGCTGGGGAGCGGAGTTGCGAGTTGCGAGGTGCTGGGTCGGAATAATGGAACGTGCTGGACTAGTTATAGAGCCGGGCAGGTATAACTAGTGGGTGTTTTAAGTCGATCAATAAATTAGAGTTTCCGGATATCTGAATGAGCTTCCATGTGCATCATCTGGGAGGAGCTGAAGGAAGACCGAAAGGAAGCCGAGATTTTTCTTTCCTCGGTTCTGGATGGAGAGAAGGCAAAATCGCAATGGACTGGAGGATATAAAAGGCGGCGCAGATGTGCTCTTGTGCTGGTGGGCTGGAATATCCACTCTTCACTATACTACGGAGTAACTACTACCCATCTCTTGCCCACACACCCATCCTTTCCAAGGCCATTTTTTTTTGCTTCCCACCATGATCTTCTCCAGCATCCTGCCGGTCGCCCTCCTCGCCGCGCCCTTCGTGGCGGCCGACCCCTTTCCCAAGGAAAACGGCGGGTGCACCAAGGCCGTCGACTGCAGAGGCCAGAACATGAAGGCGACACTCGAGATCTGCTTAGCGTCCCAAAAATACCAAAACATACTCTACGCGGCGGTGCGCAGCGTGCAGGTGCAGTCGACGGAGGGCAACCGGTGGCTGAGCGGGGGCGAGACGGGCCCGTATGAGTTCGTCGTCAGGGTGCAGTTCAACGGCAGAACGCTCGAAAAGGAGGGGACGGAGGACAAGGCGGCATTTGCGGGCATGCTGGGCGCAGTCGAGCTTCAGAGCGGGTTGCAGAATATCGATGCGAAGGTCTCCACGACGATCGGCGGCAAGTTTGGCATGGAATGCGCGCTGAAGACCCAGGACTTCCCGGCCGTTGGTTAGTGAAGCCGGACGAGGCCAGACATGAAGATGGCATATTATGGGGAACGGGGCTTTTTTCTTCTTTCTTTCTTTCTTTCTTTCTTTCTTTCTTTCTTTCTTTGTTTGTTTCTTTCGGCGGCCGGGGTGGCTGGGTGTCAGGGGGTATATGGGGCGTTGGGGGATGGTGTGTGGAGCACGAGAGGAGGGTATGTCAGGGACAGCCAAATAAAATAAGAGCTTCGAATCGACAAGAGGTATTCGAGAGAAGTGTGCGTGCTCGCTGTAACGACTCTGTAGTAACTATGTAACTACTCCGTACTCCGTCTGGTCTCCTGGCGCGCGGTGGAGGGCGGGCCGGCACGGATGCAGGTACGGCCCTGAGTCAGGGCAGTAACTACGAGTCGCATTTTATCCGCAGACGCAGCGCTGCGAGCCGGCTGGCGGGCGATCGGCGGGGCGTTTTGGCGCATGAAGCGGGCGGGAGTGTTTTTCGCAGGTCGCGCGTCATGCAAGGCGTGGATTACGTGCAGACAAGGGGAGGACGGGCGCGCAGAAGGAATTATGAGTTCATTTATTCTTATTATTATTAATATCTGCAAATGAAGGGCCGGCCGGCTGATCGCGGCGACACTATCGAGCGCATGTCTTGAACGTCAAGTCACTAGTTCGCTGGTTGGCGCAGCATGGGCGATGATGATCGCGCCGGCGACGAACCTGTCTGTCTGACGTCCACGCGACCGCAGCAACTGGCCGGTCGGTCACGGCGTGGAACGCGCGGCCGGCCGGTGGAAAGTCAGTCAGTTGAGTCGACCTTGGGAGAGAGTTCGCGGGCGATACGAGCGGGCAAACCACGGCTGGGGCAGTTTCAGGCGGTGGTGCCGCTTGGCGGCGCGCGGGCGGTGGTGAGGGCGAGGAGGGGATGGGAAGGGATCAATACGGAGTAGTGATGCAGTCATGACAAGTAATCGAGAGAGAGCGAGATAGATACGTCGCAGGCAGGTCGTGGTCGAGATACATAGATGCAGGCCCGGTCGCTTGCCCTGAAGGCCCGGCAGGCGTCGCACCGTTCGCGGCGCCCCGGCTCAGGGGGTGGCGAGCCGGCGCGCTGGGGTGGTGAGGTGCTTGCTGCCAGGGCCGTGAACAGGCAGGCCGGACGACGAACGGGCGGTCGGCAGGAAGCGTGTAGGAATTATATTCAGGTATTATTACTACAGTACTAACTACTCCGTATGCCCTGCGTGCCCTGCTCGCAGCTCTGTGAGGGCCGTGCCCGCCGCCTGCTCGCCCGCCCGGCCCGCCCGCCAGCCCAGCCCAGCTTCCTTCCTTCTCGCCGCCCGTGCCTAACTACGCCCCCCCCCCCGGCCGTTTCAGCGTCTTGCGGTCGTTCGCTGCTGTCCCTCTCTCTCTCTTTCTCTTCTTCTCCTCTTCTCCTCTTCTTCTCTTCTTCTTCTCTTCTTCTCTTCTTGTTTGTCTCTCTCTCCTACCCCTGTCTCGGTTCGCCCGCCCGCTTGGCTGATCGTCGCTCATTTGACCCTGTCGTCGCTCGTCCAAAAAAAGAGCCTGTTCTCTAACTTCTCTTCCCTACCCGCCACCCTCTCTGCCTCCCTCCCTCTCTGGCTCGCTCTCTCCATCTCGCTCTCGCGCTCTCTCTCTAGCCGGCGGAGCGGCCAGCCCGTCTCGCTGCCCGTGTCCCGCCCTGTCCCCCACATGTCGAGGTACCATCTCTCCCTCCCTCTCTCTTCTCTCTCTCCCTCTCCCTCTCCCTCTCCTGCACTTCCCCAACACTGCTGCTGCACACAGCCTGCCGCCCGCTGCACGTTGCAAGGCCACCCTTTGTTGCGCGGCTTCTTGTGTCCATCAACTAACCTCCTGCTCGCCGTGCCCAGGCTCGCCAGTTGCCGCAGCGATCACCACCACGCCCGTCGCTGAGTCGCTCCTTGTGCACCGTCCAACACCCCCTTCTCTCGCTCGCTCCTCACCCACACAGTCATTCATTCACTCACTCACTCACTACCATCGATCCCTTCCTTCTTCTGCGCCCACGATGTCCGTCGCAACCATGCTACAGCCGGCGTCGCGCGCATCGCGCGCCTCCACCTCCTCCTCGTCCTCCTTCCAGCCCATGTCGCGCCAGAACACCATGTCCTCGCACGACGCCCGCTCCCTGCGCCAGTCCAAGCGCATGTCCGTCACCGCCCTGTACCTGTCCATGTCCGCGAAGGACAAGGACCTCGAGATCTCAGACGACCTCGCCAAAGGTTCGTACCCTATATATATCCTCCACACAAAAAAAAATGGTGTTTATAGCTAATGTCGTTTTTTTGGTTGGTGGATAGCCCAGAAAGTGCTGCGCGAATTGAAGTCGAAAATATCCTCGCAGTCCAAGAAGAATTTCGTACTGGAAAAGGATGTGCGATATCTAGATTCGAGAATCGCGCTGTTAATCCAGAATCGCATGGCGTTGGAAGAAGTAGGCATTCTCCGTCCTGGTCTGTGTTGCACATATACTCACATCTCACCAGCAAAACGAAGTCGCCAGCCACCTCGACGATTCCACCGAAGTGCAGGAGGGCGTCTTCCCCAACGACGACAAGACCCAGAAATACGGCAACCTGCTCTTCCTCCTGCAGTCTGAACCACGCCACATCGCCCACCTTTGCAGACTGGTCTCCATGGCCGAGATCGACTCGCTTCTCCAAACCGTCATGTTCACCATCTATGGAAACCAATACGAGAGCCGGGAAGAGCATCTCCTGCTCACCATGTTCCAGTCCGTCCTTACCTACCAGTTCGATAATACCCCAGAGTACTCCTCCCTCCTACGCCAGAATACCCCCGTATCCCGCATGATGACCACCTACACTCGACGAGGGCCCGGTCAGGCCTACTTGAAGCAAGTCCTCGCCGAGCAAATTAATTCGCTCATTGAATTGAAAGACGTTGACCTGGAGATCAATCCCTTGAAGGTCTACGAAACCATGGTGAAGCAGATCGAAGACACCACCGGAATACTGCCAGACTATCTGCCAAAATCAGTGACCGCTGAAGTCGCAGCGGCCAACGAGCAGGTCCAGGCCATCATCGCCCCGCGTCTCAAGATGCTGAGCGACATTGCCAATGCCTTCTTGGGCACCATCATCGAAGGACTGGAGGAGACCCCGTACGGCATCCGCTGGATCTGCAAGCAGATCAGGAGTCTCTCGAGAAGAAAATACCCCGATGCTCAGGACCACACCATTTGTACGCTGATCGGCGGCTTTTTCTTCCTGCGATTTATCAACCCGGCCATCGTTACCCCACGGTCGTACATGCTCATCGACGGAACTCCTGCCGAGAAGCCCCGTCGCACCCTGACGCTGATTGCTAAAATGCTGCAGAACATCGCGAACAAGCCATCGTACGCGAAGGAGCCGTACATGGCGAAATTGCAGCCGTTCATCCACCAGAACAAGGAACGAGTCAACAAATTCCTGCTCGACCTCTGCGAAGTCCAGGACTTTTACGAGAGCCTGGAGATGGATAATTACGTCGCTCTCTCGAAACGAGACCTCGAGCTCCAAATCACACTGAACGAAGTCTACGCCACACACGCCCTACTGGAAAAGCACACCGCTGCCCTGGCGGCAGACCAGCACTCGCATCTCCACGTCCTGCTACAGGAACTTGGACCCGCGCCCGCCCAGCTGCCGCGCAAGGAGAACCGCACCATTAACCTCCCCCTATTCAGCAAGTGGGAAACGCCCATCGACGACCTGACCGCCGCCCTCGATATCACACAGGAGGAAATCTACTTCATGGAAGCCAAATCCACCTTCGTACAGATCCTGCGGTCCCTGCCCGCCAACTCGGTCGTCACCCGACGCCCACTGCGGCTCGACCGCATCGCCGAAGCGGCCGCGACGCTCAAGAACGATGCGGTCATGGTGCGCAAGGGCATCCGCACGATGGAGCTGCTCAGCTCGCTGCAGGAGCTGGGCGTGATCGACAAGTCGGACGACTTCAGTCTGCTGCGCAACGAGGTGGAGCAGGAGCTCGTGCACCTGGGGTCGCTCAAGGAGAAAGTGCTGGAGGAGACGCGGCGGCTGGACGAGGTGTACCGCACGATCCGCGACCACAACACGTACCTGGTCGGCCAGCTGGAGACGTACAAATCGTACCTGCACAACGTGCGCAGCCAGAGCGAGGGCAAGCAGCGCAAGCAGCAGAAGCACCAGGAGCTGGGGCCGTACAAGTTCACACACCAGCAGCTGGAGAAAGAAGGCGTGATCCGCAAGAGCAACGTGCCCGAGAATCGGAGGGCGAATATCTATTTTATGTTCAAGAGTCCGTTGCCGGGGACGTTTGTGATTAGTCTGCACTACAAGGGTACTTGACTCTTTCTTTTTTCTCTCCCTTTCGTCTTGTCTTGCTTTGCTAACATTTGTTTTTGTGACTACGCAGGACGCGCACGGGGCCTCCTCGAGCTCGACCTCAAACTCGACGACCTACTGGAGATGCAGAAGGACAGCCAGGAGGACCTGGACCTCGAGTACGTGCAGTTCAACGTGTCCCGGGTGCTGGCGCTGCTCAACAAGCGCTTTGCCCGCAAGAAGGGCTGGTGAAAGAAGATAAGAAAGAAAAAAGGAAAAAAAGCCCTGACAAGGGTGACGATTATTATCATTATTACGACTCTTTTTCTTCTTCCCGGCTGATACTTCGGCTTTGCAACGGTTTGGTGGATTCTTTTTTTTTTATTATTATTTTTATTATTCACCCTTTTTTTTCCTTTATTGGGGTGGTGTGTGGTTTTGGGGGGTCTTTGAAGAAAAACGACCACAGATGTTTTTCGACACATTTATATTCTTTTTATTCTTATTTTTATTTTACATCTTTCGACAAAAGGGACGGATTTGGGGAGAAATTTGCCGGGCTCTGGGATATATCTTTTTTTTTTCTTTTTGGCCCTGGGAAAATACAGGTTTGGGCTTCGCATTTTTGTCATTCCCATTTCTTCTTCTTCATTGCATTTACCCTTTTTCTTCTCTTATTTCTCCCAGCCTGTTGCATACCTTCCTCCCTTCTCCCCCCTTTCGCCACCACTTATCCGTACAAGTTTTCTTCCTTCTTCTTTGACTCTCTCCCCCCAAACCAACCGACACGATGATGGCCCCTCGACTCGCTGGCTGGGAACGAAGGGGAAACCAAAAAGGACTGCCTCTAATACCGTGTTACTCTCCGAATTTCCGGCTCTATTTCTTCGTTTCTAGTTTTTGAATCGCTGCGATCACTCCGCTGGCTCGGTACATTGAGGGCCATTTGGTATATTTTTTTTTAATGGCCCTTTATTTATTACAGTGATACGCTCGAGCGACATGAGTGTGTGTTTGTGTGTTTTGAAGTGACTATTCTTGCCTTGCTATATCTAATCCGTGCTGCGATTAATTTTGTGTGTTATTTGGTATTACACAACGCTTGTATGATTTCCCCCCTCTCCATGTATGTGTCTGGAATTTTTTGTTGTCTGGCAATTTGGTGCAGCTTCGGAGCGACTTTTGTATTTTTTTTTATCTCTTTCCCTTATATTTTTCCCCTGTTCGATTAACTATACCCATCGCTTGCACGCCCACCAAGACACTAATTCGGGTCTCTTTTTGCGTCCCTCGTCTTGCGGCTGCTGTTTCGCGATGCATGCTGTTTTTTTGAGTTATTTTTGTTCATTGATACGACGCAGATAGCTGTTATGGAGAGACGGTTAAATAATTCTGAGTTTGCGGCAGCACGCACAGCCCATCCTCATCATCATCATTCTGCGTAGCGTTTATGCCCGGCAGGACGCGGCGTTGGCAGGTCTGGTTCGGCGTGTCCGGTTTCTGTTTGCCCGTCGCCGTACTGCGCTGCCTCTCCGGCCGATCGATCCGTCGCGTGCGCCCTCGCTCGCTCGCTCGAGTCTGGCATCCGCGTGTAAATAATAACATAAAGTAGAGTTGCGACGTTGCGGGCGGAGCCGTTTGAGGATTGGGTTGGTTTTGGTAACTTAGCCCACACCACACACACACGCACCCGCCACGCGCGCCTCCTTTTTGTCATCTCGGGGCCACGTCCCATCTCGGCATCAAAACGACAACTCGCTGGCCTCCCACGTCTGACCCTCTCTCCCTCTCTCTCACACACCCTCTCCCTCGACGCTGTTTCGGCTTCTTCAGACAACCTCACCGCCACCATCATCATCATCATCCCCCCAAAACAACGCCCAGACCCGCCCGTTTCAACGCCCTCCTTCGACTCTCCTCAACCCCCCCTCCTCTACTCTCTCTCACCACGACCACACACTCCCTCCCTCTCTCGCCCACCATGTCAACCGCCGCGCCGCCCGCCCAGCCCACGAACCCGCTGAAGCTCGACCCCAAGTACGACGACTACGACTTCCCCACGACCGCGCCCGATGCGAAGCCCGGTCATCCCGGCTACACCACGCCCGAGCAGGACGCCCAGGTGGCCCAGCTGCGCATGATGCTGGAGGCCCTGGGCTACACGGACCGTCTGGACACGCTGACGCTGCTGCGCTTTCTGCGTGCGCGCAAGTTCAATGTCGAGGCGGCGAAGAATATGTGAGTTCAAGTTGTTTCTTTTTTTTTTTTTTTTTACTGTGTTGTGCCTTTTTCTGACTCGGTGTGTGTCGTAGGTTTGTTGCGTGCGAGCAGTGGAGAAAGGAGTTTGGAACCGACTCGCTGGTGAGGGACTTTGATTATACGGAGAAGGAGCAGATGTTTGCCTATTATCCGCAGTACTATCATAAGACTGACAAGGTACGTCTGCCTGGTTCTATACCCGGCTCCCACCTCTCGCCACGCAGCAGCGGAGCGGTGTGCTGACCGAATGGCGCGCGGCTACGACCAACAGGATGGACGGCCAGTGTACATCGAGCAACTGGGCAAAATCGACCTTACCGCCATGTACAAGATCACCACGAGCGACCGCATGCTTAAGAACCTGGTGTGCGAGTACGAGAAGCTGGCCGACCCGCGGCTGCCGGCGTGCGCGCGCAAGTCCGGGCACCTCCTCGAGACGTGCTGCTCGATCATGGACCTCAAGGGCGTGGGCATCTCCAACGCCACGTCGGTCTTCGGCTACATCAAGCAGGCGTCGGCGATCTCGCAGAACTACTACCCGGAGCGGCTGGGCAAGCTGTACCTCATCAACGCGCCGTGGGGCTTCAGCACCGTGTTCAGCGTCGTCAAGGGCTTCCTCGACCCCGTCACCGTCAACAAGATCCACGTGCTCGGCTCCGGCTACGAGCAGGAGCTCCTCGCCCAGGTACCCGCCGAGAACCTGCCCAAGCAGTTCGGCGGCAAGTGTGAGTGTGCCGGCGGCTGCCAGATGAGCGATATGGGCCCGTGGCGTGAGCAGCAGTGGGCCCGCCCGCCCAAGTGGGAGAAGAAGGAAGAGGCCGAGAAGAAGGATGCCGCCCCCGCTGCTGTTGCGGCCCCCGCTGAAGCTGCTCCCGCCGCGCCAGTTGAGGCCCCTGCTGCGGTTCCTCCTCCTGCTGCTGCTGCCGCCGCCGCCGCCCCTGCGCCAGCGCCCGCTGCGGCTCCCGCTGCCACTGCTGTCCCGGTCCCGGAGCAGCAGAAAGATCAGACTGCTGCTTAGAGGTGTTAATTGGGGGTTACGGTGTGATAGGTGTGATTTCGACTTGAGTAGCGGCAGGAGAATAGGGGATTGATTTCGCTCTCGCAATATAGATAAAGATATCTCGTTTTTTTCTCTTTCTCTATCTTTCTGGCTTTACAATTATCTACAGGTGAACACACTGTTTGTCGTCGTGGAGAATATACGTTTTAGGCGTAGACGATGGTAATTTCTGCTTGCCTTCCCTCGTCGTCGTCTTTATATAGGAGCGCGTTAAAAAAACAATTTCATTCTCAGTTCGTCGTGTCGACTCTGTGCTTTTTCATATCTTGGATATATGTACTCCGTATTTCATCACACGTCAACCCCAAAACGCCAAACTCCATACCCAAACCCCCTGCCTATTCGCCATAACCAAAAATAGACACACACAGCCCAGGCCGTAGTAACTAGCCCAAAGCACATCACATACGTTCAACCACCTCAACAGCACGTCTTGCTCTCTCAAGCTTGCCCGCAGTTGCTGAGAGACTGCTACTACTGCTCCCCTCCCCGCCATCATCATCAGGACCCTCCTCCTCTCCCGGCGCCACTTCACCCTGTAACCTAACCAACGTCCTCAGCCCCTCCGCATACACCTCCCCAATCTCCCCATCGCGCCACCTCTCGCGCTCTCGCTCGTTGCCAAACGGTATATCCAGCACCCACTCGGGCCGACGCTCGCGGACGCGCGCCCAATCCAGCGCCCTCGCCGACGACGCCCCATCTTTCGAATCCACCATCTTCCGCTCCGAATCGTCAGGAAGCAGCTGTAGATCCGCATCCGCCGCATTCTCCGCCTGCAGGCCCTCCTCCTCCTCGTCGTCCTCCGCGAGCGCCTGCCGCAGCGACTCGGCGTACTTCGCCGCGGCTTTGGCGGGCGCGTCGCGGCGCAGCTGCGCCACGGTGGTGGTCAGCGACTCCAGCTGCGCGTACAGACTGGTGACTTTGGCCGCCAGCCGGGCGTCGTACGGCTCGTACTCGACCTCTTCGCGCGTCGTCGAGAGCAGGCTGTCGAGCGGCGTGTCGGCCGACAGCGTGTCGAGCCCGTTGATGCTGATCGATGGGATCGCCGTGGTGAAAACGCGCGCGACGAACTCGTCGACGAGTGCGCGCACGCGCGCCTTCATCGGGTCGCCGTCGCCGTCGCCGTCGCCGTCATGGTTGGCTGACGGTGGGAAGTGCAGGTCGAGTTTCTCGCGGGAGACGTTGAGCGTGTTGGTGTATAGGTACGCGAGGTCGGCGGTGGATTGCAGTTCGATCTTGCGGTGGTGCGGGGCCTGCATGACGTGTTTGGGCCGCCCGCGTGCCTGTCGAGGGCGTTGTTGCTGGCGTTGCGTTTGGATGCGTTTCGATCGATCGCGGCTTTCTCGACCTGTTGACGGCGCGGCCCGATTCGGCTTAGCACGTGGAGAGCGGGTGCCAAGCATTGCATCATGTCATTGACCAATGGTTCGTCCTTTTTATCAAGACAATGAGCAAAATATAGGAAGCATCTCTATCTACGCAGTATTCTTCATCAGTCTGACAGTGAAAAATAAAACTTGCAAAACAGATTGGAATCTATTGGAACTTTTCTACTCAATCAGGAACAGTACGTTTCTATTTGAAATATCCACAAGATGTTTCAATTTTCCAAAATCCGGCTAGAAGGACCCTTCCATGATACTCAGCACATAGCTACTGCATTGGCATTGCTTTCTCTAATTGATTGAGAACTAGGCCACTGATTATGGAGGTACACCTGTACCTTGGAGCGCGTGCCATGTCTCCGAAATGAAACCTCCTCAGCCCGCTTTTTGGCCAGTCTCATCTGATGGTGAATTCAAACCGACTGAGCTCTATTTCTCGGACGGGAATGATCTGACTATTGACGAGGAAGAATTATGTTTCATGAAGCGCTTTCAAGAATTACTTCATGAGCACACAAAATCGCTCAATCATTTGGTGTCTGCTGATATCCTGGAGATGATTTCAATGGTTTGTGTGAAACACGCCAACATCAACCGGAAACCAAATTATGTGCGTCGAGTCTAGGATTTACCCTGGGGTAGTACCCAACTTGGCCTGAATCTAGTGGCCAAGAGACCTGCTGTGGACACAGCTTTTTCCAAACCAATCTGGACTCACGGATGCCGATGCGCCTGCAATGCAAGCAGTCCTGATCACCCTCGTGGAGTTCAAATGCACACCATCTTTGGATAGGGACAGCAGTAGTGCCGTGAGACTTTGCTCCTTTTGTCTAAAACGACAGAAATTCCTATAGCTGGCGACAGCTTGCGTCACTCTCTACAAGGGAATTGCCTTTTGGTCCATTATGGGGACAGTATGCTGTAGTGTGTGATGCATAGACAGATTTTCTCAACATGTTTCTAAGATTGAAGCTACGAGTGCATTTGCAAATCTTGCAGTGCACATGTGTAACTCCAACGTAAATGATTCTCCGTTCGGATTGGGATGGCCTCGATTCGTTGATGTACGGAGTACACAGTCAAGGACGGGTGGGAAAGCCATCCAGCACAGCCACAATTATGTAGTTATCAGTCGCAGGAGTTTCGACCGAGAAAATGCTTTAGTTCAATCCAACAACAAACACCGTCGTCCTGGTCACATTCACATCAATATCATGCAGCAACAGTCCTTCTACGAGAATGCTATCCCCATCGCCATATCTGAACTTCGAAGTGATAAACAAATTCCTACCCTGTGTCAGTATTTCGATGGTGGCCAATGTCGTGTATTCAAAGTGATCTTTACAGATGGTGAGAGCTGGGCTGTGCGAGTGCCTCTTTTTGCCCATGCTTCACAGAACAATGTTATACAGCTTCTCATGTCTGAAGCTCATATTCTTGAAGAGCTTGGATTGGCAGGGTTCTCTTGGGCTGCAAAGCTCCAGGCCTGCAGTTTCACTTTCCATAATGCAATCAGATACCCCTTCATTGCATTGACATGGATTCCAGGCAACCAGCTTTCATGGTCTGATGAATTTCCAACGCGACCTATTCGAAATAAAATCCTGGATCAAGTTGCAAAGTTGCACATATCACTGATTGAATGTACTAAGAAAGCCAGTATGTTCGATCCCTTATTTGTTCAGACCAAAAGTTGCTCATGATTTTAGGGGGATCTTCCCTAAAACATTTCACCCGGATAATCAAAAATAAGATTTGTCGAGTTCGCGAGGGCCTTTTTCCAGAAATCACAGAGCAGGACTGCTCTGATCAAATGAACATTCTCTCTAATGTTCTTGTACCAGAACTTGATGAAGCGCCTTTTGCCATTGACCATGGTGATATATCACCACGCAACATACTCATAGATGGACAGCATAATGTCACAGGGTAAGTAGAGATTTTTGATGGGTCACAGTTAAGATGCTAACTGGTGAAGCATTATTGATTGGGGGTTTTCATCACGGGTGCCTTTTCAACAAGCAGCCTGTTTCCCTCGATTTCTCCACTCCCAGAACATTGACATAGCACCAAGTTCTACCCTTCTGAAAGACCGGGAGATGTACATTACCTCCATTCAATGCCAGAAACCATCAACAGTAGCATCGATGATGATTCAAGTGCTATCATCCAAAAATGCTGACTTTCAAGACTGCTTTCTGGAATCGATCGTAAGCAAAGGTATGCATCGACGACTGGCACGTAACGGATGGAAGCTTCCATCTTGCGGACAAGGTGACAATGGGGAAGGTAACGAAAGCGAAGGCAGATTTGTCTGATCTGTTCAAAATCATATTCTCATATACTGCATAGCTGGCAGATCACGATGCTGGCCTTTTACATCTAGGGACGGGGTACATGAGTTATGTTTTCAATTTCAAGCTTCAGGGAATATATTTTTAGCAATGCTTTTTCAAAATCATCATTCCAGTTGTCTGGTTTCGGATTACATGCCACAGGAAGGAAACTTTTTCAAGAATCTGATGATTCTTGTTACATTCCAATATTCTCAAGAGGAATTGAATAGGAGAATTATTTTTATCTAAAAGATTAAGATGATGAATATTATTATTAATATAGAAGAATAAAGTATAACCAGTACTTAGGCAAAGGTCTATTTTATCATTTTTTCAATCCATAATGAGCGCCATCAACAGAGGTGTAAACTACCACAATCCTCCCCAGATGAGTTGTCAAATAAAAGCGACACAACTAGGAATGTGAATAGGAGGCTCATGATTTTGCCCGCAAGGGTCTGGCAGCACGAAGTAATTAGTCTTTTGAGAGCTTTTGTCAATTATTTTGGGGGATAACCACGCAACAGCCTCGGGTCTCCTGAAATTCGTTTCGTTATCAGTAGCAGGCCATATGACCTCTCTCTGCGAGGCAGCTTATTTTTCCACACAACGTAGGCAATCTGTTTAGGGGACCCAAACTCTTCCAGCTCGTGATCAAACAATGCAAACATGAATTGACTCAGATGAGGTGTTGGCCATAGCCTTCCAAACGCCTCCGACGCCGCTACTTTTCCTTGATAAACAGTCTTGCTGTTTTGCTGGGCTGCGGGTCTCAGCCATCCTCACCATGACCTATTTTATGCGTCCTTGACCATGCTATGCCTTGCTTCTGCTCCCCAGTACCAGAGGCAACGTATCGCAAAGGGATACAATAGACAATGACGTCGATATTTCTCGTCGACAATACGTTGCCGGAGCCCGAATCCGACTCAGTCGAGCCCCTTAGCCCTTCCACCAGCAAACAAAGCAAGTCTTTGGCAAAAAGGATTACACGCAGCTCTGTCAGAAAGAACCTTGCCAGGAGGAAATATGCGAAGTGGCAACAAGAACGATATGATACGCGCGACGGAGCGTCGAGCAGGGAAAACTCTCTATCGAGGAATACAACCCTTCGTGAACCAATCGTGCAAATCAAGCGGACACAACAGACTATTGACAGCACTGATGGTGAGGTAACGGATGCAGAATCCTTACTCCCTGGCCATGGCTCGCAGAGCGAAATCGACGTCCTCTACGAAAACCAGCGAGGATGGTTCTTCTTTGGCATGCCCCATTACTCCGAAAAATCCCTCCTAAACCTCGATCCGTCCGCGTGGCTTACCAAGAATCTCGAAGTAAGTCCCGTAGATATTTCTAACGCCCAGCCCCCAGACCCGAGCTGGAAATGGGCGTGGCAGACCTGGTATATCGATATGTCCTACGACGTGGACGAGGAAGGATGGCAGTACTCATTTTCCTTCGCGTCGAAATTCGCGTGGCACGGAACGCATCCTTGGTATCACTCGTTCGTGCGCCGGCGGCGCTGGATTCGGAAACGAGTGAAAACGGGTTTGGCGTCGCGTCAGACGGTTCTTACGGAAGATCGGGCGCACGCGTACTCCGCGCTGGATGAGTTCATCACCGCACGCACTGGGACCGGGACTGCAGAGCCGAGTACCATTGCTGAGGACCGTGCAAGCTACGCGAGCTGGAGTCAACTGGACCCGGACGAAGAGATTTCGCCGGACGAGATTACGAATACTGTCGTTTTGATGAAAGCAGTGAGGAAAGCTTCGCTCGATAGAGAGAAGATAGAGGCTGTGAAAAGCTTTGTTCTTTTGGGCGAGGAGGAGCTAGTGCTCCTTGAAGACAGAGTATGTTTTGCTTCCCGTCGTCGTTGTTAGATCTTTTGCTAATCCCGTCACAGATACCGGATATTATGTCCGCGCTTGTTTTCCACACCTCTAAGCGACAGCTGGCCGAATTTCTAGTTAGTAAGATCGAGGAGATCCCTAAAAACACCGACGATGAGAGCGCCAGATCCAAACGGGAGTATCTTATCAAGGCCGTTGATGCTATTCACCGCCAGGATAAGGACTTTGAATTCTGGGAAGATACCGGCCCTGCTGTTGGTTCGGATAAGGGCAAAAATGCGTTCTAGAACCCCATTAATAGATAAACCCTATGCTTTCCTTTATTCTTTTGTACAAAACATTCCCCATGATTGTATTTTATCATGTCCCCGCCATGCTGTAGTATCACCATCCGCTTATGTAATCACAAGCTGCCTTTTTTCGACTTTAAAATGTGAACAAACATCAATCGACGGCAACGCTCATTGCTCTGCGCCCCCGTTCCAATGTTGTCAGGTAGCCGCCATTGCATGAGAACCAGAGCAGCTGCAGCTTCAGTCTCCGAAAAATTCGTCCTGCCGAACCACGAGCCGCTCCTTTTTCTATACCCTCGTTGTCTCTCATCCCAGGTCAATGGATTTTCTACAATACCAGCAGGGTTCCCATTGGGGAACAAACGGCGATCAAAGCTCATATGTAAGAGCAGCTTACGACAATCTTATTGTGATAAATTGGTGAGACATTCGTCCCAGCTCACCGCGTCCGCAAACCACCTACCATCCGATACCCAGACTGTACCTCCTCCAAATGTATTCGCCTCATCGACCGAGCCGGAATTGAGCGCGGCGGATTCGAGTACGCCTTTTGGAAGGATAGACTTAGATAATAATTTGACGACCCCCGGTTCGGCCATTGAATCCGTGGACCGCGATCCTGGAGGGTTAACTCGCCATGTTCAGCCACATGACTATCAGGATACACATAGGGGAGGGGGAGATGGAGTACCTCAAAATTCGCGAAGTCCATCACACGCTTCATCCAACAGCGGGCGGTCTCAGCAAAAGGGAGCGCACCAAAAAGGCGGCCTACGGACAGCTACAGGGAAAAATAGCTCTGAACCCACGGACTCCCCACCCCGTCACCATGGCTGGCTAGGCATCTCAAAACTATTGCACCAAGATATATCCAACATACCTTTTGACCCAAACGACTTTCACGAGTGCTTGGAAATAATGAATATGATGCTCGTAATCGCAAAAGACAACGCTGAAATCCAGGACACCAAGAATACAAGTCAAAAGATCATCGAGTTGTCCGAGTACGATGTCGTTAGGCTCGCGGGTGATGATTTGGAGAACTCATGGGATATCTCGGTGGTTAGCGGCTGTCGAGTTCATGTTCTTCCCCGAGGTCCCCAGGATCGAGGACCCATGCGGAAACTTCTCTTGTCGGGCTCGCCCAAGGCTATAGAAATGGGAGAAGACCAACTACGGAGTAACATACACTCGCCCACGGAGCCTGCGCTCCCGCCATTTACCCGCTACGACAAGCAGGGCAATAACTCCCTTATCCGCTCAGTTTGGACTGGCCGGCGAATGAAAGCTGGAAATGAAGGCGATATCGAGCGCACCCTACGTAATTCTGGATTATGGTCAAAAAGACCGGGGACTCTATTTCACCGCCGAAGACCACGGGTGGATCGAGTCGACCAACTGCCGGTTCCAGAAACATGGACTATTCGAAGCCTTGCGGATTATGTTGAGAGTGTCACCAGCTTTCGCCAGACTAAAGCTCCGCAACGGATTATTTACGATAATGGAGACATTCATGCACAAGTGGTTAAAAATATTCTTCTTCGGCTTTGCCATAATCCAAGCAATCGAAAGTTTTTCTCGGCACGAACCATGAATCTTGTTATGTCCTACCTTTACCACCATAAATTTTTCCAAGAGCTTAAGGATTTATTTCCCCTATTTGAAGAATTCTTTACTACTCAAACCTTCAATACGCTATTGAGATCCGCTGCCGCTAATTATAATCTTGGTTTGTTTAAATCATATTTAAGAAATATGAAGGAATACCGAATCCAGTTGAATGAATATTCCTGGCTCGCCTTCTTGCAGGCCATAGGATCACATGATATTCGAGCGAATATTCTCGACCGGATATATCGGGAGGGAGTTTTAAAAGACCCCAATATCGTAAGGCTTGCTGTGAGTGCAGCAGTTCGCCACAAATTTCGCGTTCATCTAGAAAACGGAGGCAGCGGATCCACTTTCATCAAAGCAATGAACAATGATTTTGGAGAAGACTGGATCTCCACTTCTGCCGTTAACAAGTTGGTGCTGGAGACATCTCTTGCAAAAAACCTACAAGCCCGTAATGATATCCTCCATTACTGTTGGCAGAGGGAGCTCAAACTTGACACCATTACGCTGAACAATGCCCTTCTTTACTATGTTGAGATGAAGCATACGAGTTACGGAATTCGGTTCTTCGCGAAGTTTACAAAAATATACGAGGCAAAGCCGAACTTGTTAACTTGGCAGCTGCTTTGGTACATGGGCTGTCGCAGGAGGGCATATGCTCTCTGCCGGGCGATATGGAGGCATGCCTGCCTAGAACGCTCAGCGACTGCTGGTATTATCAAGATGGTCCTCCGGTCTCTTGCACGCCCGCTAGAACCGGGCCATTCGTTGACAGTTGGACAGCGATGGCATACTCACCTGGGGAAAATTGTCACTGGCATTCTTCCCAGTTCAAATAATACGGACTCCGCTGGGAGACTGCCGTTTGACCCCAAATTGGCGACCGTGGAAGATTTGTGTTCGACTAAAGATGAGCCTTTTCTAGGATGGCGGGAGAAAGCCGCTGAGCAGTTGATTCGAAAGGATCTGGGTGCCGCAGCGACTCATATGCCATCCATTCCGTTGTCGGATATGCTGTTGAGAGCGAGTAATCGAGATACTTTCTGGCCCAAGAAACACATGTTTGATGTTCTCCAACAGAGAAAAAATACCATACCTTTCCCTGTTGAGCCTAAATCTACCACTCGTGAAGAATGGGCGGAATTAGAGGCACGCCATAGCAAGGATATCGCCGCTGTTTATACTCGATGTGAGAGGGAAGATGTAGTGACGCTGCATGATGATTTACCGGATGTCAAGGTTGAATATGAGCCTCACGACAAAGCCCCGTGACATCTTCATGTTGATATAGTCTCCTGGTTGTTCTTTACCCTAATTCTATGATGATGATGATGATAAAATTATCGACTTGGTTATAGACACCTAAAGCCGCTTTTGTGTCATTTCGTTGATTGTCTGATATACTATACACTGGGTGCATTTGTTTGGTGTCTCGAAATGATTCTCTCGTCACAGCCTTCTGTATATTAGATGAGAGTATAATGCGCTGGAATGCGCATAAAAGGGTATATCGATTGTGATAATAACAATTTTTTATCTAGCCGCCTATTTCGAGTTCAAGTCCATTAAACATATTCCTGATGCGAGATAATCCG
Organism: Ophidiomyces ophidiicola; assembly: GCF_022830035.1. NCBI lineage: Eukaryota > Fungi > Ascomycota > Eurotiomycetes > Onygenales > Onygenaceae > Ophidiomyces > Ophidiomyces ophidiicola. The sequence continues at coordinate 56,172 of NW_026054663.1, forward strand.
TGAGGCTCATAATGATTTTATCCACCTAACAAAAATGCTACTTTTGCCGTTGACTCATATAAGGTGTACGCTGCAGTGCACAAAACCTCCTCGAGTCCCGCTAAACGATGTGTCTTGCAGGATATTCGCCATCCTCATGCAACGGTAACCCGTCATAAGAACCCTGTTCCCCTGGCGCTTCGGGAGTATGGGGCCCACCACAACCAGGAGGCTCAAGCATGCTCACCCCTTCCTTTAGATATAGGACGAGCCGAAACGCAGAATTCCCATTGAGGTAGTATCTGTGTAATCGTTTGCTGCGGAGGAAGCCAAGCCGCTCGTAGAGTTTCATGGCGGGTGTGTTTGTTGTCTCTGTCTCCAGGACGATCTGGCGATTGGACGCATTTTAGCAGATGTGATTTCCAAGGGAGCCAAGATATGTAAATAGAAACATACTTCGTCCGCATCCCGCGCGATCATGGCGTCGATGGCCATGCAGACCAGTTTTGTGGCGATCCCTTGCCCGCGATACTCCTGTCGGACGGCGAGCATGGCGATGTATCCCCGCAGCGGAACTCCACGGTGAGGTTCCAGTTTCGATACGACAACGCCTGCAAGCTTATTGCTTTCATCCATGGCCTAGAGTCCCACATAACAAGAAAGGGGTTCAGCGTTAGCTGCGCTCTGCAAAAATGGCGGTTCTGGAGTTCCCACAAACGAACCATGAAGCATAGATCGCCCCACTGATAGAGGAAATATCGATAGACATAGATGCTGTACGGCTCCGACAGGTCACTCGAGATCAACTGGCGCATTGCCGTGACGTATTCATCTTCTTTGGTGCCATCATACTGGATGTATTGGAATTTCGCAGGTGCAGCCGCAGACGAATCGTTGGCGGGCGAAGACGGCGCGGGGTCGGCCATTCGCTCGTCTGGGGGTTCACACAGTCACGTACTTCAGCTTCTGGCCATATGCGGGAGCTATCCACGCTGTATTCCGGGGTCTCGAAGCTCCTCTGCGAGTCGAGCAATGTGCATGATACTCCCGGCCAGGTTATCCGTCATGACATAATCAAGCCGAGCGGCAGATAATAATGCGGAATGCTCGCATACGGAGGACGGGGCTTAAGGTCGGTCTCGGAGCTTCTAGCGCTCTTCGAACCCCATACTTAGCTCTGGACAGCTAAGTACATTAGCAGCTGCCGAGGGCCAAAGCAAAACGGTAGCCCCGCGCCTCTCTCTCCATATAAGAAAATAGACCGCCGGTCGAGAACGGCAGCTTGGAGGGGAAAAGGCTTGTTCGACGAAACAGTATATATATCCCAGTGGTGCCACCGGGAATTTCAATTGCAGCTGCCTGAGAATCATACGCTTCTTGTTGCGGAGGACAATAGAATTTTATTCTAAACTAGATAGACCTTGCCACCCTTCTCTAATATTTTGAGCAAGCAAACAAAAGGCAAAGGAGCCTTGAACGGATTAAAAATGACTGCCAAAGATACCATGAAGGCTGTGGTTTTTAAAGGTCCGCACGCCGTCGCGGTGGAAGATCGTCCAATCCCGAAGATACAAGATCCAAATGATATCATCGTCAAAGTCACATACACGGCACTTTGTGGCAGGTAGGTGTGATTTAATTATTGAGTCATAGTAACGCAAACAATTCTGGCTAGATTCTGAATTCAATGCGTGATATGATGAAGGGTGCATACTGACCTGGTTTAGCGAGCTCCATGTTTACCGTGGCCACCAACCCTCTGATACGGATTTTATTATGGGCCATGAATATACCGGCATTGTGCAAGAGGTTGGAAGTGAAGTCAAGACCGTAAAGCCAGGAGACAAGATTGTCAGCCCATTCACATCATCATGGTAAGAGCGGCCCCCAAACCAAAGAATATCCCTGGCCTTTGATGCTGATTGTGGATTAGTGGAAAATGCTTCTACTGTAAACAAGGCTTCTCATCGCGATGCGAAAAGAGCCAGCTACTGGGTTCCAAGTCTTTGGATGGCGGCCAGGCTGCATATGTAGGCCCTCATAAAAAAACCTTACCAAGATAAAGCCAAGCTGATGCAATGTCAAGGTGCGGATGCCACATGCCGATGGTACGGTGATGAAGGCTCCAGAGGGTATCAACGACCATGCCTTGGTTTTGATGGCAGATATCTTCCCAACAGGCTATTTTGCCGCCAGTAATGGCTTCAAGGAGTTCACCAAAGAGCAAATTTCGGAATTGACAGTTGTCGTGATCGGCTGCGGACCCGTTGGGCTCTGCGCTTTGATCAACGCAGAGGAATACAAGCCAAAGCACCTCCTTGCTGTGGATGCAGTTCCAGATAGACTGGAGCTAGCTAAGTCACTGGGTGCGGAGCCGTGGAATTATAAGACTGATCGAGAAGGATTGAACAGGCGAGTGCGAGAACTGACTAGCAATCGTGGTGCTGATGTGGTCATCGAAGTTGTTGGGCTGAGTCCAGCGTTGAGGATGGGGTTCGAACTCCTTCGACCATGGGGAACTATCAGAAGTGTCGGCGTGCACAATGGAGAGGTAGGCTATTCTCAAATATCTACTATTTATAATAGGAAACTAAATCTATCCGAACGAAAATAGATTCCATGGACTGGGAGCGAGGCGTATGGGAAGAATTTGAAGATCCAGATGGGCCGGTGCCCCGTACGCTCTATCTTCCCTCAGGCACTGGACATGCTAAAGAAAAAGCAGCACCTTCTTGGGTATACAAGAGCCCAAAATTCTGTTTGTATGCGCGCTACTAACGTGAGTCATAGGTTCATGGCAGACAAGATCATGCCGTTGAGCCAGGCGGTGGAGGGGTACAGGATCTTCGACAACATGCAGGCGCAAAAGGTGATCTTCGATGCAGCGCAGTAGGGGTATATGTATGTATCTCGTTGTTGGCAGCACTGGCAGGGGCGAATGAGCATGTAGGGCGGCGCGGTGGTGCATGGGGGTATCATCTCGGGGAGTCATGTTAGGTAGAAGCAGTCGATTTTCCCAGCTTTGACGGGACAATGAAAGTGTGACCAACCGGCAGCAGCTGGTCCCTGCTTTGACAGCCGGCTCTCTCGCGCGGTGTGGCTGATGGTCTCTTTGTGTGCGGCCTCACGCCCTTCGCAAGCGCGAGACAAGGCAGCAATGGCCCGTGACCGTACCGTACCGCGATGCCGCCAGACACGGCCGCTGATTGGCAGCCGCAGCGCCGCGCCCGTCCCAGGCGGTCAGCCGTGCGCCTGCAAAAAAAACAGCGCCCACCACCACCACAACCACCACCACCGCCGTCGCCGCCGCCGCCGCTCGCGCTGTCCTTCGCTTCTTCCTCTCCTCCTCCTCTTCCTCTTCCTCTTCTTCCTCCACCTCCCACCTCCCACTCCGCTGCCCTTCTCCCTCCCCTTCGCCGTCTCCCTCTCGTCTTCCCTCTCCGTCCTACTCTCCTCGCCTCGTCGCCCTGTCCCACCTCGCCCTCGCACGTCTCCTCCATTCGCCACACACGACCCCAATCCATCCCTCACATCCATCCATCCTGCCTGCTCCCAACACCCTTACTGCCGTTCGCGTCGCGTCCCTCTTGCCTTGCGCTCTTGCTTCTCTCCCCCGCCCTCGTCCAACGTTACCCTGAGCTGCTCCCCGGCTTGCTAAAGCGTAAGCGTCTGTCGTGCTTTCACTTTGGTGGTGAAACCAAAACTCACGCTTGTGACTCCAGGCTCCAACCAGCCCCTCTTACCTTTCCAAATCACTTGTCTCTGTGTCTCCGGATCTCCGCGTCTGTCGACTCATCAACCCTCTTTGCCAAAATGTCTGCTACCGAACAGAACACCGGTGCTCCCGGCCCCGATGAAGTTTTGACCGAGTCCTTCAACCGCGTCAACCTCAACGACCAGGGAGAGGAGATGATTCCCAAAACCGAAGAAGAATATGCGCAATCTGTCCTGACCCTCCGTGCTATTGTCTCGTCCAAGGAAGCCGGCGTGATTATCGGCAAGGCCGGCAAAAATGTTGCCGATCTTAGGGACGAAACTGGTGTCAAGGCCGGCGTGAGCAAGGTCGTGCAAGGTGTGCACGATCGCGTCTTGACTGTTACCGGATCCCTCCAGGGCACTGCTAAAGCTTATGGCATGGTCGCAAAGAGCTTGCTTGAAGGTGCGCCACAGGTGGGAATGGGCGGAATTGTTCAAAACAGCGGCACGCATCGTGAGTCCTCCCACGATTTTCCGCGTCTAGTCTTATACACGTCAAAGATGACTTGTAGAAAAGAGCAGTGACCCATATGCTAACACTTTGCGCCATTTAGCTGTCCGTCTTCTCATCTCGCACAACCAGATGGGGACTATCATTGGCAGGCAGGGCTTGAAAATCAAATATATTCAAGATGCTTCCGGAGTTCGCATGGTCGCCCAAAAGGAAATGCTTCCGCAGTCTACTGAGCGAATCGTCGAGGTGCAAGGAACCCCAGAAGGCATCGAAAAGGCCATCTGGGAAATTGGAAAGTGTCTTATTGACGACTGGCAGCGCGGGACCGGAACCGTCCTCTATAATCCCACCGTTCGAGCCAACGTCGGAGGTAGCCAGATGAACAACACATTCATAGGACCAAATCCAAGCTCTTATGGTGGAGGTCGCTCCTACAATCGCACTGGAAATGGCGCCGATTTTAGTGACGCTCCTGGTGGTTATAACCGACGCCAGAATTCAGATGGACAAAACCGTGGGATCCCTTTGGTCACCGAAGATGGTGAAGAGATCGAAACGCAGAACATCAGTATTCCTTCCGATATGGTCGGTTGCATTATTGGCCGAGGAGGCAGTAAAATTAGCGAAATCCGAAGAAGCTCTGGTGCGCGTATTTCGATTGCAAAAGCTGCACATGACGAGAGCGGCGAACGAATGTTTACGATCATGGGAAGCGCTCAAGCGAATGAGAAGGCCCTTTATCTTCTTTACGAAAACCTTGAGGCTGAAAAGATGCGACGCAGCCAGCAAACTCAGGAGTGAAGTCTTTAATACACATGCCTTCACATCTGGGCTTATGGAAGCGTTGGAATAGCAGTTGTGAATTGAACATCTGTGGTTGTCTTTTGCCGTTAAGTTGTCCGGATTACGAAGCCCAGACGATTTACGATCAACATTATCCAATATTTCGTTATCTTCGCCATTGACAAGCTGCTCACATACTCGAATCCTCGACCCATGAGCCACTCTGAAATTCGCCTATCGTTAAACATTGGCCATTCCGCGGAAACAACAACTATGGGTTCCATGTCCATACAACCAATTCTTTCCACTGCAGTATCCCTCCCGCCCTCAGCTTCCTGCCTCGCCGATATCCTATATCTGACACTCCTTCCCACCAAAGTTCTCGTTACCTCCCCCTGCATCTTTTATGCCCACAGCTCAACGAACACCCCGTCTCTTACTTCTATCTCCTTCATATCCCTTTCCGGAGAACGCGAGTTCCACGTAATCCTCTGCAGCTTTATGGCGATTTACCTTTGCTAATATGCCATTATCCATTCTCCGTGCCCCACCTTCTTATCCCATCTGGAGCTGGTATGGTATACAATATCCATCTATTACTCTAGTCCCTTCACTTCTTACCCTACCGCTCACTATGCGTTCTGTGCTCGTCAAACTGATGCATGTGGCTCCCTTGATCCTTAGCACACCAGTTTGTGGGCACATGTGCTAGGGATGGACCTGTGAATCTTCTTTAAAAGTCTCAACCACAAATTGACCAATCCCAAATCCTTTTACGCTACGGCCATAACGTATGATATTACAGTCAAGTATTTAAATAGCTCTAAGAATGAAACGACTGGGCCTCAGGGCTTCATTTAATCCATTATCTTAATATATATATATCCATTATAGCTCTCATTTACATATTAATGTACTACACTTGAACAAGTCCTCCAAAACTAGAACCTGGAGAAAATACGAACTACATACACACTAAAACAGGAGGTCTGGCACAGTGGCGTCCCAATCCAGATCATCTAGCCAGCTCAAGAACTTCTCACTTGTAAATTGATCATCAATACCAATTCCGATTTCTGGATTGTCGTGTGGCAGTAGTAGTTGAGCCTGTTCTAGGTTAGAACCGGGTGGCTGCTGCATCTGCTCGTCTCCAGGACGAGTCATCACGTGCGCGCTGCTCTCAGCACCCGGAATCATAGCCGCCGGAGAGATCTCCACTGCACTGTCCCTCCCCTCGGTTCCAATTCGACCATCCACCGGGAGCTGTGCATGCTGGTGCGGGCGCCCATGCGATGACTGAGAGTGCTGAGACAGGCTTGGCTGGTAGTTCAACGCGTCATCCAGCAGTCGGCTTAACACCTTGGTGATGTCAACGCACACGCGCGAGGTTGCAGTGGGCGGCAGCGTCGCGGTTTCAAACCAGGATATGATCCGACCTAGGTCGCGGATGATCTGGGAGCGGGGGAATGTGATGGTCGAGGGCCAGAGGGAGGCAGAGAGGGTGGATTGGTAGAGCTCGCTGGCGAGAACGCCGGAGGCCGGGAGGCCGTAGAAGAGGAACTGGGGGAAGGGATGTTAGGCAATTTGAGTTGTGGATTATGTATCAGAGTGGGTAGAATAGGGTAGGACGTACGATCCAGGAAAAATTTGTTTGCATTTCGGGTGTGTGTTCGGGTTGTTTGAGGAGATGGAGGACTGTTGATAGGAGTTGCATGGAAGTATTTAAAAGAGAGGAAGATTCAGAGAGGTTTTGCTGGCATAGGATACGTTGGATCTGGAAGAGACCGTGGAGGTATTCGAGATAGATTACTAAAATGGCGACGCAGGAGAAGGGGTCAAGGGTCTTCCAGCAATTGACATCGTATCGAAAATCATGTGGAATGGAAGCCCAAAGATCTTGACATTCTTGGTATGTTTTGCTGAGAGACGAATTAGCTTCTTTTAGCTGACCAGGATTTCTTGAAAAGGAGAGAGATGTTAAGAACATACTAGAGAACCTCAATGAAGTTGCTGGGTTTCCGGCCCAGTGACAACTCAAGGACCTTCTCTCGTTGAAGGGATATGATAAATCGAACTCGTATCACCGTTGCTGATCGTATCCTATTATCTCGAGTAGCGTCTCGATTCCAACCGTCTTCATCTAGATTTTGAAGAGCTGCCGTCAGAGCATCGCCTTGTAAAATCAAGCTGTTATCGTCCAAGTCTAATGGAGGGCCAGCGTCGCAATATAGACTTTGAATTCGCGGAGGTCTGCCTAGAAACGTGGCCAGATTCTTATCGGACCGATATGCTGCAGTGAAAATCCGTTTGCGAGTCTGAGAAAGAAATAACGGGATTCCTTGACCAGGAGGCTGCTCGCGGTGGTAGCCCATTGAGAACATATCAGAGATGAGATCACCAAAGCACCTATAGACAAGGTGACCTGGATAACGTCAGTGTGATCCAAGAGCTATAGGGAAGTGGGGATAAGTACTTGTTTCATCAAGGACCATAGAGATAAGGACACAGTGATTGTATTCGAGCCAAATGGTGAGGTCATTAACTTTGTCATGCTGTCGACACATTTCAATGGCATTGTTACTAGCAACGACCATTTGCGTAGAAAAGGATTCATCGATCTCTATCTCCCCATCGGCAAAACGTAAAGACTTGTCGCCTGTGTGGGTCAGTGAATTAACCACACCTAGCCCCGCCAGAGCAAATATAAGGCCAATGAACTCCCACCGAAGATTCTCTCCTGTAAATAATTGGAAAAACTCTTCTGCACTTGCAGTGGCAGAGATCTCGAGCGGCTTGGCGGTGTTTTGGCATATCTTTCTGTACAGATTTTTCTGGCGAACATTGGATAGATCCTCAGTTTCCAGATGTGCCCGTGCATATTTGACTGCGCCAAGGGTCAAAGACGCTGGAACAATGCTAAATAGTCCCCGTTCGTAGTAATACCCAATAAGTTTCTCATACAGATCGAACGAAGTGATTAATTTTAATAGCTGTGACTGTAAAGAAAGTTGCTTGTTTTGCCAGCGAGCAAACTCCGGCGGCAGAGGTTGCATTGCAAGATGTGACAACTGGGGGACCGTCTCATGAAACACGGATAGAAAGCTTGTAGAGCCGAGATAGGCGTTGTGGCCTGTCAGTCCGCCATCAATATTGCTATTTGAGGGTGAAAGAAGCGATGCGCCTACTGAGTCACCACAGGCGGGCATAAGAGGCGATTCTGTGCCTAAGGGTGCTCTTTTGCGCTTTTTTGGTTTATCTGGTTCATTTTCACTACCAGCAGCAGGCTTTAGGCGTTTAGTCAATGGCGCTGGGTGATAGTAGCACTGCGTCAGGTAAGTATTACATCAACAATAGCAAAAAGCAAGGAAGCCCTTACTTTCGATATAATCCCCCGAGTCTCGCATCTCTTACATATGGGGGTCGTATGGTCGCATTTCACCTTAGAGATCCGGCAGGGCTCGCACGAATGCGGTTTGCCGTTTCGACGAAACATAAGCCCTGTATCTTTACTGGTAGATTTCATTGGAGTATAGCATAAGGGAGGAGCCGGCGATTATGAATCATTGGGATCAACCAGTTTCTGGGGATTTGTCGGCTCTGGCCGGACTTCGCGTTCCTCAGCAGCGGGAATTCAGTATAGCTCTGGAATCCTAACCCAGCTTAGCTCGTAGGTCGCATTGCAGGGCGTTCTGGCGTTGTAATCTTGCAGTTCCCGTTATTACCGGGCGACATGTCGTCTGTCGCATCCAGCCGTGTTGGAGGGATTCCGTTGGCTTTGAAGCTGGAAGGAGCTTATCGATCTTATCAACCGGCGACCAATCCGATAAGGGTCATATGACTGGTGACTAATAGATACCTTGGCATTTACACGCTAATCCGCTACGGCGTTAGGGCGGACGGAGTACGGAGGAAATCAAAGTTTGAATACACGCAATATTAATGATGTTCAACGACGATAACATATTAATCGCAGAATTTCTACCCAATACGAAAGGCTTTCAAACAACAGTACTATTACCTCTGCGCATCTGCCTGACCAAAAACTACTATTCCGCCCATATCCGACCCTGCCGCAGCCTGCTTGCGCGGATCCGCTTGACCTGAAATGGCACGTTGTCGGGCGTCTTCACCTCAAAATTCACAAGAAACTCATACTTTGGGACTCTTGGGACCACAGCCAATGCTGGTAGCACACAACGCTCCAGCAGGTGGCCACAGTAATCGCCTCCGGTCAATTCGTCTTTCATGAACGATACCCGAACGTTGCGAAGCTGGGGTAGCTTGGCAAGCGACTTTACCACTTCGGACCAAGTACCTTCGTCGAAAATCTCCTCAAGGCCATCGCATTGCAGAGAGCAGGTGATTGCGAAGCGGATATCGATCCAGATAGAACGAATGCAATCCGTGCGCTGGACTGGAAGGCCAAGAAACATCCGGTCTACGTCCACGGGCGTAAAGGCTTTAAATATCGCTTCTGAATAGAACACGTCTATGGCTTCGGAATAACTATTGTGTATTCTGTTAGAATGCAGCGTGGGAGAGGGGAGGCTGGGTAGTTTCTCACATCTTCCTGCACGTTTGAAGCAGTGCTATGGGGATAATGTCGACCCACTGGATCCGCTGTGGAGCACGCGGCTGTTGCGGTTCATTATGGTTGTGAAGCCCAACTCGATGCCAGTCGGTGCATCTCACGGCGAAGGGCCTCTTGATCGGTCTCCCGCCAAACACATATGAGTAAATCTCCCTTCGTAATTCTAGCGGCAACACAAAGAATATGGAGTCTGCCTGTGGCTGGTAAATTAGGGGTTGCTTTTTCCGCCGGTACACGGGCAAGGGTGTTCCATCAGGCAATGGGAGGGTCAAAGGGTGCCTCAGTTTTCGCGCTTTCAAGGCCTTTTTCCAGCGCTGGTGGGAGTCCTTGAAGACCCCGTATAATGAAAGGTAGTACAATACATCTTTGAGCGTGAAGTGCATGTTTTAAAGCGACACCCCTTTTTGTTTCGTGGATTGCTGTTGATATCGAGTTTCACGCGTCCGCTCACGTGTGGCACAGCCACACGGACCCACGCTGTGGGCCTGATTCGCGGGCCCAAAAAAGCTTAGCTGCCGGCCGCTTTGGGTGGCGCCTCGCCGTCTCAACCTCACAGACCTGAGGCCATACGGAGCACGGAAGATTCATATTCCAGTGATGAGGATGTATACTCCGTATGCGTACACATCTTGTTGATTGGACGATGCTGCTGTATCCGGGTATTGTCCGGACGGCCGTCCAGTAACACAAACAAGTGAGTCATTGTTTATCATGCTCTTGAATATCTACAATGAACACCATCTTCCATCAGTTTGACTCTATACTCTATCTGCCTTTGATGAGCTCTGGATATTGAATATGAAGCGGTTTCTCTCGAAATTAAAACGGGCCTTCCGGCCTGGCAAACCACGCCCCCTACCACCCCTCGCCTTTCAACCCACGACCGATACCTCCTTGAGCATTGCACATGAACCTTCTCGGCTTGAGAGACTTCCGCCTGAACTCCGACGGATGATATTGTCATTCATGAGTCTTCGAGACCTGAGCACGATGAATCTGGTATGCCGCACTTTTTACGAACAGTATAAACTTGATCGCACATTTCTGCTGCGGCATTGCCTCGAAAATACACTGGAAAATGTCACAGTGGACGCATGCTCCGCATACTGGTCGGGCAAATTGGAACTTCACTGTGGCATCTCACTTGAGAAAACATCCGGTTTCTTCGAATCCTATCGAAACAGGCTGTCTGCCTCTCAGCAGTCATTAATATTCCCAGAAAAACTCAGTGAAAGGGTCCTGAAAGATATGATCAGATTTCATTATATGGTCTGGAATACGGCAAAGCTTTACGCAACCACCACAATGGCGAATCTTGCTGTTGAAACCAATGAGCCACAGAGTGTTTCTCCAAGCAACACTGAAGAAACCCGTATTGTACGTGCTCTTTACCGATTCCAGGTATGCTGCAACATTTTTGGTAAAGGGTATGAGCGATGGCGTGCTAGTGATTTTCGTTCCATTGAGTCTATTGATATTTCAGTGATGTATTTTGACCTATTCGAACCATGGGAAGTCGAGGAGATTGCATGCATCCATCATTTTATCACCCAGCAATTCAACCAGATTTTCGATGCGATTTCATGGGATGTGAATGAGAATAACCCCAAATTTGCTGATAGACGCCCTCCAACACCAGTTGGGGCATTTCATCTAGAAGATGACTGTAAGTTCTAATACTCTCAATAGCTCCCACTGGCTTATAGCTGATCGCCACATCAAAATCACTAGATACCAGAGAAGAGCTTTTGGAGGGGGTAATATCTTGGGGTCTTGAATTTTTAGATATTGCCCTTTCAATTAAGAATCATGACCACCTTGTCACGGTGATGCAAGACAACATCACATATGTTTGGGGCAACTTTCTAGGCTTTTTTGGCCCCTTCGGCGAATCGGCACAAGACAACCTGCGGGATAACCACCTGTCATTTCGCCATGAGAAGCAGGACCGTGCCGAGCCTCTGCCATTTCAGGGTGACGACGCATCACTCCCGCCGTATGCTTGGACAGTAATTTGGAGCGGAACTTACAGCAATTACTATGGATACTGCATACGCAGCTCTTTCCGCGATTGGGGATATATTTTTTGGGATAAGCATCGTCTTGCACATCCCTCTCTGATAGAGGCGTTTGAAAGCCAAAACTCATACTATGATCCAAGGGCAGATCATTGGTATCATTTGTTCTAAGGATTTTCTATGGCCATCAGCGAAAGACTCTGCAGGTGGGCTTGTTTCCAGGAGGAAATAATTATATTGGTCAACGGTTGATTTTCTAATTATCAAGGTCCCAGGACATACAACACTAATGATACTATTTCATGGTACCCATACGTACCGATTATACCTCCTCATATTACTTATAATTTTATACAGGCGATATTTACAGCTTAAACTATGCATAAACACGAGTGGTGGAGCCCAGGAATCTAAAACTAGACGTGTTGTATGAGGATACCAACTGTCATTAGATACAAGATGATCTGGAAACCCGCTTTTACCAATAGCAAAAATGCGAGATACACTGTGAGCCTCACTACACTGGGCTATTTTTGGGTCTAAATAACATCATCAAAAACCTCGGGATTAGCTTTGCCTGGATTCTTGTTCCAGAGGTCTAATATCGATTCAATTAGTCAGTCAAAAGGACCTCTAAATAAGAATATTCTCACCATTATGGCTTCTCCTCGCCTTCTTTATAGCGTTTCTTCCACTGACTATTTGTTTTGAAGCCTCCTCGATATGATTTTGAATGGAAACTTTATTCTCAAATGCGTTCTGGTATTCACCAAGAAAGGAAAGTCGTGCTTCAGCCGCCCTACAAAGGCTGCTTAGCATAAGATAACCTACATTGCAAATAGAAAACTGACGCTAATGACATTTGACCCCATATAATAGCTAACCTAGCACGCTCAAGGTTTTCATCCGGATCACTTGGCTTGGGATGAGATGCGGAAAAGGCTAGATATGCTTTATGGGCCCTGCCTTGCTCTTCTGCTTTAGCTTTGTAGTCGTTGTACGCTGCCCACATTTCCGGCGTCCATTGTGGAATTTGTGTATATTCTTCTGGAGAGATAGTTTTGAGCCAGTTCCCCAGGCTTGTTACAGCTTCCTCTTGCGGGCAAAGATCTAGACTTATTTGCCGAATAAGAGTGTTTAGGGACTTCAAAGACTCAATGGTCGACTGCGATTCAGCAGCAGAGTTAACAGTTGGAGTCGATCTCGTCTCACTGTGCCTGCCAGAGGAGATAGAAACGCTATCCTCGAGTAAGGGGATATCTTGCGGCAAGATCTAGAAACTCATCACAGATGATTATCATGCCATATGTATAAATGCACCTAATTCACCACGGATTAGGAGAGTGGTAGTTACCGGTCGGGCCGGCGGCGACTCTGGCGACTCTGGCGACTCTGTTGCGACCCGGCGTCCGCCCCAGCAGTCAGTCAAAAAGGCCACTAAACGATCACACGTTCCACCTACAAATCCTTGCCGGATAGAATATACAGAGCTTTTTAGGGGGGAGCCTGGGAACTAAAACACTTGCTTTCCAAGTCAAAGCAGTACGGCCACAAAAAAAAGAAGGGCCTTAAAGTATGGAAACATAAGGGACAATTCATGTCCCTTGAGCTCAGCAGAGCCTCAAGGAATGAAACGCAGGTAGTGGTAGATCTGGAATCACAAGCGGGTGCGACGTGGTCGACGCCCAAGTAGTATGCATGGTCGAGGCACTTGCATGACACTAGATTAAGGACTGCCAGCAAGGCAGGTATATCATCATGTATTAGAGAAGGGAGCACTGCGACCTTTTGAAGTAGCTGCATGCTTACCCAAAGAAATGGCCCTTCTCATGTATGCATGTATGTCTGTCCATGGAACCCCTATGTCATAAGGGCTTAGTGGTGATGCGTAGTTCCACTCAACGGGGCGGAAAAGAAAATAGGACAAGGGGCAATATCTTCCACCCGTAAGGGGGAAGCAATGGGTAGCAATTCTTTTTAGGTCAGGCTGCTCAAGGAGCATATTTACCCATTTTTGAGGCTTCATGCTTGGCATGTAGTTAAGTAGTGAGTTATGTCACTAACTCACGTTAAAATCACTTGGATCAAGTTCTGTGAATTAGCCAGGTGCTTAGGCAAGGACTCTTCGGCGTCAGAACCAAGAATATTAGTTCGATACCCCTTGGAATTCATTTTGATGCATCTCTGCTGAAAGACAGTTTCCTATCCAGACAGTATTGCTGTACAAAAATACTCACAGCAAAACGAACGACACCAGAGCACAGCTTTAGGTGAGGTGTCTGCTGCGCCACATCCCTTCCAGCACCGTACGTATTGGAACCCGGGCTGGGAGGTGCATACGTTGCGCGGTTTGAATGGGTGCTCGAAAATTCCCCTGACCCTCCTGGGCGGTCAATGCACGGTGGAAGCGCATCGAACCGGCCTCTATTGGGGCACCTCGTACCCTTGCCCTCGATGGCCTCTTTGGCCTGTTGGGAGCATTATGTCGAAGTGCCAAACACTCAGCTACAAACATGACCACCGTTAGAAACCTTACGACCTTTAGGCCTAAAGGCACTGTTCGCGCGTAGTGTAGCTGCAACGCACTATAGCAGGCTACGAGCCCCGACACTCCATTGAGTTCAGATCTTGTAGTGTGCAAGCAGAGCCGCAACTCTAAAAGGTAAGACAGAAGCAAGAAATCCTCGAGCGTCCAGACAGGGGGGCAAATGTAAGCCTCTAGTTGGCTTACCAGCTTGTCCCACCCAACTAGAGTGGAAGTGTCGGAGTATCTGGCACCCTTGAGTGGTTGCACCCTTTTTGCCTAAGTTTTTGGCCTAATGGGGCTGTCCATAGTTAACACTTCCCGGCAGTGCTACCTAACGAGCTAGTAGTAAGCGCTCTGATATGTGGCCTTTTTTAATTGCTAGGCGCGGTTTTGATATAGCTTGAGGAGGCCTGAAGCTGATAAGAGGGATGGAATTTCCACGAAAGGACTGGTGTGCACTCGGGCATCATGGTTCTGGGGCTGGTAAGCCGCACTCTTCGGATCGAGCCGCAAGCAGCGAGGCGCTCTAGGGTATTTGCAGCTCTGGCCGCCGGCTCAGCATGTCTGTGACAGGTAGCATCGGGCGCACGCTCAGCGGAAATACGTGTGGGACTGGCCATCGCTGCTTTCGTAGGGGATACGCGACTGTCAAGGCTCCCCTGTATATATTCGCGACCACAAATCGCAGAGTATCAACTCAACTGCCTATAAAAATGTAAGCAGAGAGACTATTGACGGATTATTGATCTGAAATCATATTCCCCATTTTTTTTGCCATGTTTGCATTATCGGAAGTGACAGATCATTTTATATCTCAGTGATGGAAAGCCTCTAACACGAGATGTCTGAGGCACTCTTCTCCAGCGGCACTCCCAGCCAGAATCCGACAGATCGCAATCACAACGACACGCATGCATTGAATAGTTCGTCATTCGTACCTGCGACGCGATCGCGCATTATCGCCCACCGACTACTGAAAGTGGCACATCTGACAGTTCAGATCTCGCTTCGGCCGCCACCAAACAAACAAACAAACAAAAAAAAAGCCATAGCACGGGGCGCGCGCCACTGATGCACGCAATGATAATAAGAATAATGGTGCCCGGTGCGTGGGATGGCGGGGACTATGGGTGTGTGTGTGTGTGGAGTGCAGATTGTGTTTGCGTGCATGCTGCAAGGGACAAGGGGGACGTGCGGCGATCGCGGGGGGCAGATCGGGCGGCGGCGCGGGGAAGCCAGAGACCCAGTCGGCTTGGGTTGGTTGGCGTTGCGCTGGAGATGACGAGAGAATTGTAACGAATAACCACTAGATAGGTAGGTAGTTAGTGGGCTAATATCTCCGAGAGCATACTCCAAACTGCCACCCTCTCAGCCTCTCCGCCATAGTCAACTACTCGCGGCACTCCTGCTCCCTGATTTCCTCAAACACATCCAAAAACTGCCCCGGCGCGCCCGCGCCCTCGACACGATACCGACCCTGCACCACAAAGCACGGCACGCCCTGCACGCCGCGCGCGCGCGCCTCCTCGACCTCACGATCGACGTCCTCGCCCCCGCTCCCCGTCTCTAGCCACTCCCGCACCTCACGCTCATCCAACCCGGCGCGCACCCCAGCACCCACCAGCACCTCGATCGCCGTGATATCCTGCTCGTGCTCGAAGTACGCGGCAAACAGCTGCTCGACGACGCGCGTCTGCACGCCCTGTTTGTGGCCGAGCTGGATCAGCCGGTGCGAGTCGCGCGAGCTGCCGGTGCGCCCGCCGAACCGGAAGGCGATGCCGACGGCGGCGCCGGCGCGGGCCACGCGCGCGTGCATGGCCTGGGCGCGGTCGGCGCCGAAGCGCTGCGTGTAGTAGGCCTGCTTGTCGATGGACGGCAGCGGCGCGTGCGGGTTGAGCATGAACGGCTGCCAGGTGATGGAGAAGGTGTCGGTGGCGGCGGTGTCCGGGTGCGCGGCCTGGTAGAGCGCGATGGCGGCGTCGAGGTTCTTTTTGCCGACGTAGCACCACTGCAGACGGGAGTTAGGTAGGTAGGTCTTGTAGGGAGTTGGGAGGGCCAGCATACCGGGCAGACGGTGTCGGATACGACGTGGATGGTGAAGTGCGGCATGGCGATGCGTCAACGTGGGTGGTTCTCGCGATTCCTCTGAACTATGTAGTTAGTTAAGTTAATATAGTTAAGGAGTGCTTACCAATCCCGCGCTGCTGAACCGGCACGGCGATCGTCCCGGCGGGGTACATACCTCCAGCCCGTACAAATAACTACCCGCGGCCACCACCAGCCAGCCATACAAGACCAGCTACACCATAGCGACCATACCACCATACCGTTGACACAGCAGACTTCACAATGCCCCGCATTCTACTGACAGGTAGCTACTCTCCCCGCCGGACCGTGTTTGCGGCGCTGGAACCCTACCGGCTAATGACAGAACTACCCCCGGCACGCAGGAGGCAGCGGCTTCATCGCCGCCCATGTCCTAGACACGCTGCTGCAGCGCGGCCACTCCGTCGTCACCACTGTGCGCTCGCCCGAGAAGGCCCAGCGGATCCGCGACGCCCACCCGGGCGTGCCGCCGTCCACCCTGGACTTTGCCATTGTGCCGGACATCGCGCAGCCTAACGGTATGAGGAATCATCCATCCCCTGCATGCATGTGGCCGACGGGGGGGGAGGAACGGAGAGAAAAAAAAAAGGCGTTAGACTGACCTGGTTTGGATTGCAATGGCCACAACAGCGTTCGACAAGGCGGTGGTGTCGGAGCCGCCGTTTGACATCGTCATACACACTGCCAGCCCGTTTCATTTCCGCGCCACCGACGTGGAGGAGGAGCTGCTGAAGCCGGGTATGTAACGGCGCGAAAAACACCCTGCATTAAAGGTTTCTGTTCTAACGCCAGCGCAGCCATCAATGGCACCGTGGGCATCCTCCACGCCATCAAGAAGCACGCCCCGACGGTCACGCGCGTCGTGATCACGTCGTCGTTCGCCGCGATCATCGACGTGAACAAGCCGGCGAGCTATGTATACACCGACGTAGGGCAATGTCTGGGCCGCTTTGCAAGTGCCAACCCATGCTGACGATTGCCGAACCAGGACGACTGGAATCCCATAAAGAGAGAGGAGGCCGCGAGTAACGCGCGCACGGGCTACCGCGCCAGCAAGACCTTCGCCGTAGGTCTAGGCCTGCCTTGTTTCTGTTTCTAGGCACCACTCGGCCGCACGCACGACTAACCGGCATTGCAGGAAAAAGCCGCCTGGGATTTTATCGAGAAAGAGAAGCCCAACTTCACGCTCGCCACCGTAAGCCCGCCACCCTTCTATGAAAGCAAAAAGGCTGACTACAGCATAGTGCAACCCGCCGCTGGTCTCGGGCCCGGTGGTGCACTACCTCGCGTCACTCGACGCCATCAACACGTCCAACGAGCGCATCTGCCAGCTAGCTTCAGGCCCCGGCGACGCGATGGCGGCGCGCTGGCCGGCCGACGAGGGCACGCTGTGGGTGGACGTGCGCGACATCGCGCTGGCGCACGCGCTGGCGGCCGAGAAGCCCGCGGCGGCCAACCAGCGCTTCTTCATCGTGGCCGGCAACTTCAGCAACGCCGAGATCGTGCGCTGCATCGCGGACGGCGTGCCGGCGCTGCGGGCGCGGCTGCCGCGCGGGCGGGAGTGGGAGGAGGAGGGAGCCGGAGACGGGCAGAGCGAGGTGAAGGGCGCGTTTGGGTTTGATAATCGCAAGTCGCGCGAGGTGCTGGGGTTGACGTACCGCACGTTTCGGGAGAGCGTGGTGGACACGGTGCAGAGCGTGCTGCCGCTGTTAGACTAGAAGTTAGTGGTCGTGAGTAGAAGCCAGTAGTATGTTGCTTCGATGGATGACGGCTGCGCTCCGTGAGTAGCCGCGCACTGCAGCAGCAATAATAGATGATAAAATCATCGGGGTCTTTCACTGGAGCCCACGGGTCGGACGAATGCACACGCGATTGGCCCGCCGGCCAGCTAACCAGCCCGTAGCGAGCTTGAGGTCTTTTTTTCCCCAGCATTATCTCCGAGGCTCCGCGACGGTGGAGCGGGTGTGGCGAACGGCGGGATGGATGCAACGTGTTTGGCGTGAGTTAAAATGCTAGCCGGCGGCTCGGGGACCAACGAACAGGTTTTTTTTTGCAAATGATATTTTAGTAGTAGTATTTCTCGTCGCTAATAAAATAAACCCACGGCGGAATTTCGAGCGAGCCAGCTGGCAGCAAAGGCCGGACGAGGCGCCCCCCTTTTAAACGGGCGGGAAATCGTACGAGCGGGCGCAAATTGGGCGGACTCAGGGTGAAACGCGGTTGGCCGGCGCGCGGGTTATTATTATTGTGGGATGTTCTTATTATCTTCGTTGACTAGACGGACAGGCTTTTTTTGTTTTTGTGGATTGCTCGCCCGAGTGAGGGAGAGAGAGTGAGGGAGAGAGAGAGAGAGAGAGAGAGAGAGAGAGAGAGAGAGAGAGAGAGAGAAGAAGCAGAGAGGATGAAGAAAAGCATGCGGTGGTCCTCGGCAATAATGCTCAGCAGCGGGTTCTAGACCATGAGTGAGTGAAGCTAGCTCAGGCACCAAAAAAGGGCCGAGAGAGCGCATGATCACCGGTTCCCCAGGAGCTGGATGGCGGGCTGAAGAGTTGGACCGAGTTCGCCAGCTAAGTAGTTAATTAGGCGCGGGCGCTCGTATTGCGGCCGCGAAGGAGCGCGTCGGGCGATTCCGGGGAGCAGCGAGCCGTGGGGGGAGAAAGGAGGGTGCATCACGAACTAGAACTCAGACAGCAGCGAGATGCACAGCCGTTCTGCATGGGTGAGAGGTACGGAGTAGAGCTAGCTAGTCCGCTGCAGCATCGCCAGCAGCAAGCTCGACGGCGCCATGGCTGGGCTGCGAATGGCGGCGGGCGCTCGGGTCTAACGGCGCCTCAGCGGGATCGGCGGCGGGCGATCGCCGCGCAATTTTGCAGGCCAGAGTAGTCGTCAGGCAGTAGTACCAGCACTTAGGCAGCCAGCCGGTTGCTCGCCAGCTCCTGCCCAGCCCTGGCGGCCTGCTGGTCTGGGGGGGGGGACGTTAGGCATGCGCCAGGCCTGTGCGACGCCTGGCTGGGCCTAAGGCTGCCCCCGGGGAGGGGGGGGGTGTGCTGCAGGCCCGGCGGCGAGGCGTGGTGAGGTCCCCCGGTGATTGGCGCGGGGCACGCCAGCCCGGCCCCGGGCTTTTGCGCGTGGCGGCCTGGGAGTTGGTGTACAGTATGCATGCATGCATCTGTGCTTCGACGCACGGAGAATAGGATTGTTCGTTATATGTCATGCTCTTCCCTCCCACGGCGGACTGCGCTCGACTCGCCCGATCCTGCCGCGACCCGCCCCCCGTCCGGCTGACGCAGCGCCTGCGGGCTCGCCTCTCTCCCCCCCCTGACACCCCCCGACCCCCCAGCTAGCTCTGCGGGCGGCGATGGCGGCGGGCCGGGCGGGCGGGCTGGGCGGGCGAACAAGCAAAAAAAATTAAAAAAACAAAAAAGCCGAGCAGCAAAGACGCCCAGGCGACGATGGCAAACTAGTTCTCTGCAGCTCCACCGGCCGTGGCAACGCTCCAGCGCGGGTTTCGTGTTCGCCCAGCTGCAATCAAAAGCAAAAGCCTGGCCCTTAAAGCCCGCTGCCTGCCCGCCCGCTCGCTCCCTCTCCGTCCCCCCCCCCCCCCCCCCCCTTTCGCTCTCGCTGGGCCTGTTGCTCGATCCGATTCTATACCCGTTGACATACTGAGTACTTCGTACACGCGACGGATCCTCCTGCTCCTGCTGCTCCTTCCGCCTGCCTGCCTGCGCCCTGCCGCCGGCCAATATGCTGCGTGTGGCCCCGATGAGCTGAACCACGCTCCGCCTCGCCGCACATACAGACTCTCCCCGACATGCAAGATGAAGCCCGCACGCGCGTCGGCCGCCCCGACCACGACCCGGACGGCCTGGTGCTCGAGGCCTGGGGCCAGGGCTTCATGGTCGGCACCCTGATCTTCATGGCCGCCATCACCGTCGCCAACATGCGCCGCCGCGTGCTGCTGCACAAGCTCATCCTCGCCGAGGTATTCTCCACCCCATATTATATATATATATATATATATGTATATCGACTTACTGACCGCCGCAGCTGCTGCTCGGTATCGGCCACGGCACCTTCATCTTCTTCCACGAGCCCGTGTACGGCTGGTACCTGTCGTGCACCGCCATCGGGCTCAACATGTCGTGGAGCCTGCACAACGTCATCGCCTGGATGAAGAACCGCCCCTTCATGAGCCGCCGCGTCTCGCTGGTCTACATCGGCACCGTCGTGCTCGTCCAGCCCTACTGGGTGCTCGAGATCTACGCCAACTTCGCCTACTTCAACAACATCAACACCCTCTTCCTCAAGACCCGCCCCTGGGAACCGCTCTTCCGGTGAGTCCCACGTATTTTATTTATATCCTGTGCTCCTCCGGAGACCCCGGATCCCCGCGTATCTTGTACCCCTCCGCTAAGCCTGCCGTGCCACAGCGACCCCTGGTGGATCTACACCACCTGCAATCTGTTCTGGGTCATAAAGTCCCAGTACAACTTCAAGATCTCCGAGCTGCTGCGCAACGGCCCGCGATTCGGCGTCATGCTCGTCGCCATGTGCATCTCCATCATCTTCATCTTCCTCGACATCCTCAGCGTGCTGCACGTCCTCAAGGGCGCCCTGCCCACCGGCATCAACCCCTTCTGGAAGGTCCGTCTCACCCTATTTTATTCTGTTCTGTTCTATTTTCGTCCTCATCGCCGCCGTATTCCATATATATTCCTGACTCCCCCACAGCTCTCGTTCGTGTTCAAATGCCTGTGCGACGCCGTGGTGCTCGACGACTTCAAGACCGCGCTCGACCGACTGCGCGACTACTGGCTGGAGAAGAACGGCGTCGACGACGAAAGCGGCCACCACCGCGCCACCTCGCACTCCAAGCGCACGTCCAAGAGCCCCGGCCCGCCCGGCACGCCCACCAGCCGCTCGCGCTTCTGGCGCAACTCCACCGGCATCATCGAGCCGCTGGAGCTCAAGCGCCAGCTCAAGGCCGACGAAAGCGGCGCCGCGGGCGGCGACAGCACCGCGAGCCCGCGCGTGAGCCCGCGCATCAGTAACGAGAACCAAGTGAGCCCGTTCCGGCATGTCTGAGCGAGATATAATATAATATTATTACCTATCACTATTTATTATTATTATTTACGGAGGATCGATTATTTGCCCCTTTTATCTGCATTTACCGGTTTTTTTTTTATTCTTTTCTTTATCTGCACGGCCGTCTGCGACAACGCTACCAACATCACCACACATATATACCCCCTTGTATATAGATACGCAAGCCAGGAGTTTTGTATAGAAAAAAAGTGATACAAGACGATGTGAGCCTAAAACACGTTTTACATGCGCGAAGATGATTCTGCAATTTCACAGACGTAATATAATAACAACAATAATAATGGGTTGTCTCAAACCGCAATGGATTTCTCTCTGCATTGACTTTTCTAGCACCACGGCCGATCGGCCTTAGTTTAACTATAACTAGTTAGTTCAATTACCCAATCGCCGGCCGACCGTTGGCCGGCGGCACATCGTTGATCCGCGCCGCGGCCCAATCACGCCCGCCCTCCAACTGCATCCATTCTCTCCTACAACTCGCGCAGCGTCTTCCACTCATCATCAATCTCCGCGACGCCATAGATCTTCGTCTCCTTGGGCGTGCCGGGCTCGAACGAGAAGCGCACATAGCGCGGGCCGCTGAAGGCGTACACATCGACCTCACCGGGCCGCGCAGCCTCGAGGTTCGGCACGAAGGCGTCGACGGTCTCGAAGCCGGCGTCGCGCAGCGTCTTCCACTCGGCGGCGATGGGCGCGGGGCCGAACACCAGCTCCTCGCGCGGCGTATGCGGCGTCCAGCGCATGCGCAGGTAGCGCGTGCCGCAGAAGAAGTAGGCCTCCTCCTCGAAGCCCGCGGCCGGGTCGGTGCTGCGGATCGGCAGCACGGCGTCCACGCAGTCGAAGCCCGCGTCGCGCAGCGTCTTCCACTCGTCCACGATGTTGGCCGGCCCGAACAGCTTGCTCTCCGTCGCCGTGCCCGGCACGAAGCTGCCGCGCACGTACCGGCTGCCGCTGAAGGCGTAGTACTTCTGCGGGTCGCGCGTGCTCGGCAGCATCGCGTCGATGCGCGTGAAGCCCGCCTCGCCGATGACTTTCCATTCCTGGCTGATGGTCGCGGGGCCGAACACCTTGCGCTCCTCGGGCGTGCCGGGCTTCCACCACATGCGCAGGTAGCGAGTGTTTTTGAAGAAGTACGCCTCGTCCGGGTAGCCGGGCGTGCGCATGGCGGTGTCGATGACGACGGGCATGGTTGCGGTGGTGGAGGGGGGGATCGAAGGTGTTGGGCTCTTGAGGTGTGTGAGGGTGTTGTTCTGGTGGTTTGATATTCTGATATTGGCAGATTTCAATAAGAAACTGGAGAATTCCAGTTGTTTTTATATTCTCATCTTCCCCCCTTGCAATGCCCATGGTCCTCTGGCAGTTCAAGGCCTCACACATCAGAGGAAGGTCTAACCGTCATGACGCTGCATGATTCCAAAACGGCTCGTCGAGAATGACCTGGCTGACGCTCGGTGTACTGCCGCCCTGCAAACCCTCACCCTGCCAAAAACAGGCAGACCCAATCCTGAAGCCAGCAGCGACGACGACGACGACGCAAGGTTCTCCTCCAGCGCATCCGGCAAAATCCAGGGTACTGAACAACGCTCACCAATATAACCATCCAAAAAACATCCAAGGACTCACTTCTCGCAGCCTTGCTAAAAAAGATTTCCAAACGGGCGGGACCCCGCAGTGGCTTTTGTACCCGCAGGGCCGAACCTGCATGGATATATATGAAGCCTCCCCGCACACAGCCCGCGCCCTTCCTATTCGAACATCCCACCTTGTCTGGAATCCTGTTGGCCTGTAACTGCTGACTTTTTTGACGTTATATTATTACGCGGCAGGCGCCCGTGCCCCGGCTCTCCTTGTGATTCCGATGCTCTGCAGCCGAAGAAAGGCCGGACCAGCTGACTGGTGCAGCCAGGGCCTTGTCCATTCGCTGGTCTGCGGAGGGGGCTTGTATGCTGTCCGTCCACCCTCCAGAATATCCCAAATCAAGGCTGCGCTTGCTTGTCTTCGAGTTGGTGGTGGGCATCATGCATGGCATGTATGTCAGTTGATCCCCTGGAAAATAAAAAGAAAACGTCTAGGTTCTTGGATCGTGCTGGGCGGATATCGATTGCTGTAGACGGGATGTTTAGATCTCCTATCGCCTGCGGTGTTTTTTTTCGGAAGAAAGGAAAAACAAATAAAAGTGAAAATACAAAGCATTGGCTTTCTATATGAATCAGCCACCCTGCATGACAGGGCACTGGGCGATTGGAATCTTGGATTGCAATTCGTGGGCCCGATCGAAAGTAATGTCCGCGCCAATCAGCTAACACATAGCCCACTTCCACTTGGTGCCTAGGTGGCTGGCGAGGGGGTGCATCAGTATATCGTGCATATACTGCGATCCGTGTATGATGTAGTTCCTCCCTTGTTGGTACTACATTCGTGCTAGGCTCTACTTTTCACCTGGGATGGTCAAGCCTGGCGTTCAGAACGCCTAATCGGAGCTGCGAGGAACCATCCTGGCGTCGATAACAAGACGCTCCATATCCAGCCTCATTCTCTCCCGTCGACAAGGGCTGTGACTCGGCTATCTTGCATCCAGCACAGCTGCACAGCGGGGTATCGAGCGGGCAGGTGCTAGGGACTTTGTCTAGATCTGGCCACGAGGTATGACGGCGGTGGCGTTTGGACGTGCTGTGAAAGATCGATCTTATGGCAGGGCCGGGTCTCCGCTGTTGGTCTGCAATGGAATGGCGACCCAGGCCTCCGGTCAATCCGCGGTCACCTCGCTGTCTGGGACCAGCCTTTGAGTGAGCCGTGGAAGGTAGGTCTAGTCGGATCGAGTGGATGTATATCCAGTAGGTAGCATTCTGGCAGCTATATTATTTGTAAACAAACAACGATCTCAACCGTGTGTGCTCGTACGTTGATAGGAATGGAGTAAGCTCGCTGGAAATTCGCCATGCAGACAATACGCTAGAGCGAGGAGTGGTTTCGATGCAACGTACTCCGTAGAGCTAGTGCAAGGGTGGATGGTGGTTCCGTGGAGCTTGGGCGGGCTGGGCGGCAGCGGGCGATCTGGGGCGAGAGGCGCGTGGATGACGAGGATGATGATGATGATGCTGACCCGCCTACGTAACTACATAGTGAAATAACCAACGGCGGGCGCTTGGCGGCGCGGCCAGTGTGTTGTGGTGGTGATGCGAGGCGGGCGGGCGGTGTTGGGGTGGTGGTGATGGCGATGCTGGGCTTTCGCTGTTTCAGCGCCAAATCACGCGGCGCCAATCTCCCGCAGCCGGCCCGCATCCGCGTCGTTTGCTCAGCGTTTTTTGTTCTTCTCCTGGCCGCTGTGTGTGTGTGCAGCTTGATCCCGGCCCGAAAACTCTCGCCCCTATTCTGTCTGTCTGTTTGTCTGTTGTCTGTCTCGTTCTCTGCCGCACCATGAAGCCCATCCTCGCCTCGCTCCCCTGACACCCTCCACCACCACCAGCACACCAGCACACCACCACACCACCACACCATCTCACCACCGCTGCCTCTCGCTGGCTGTCCCCGTCCGTCGATGCGCTGTCGCCCTCCCTCCGCCCGTCTCGCTCGTCATGCGCGTTGAACCCGCGCCGTCGCCCTCCACGCTCTCGTCGCGCCAGCCGTGCTTCCGCAGCCGTAGCAAGACCGATCCCACCGCCCGCGACGACTCCAGCGGCCACCACCAGGGACACCACCACGCCGCCGGGCACTCCGCCAGCCGTCGCTCCGTCGACTTTGCGGCCCGACACCGCGCCTCCAACTCGCACTCCTTCACCGCTGCGTCGCCGCTGAGCTCCGAGACCTTCTCCAATCCCGCCCTGGCCGGCTTCTCGCCGCGCAAGGTCGCCGCCTTCAAGTCCGCCGCCCGCTCCCACGCCCACTCCGCCTCCACTGCCACCCCCAGCAGCAACCACCACAGCTCCTCCTCGATCCCCAAGCTCCTCCTCCAGACCCCGCGCACCACGCGCGACCTAGACCTCCAATCGCCCTCGTCCGCCTTCTTCAACTCGCCCAGCGCCGCCTCATCCACCGTCTCGCCGTCCGAGAGCCTGTACCCGCCCTCGACCGTCGACTCCGCCCCCCGGCCACCTCCACCTCCACCTCCACCACCACCACCACCACCACCGCAGCTCCAGCAACAGCCGTCGTATCAGAAACGCGCCCCAGCGTCGCGGAGCAGCTTGGGCATCGAGACCTCCACCGGCCCACCCCCTGCGCTAAGCACGCAGCAGCGGAGCCTGACGCAGGAGCGCCATGCGCTCTCCAGCCGCGACTACGCACGCAGCCGGCCGCGGTCGTTTGGCCCGGCCAGGAAATCCGACCTGTCGTATGTGACCGCGGCGTCTGCGGACCAGAAGCGATCGTCGTTGCCCACGCGCTCCGTATATGCCGCGCCGCGCCTGGCGCTGAAGGACCGGCCGACAAGTACGCTGGTGTCCAGGCGGAGTGAGAGTGTGGCCGACGATGAGGTGGAGGACGAGGATGGGGATGCGGAGGAGGAGGATGGTGATGATGAGGATGAGGATTTGACGGCCAGGCTGGATGGCAGTGCTGATGTGAGCAGCAAGGGCTCGGATGATAGCAGGCAGCCCGGCGAAGATGTGTTTTTGAATATTGCTAGGTCTGCTTCCACCCGACGTGGGTCGGCGGCCAGGATAGACAGGCAGAGAGTAAGTCATTTTACTTTTTTTTTTTTTTTTTTTTTTTTTTTTTCATGTATTCTTGACGGCTACCTTGAACGTTGCTTTGTACCTACCTGACTGGTCACTTTCTAGACGTCGAATATTAGCTCCGACTTTTCACGAACACGCACCAACGATGAGCTGGCCTCTCCCAGCCGGCACGTCTACGAATCCGAAGATATGTCTCCCCTGAGCGGGCCGTACCCCGGCGTCGACAGGTCCCCCGCCCTCGACCGGTCCAAATACGCACCTCGATCTACCGTTGGTCTGCCCCGGAGCAGATTCAGCCGCACGAACAGCGAGATATCGCCCGACCCGCACGCGCGGTACAGCAGCGAGCGACGAGGGTCCGCCCAAGACAGCGTGCCGCTGCGAGCGGCTCGCCCGTCTCATCTGTCCACGACGGGCCGGACGCACCGCGCGCTGTCGAACTCCGACGGACCTGACCGGCCGAAATATGACGGGACGGAGTCGACGCTGTCCACCACCGCGCCGTCAACGGTGTGGGACGAGCTGGACGATCTGAAGTCGCGCATCCGCAAGCTGGAGCTGACCGGCAAGCTGCCGGCGTCGTCGGCGGCGGCGATGTCGTCGGTGTCGGTGGAGAGACCGCGCACGGCCACCACGACGGTCACGACCATCTCGTCGTCGCCCAAACACGGACGCAAAACGAGCGCGTCGCCGAATGCCGCCGCGGGGTCGTCGGTTGGTGACACGGCGGGAGCGGTTGATATGCAGATCCAGTCTCTGCTCCGCGCGGCGCTGGCCAAGGCCAAAGCCACGCTGAGCCCGGCGGTGTACGGCACGCTCGAGGCCACGGCGAACGACGCGCTGACGCTCGCGTCGGCGTTCAGCCCGCCGCCGCCGCAGCAGCAGCAGCAGCAGCAGATGGGCAGCGGGATGTCGAGTGCCGGCGGAGACAGGCAGGCCAAGCGCAAGATCGATAGCATGTGCCGCAGCCTGACGGAGCTGTGCATTGCGCTGGCGGACGAGCGGCTGGCGCGGAACCGGCCGGGCAGTCGAGACGCGGCGTCGGGGCTGCTGCCGCAGGGCAGCGGTGTTGTTGATACGGGCCTGGGGGCCAGCACGTCAAGCTACCGGCGCAGCACTAGCCATGAGCCCGCCGATGACGCCGGCCGCGCGCTGGCGGGCAGCCGGCTGGACGGGCGGCGGTCGAGCATGCTGAACCTGTCGACGACCAGCACGTCGACGGTGCGCGGGGCGCCGTCGGAGGTCGATCCGCAGGCGATGGTGAAGCTGGTGCCGTCGTCGACGTCGACCAACAGCCGCATCGCGCGTTCGTCCACCAATAACAACATCAGCAACGCCGGACGCAGCCCTTACTATCCGCGGCGCCACGAGACCGACGTCGACGACGGCAGCCTCGCGTTCCCCGCGAAGCCGGCGCTGCTCGCGCGGCCGCTGTCGCGCGTCTTCACCGACGTGCCCGACTCGTCCTCGCCGCCATCATCGTCCTCGCGCCCGCGCTCGTCGCTGCTGCGCACCCGGCCCTCACGCGAATTCGCGTCGCCCGCCGACGTGCCCTCCCCATCCACCAGCACCCGCACTAACACTAACACCGCCGCCGCCGCTGGCGGCACGCCGTCCTCCGGCATCCCGCTGCGCCGCAGCTACCTCTCGGCCGGCACGACCACCACGACGGCGTCGCACATCCCGCCGGCCACCGCGCTCCGCCTGGACGTGCAGCCGGGCTACCGGCGCTACGGCGGCAGCGTGATCCCGTCGTCCCAGCAGCAGCAGCAGCAGCAGGAGACGGGCAGCTCGCCGCTGGCGGGGGGTGCTGGGGGTGGTGGGCTGCGCACGGCCTCGCATTACAGCAGCATGCAGCAGCTGCGGCCGCGCACGGGCAGCTTCGGACGGCGGCTGAGTCTGCGGCGCGCGGGCGAGTAGGGCATACGAGAGGGAGAGAAGATATGAGAGACGAAGGGTGGTTGGTGTTTTTATGAGAGCGGTTTTCTCTGGTTGATTGATGGGTGTGTGCCTGACTACTACTACGGAGTACTGCTACTGCTGATTCTCTGAGATGAGATTATGACGAACGGGGCTGATTTGCCTTTTTTACTTTTAACCTTTTGCTTGTTTTTTTTTTTTTTTTTTTCTGACCTGATGATCGATATGCAGTGGGATATTATTATTATTACTCTGGGGAACAAAAGGGGGGATTGTGGGGGAGGAGGGACCGCAAAACCCAGACAAAATTTCCTCGTTTTCTTCTTTTTTCCTTCTTTCTTGCTTCTGGGTCTTGCGCTTGGTCCGCTTGGATGTCCCTTTTTTTTTTCCTTTTCTTTTCTTTCTGTTGGCTGACGATGAAACAAGCACAAGACATGCGCTAGCGAGTTTGGCCGTTTTTTTTTATATTATTTTGACGAATGGGCATCCCCTTATTTTCCATTGTTCGGCATTTTCTTTTTCTTTTTTTTATTTTTCGTCCAGGATTGCTGGCTGGAATTGATCCCGTTGGATTAATTTGCTGTGTGTGGGTTATTTTTGGCTGCTCCCTTTCTTATTTTACCGTGCGGTTCATCGCCATAGCGTGTTTCTGCTTGTCTTGGGAAAATCCCTCCTTTTTTTTTTTTTTTGGTTTCTTTCATATTACCGGGCTAAGCTGACGATGATGATGTTTTGGCACCTGACGTGATCGACAGGTTTGTGTCCTGGGCATTGTTATAGACCCGATTTTAGACGCCTCCTGGGGGGAAATGAGAAGAACGTGATTTTTTTATATTATTATGACTCTGGCGGCCGAGGTGGACGAGCCGCCTGCCGTGCCGGTGAGCGAGAGAGAGAGAACAGACTCGCGCGTGTGATTGCACGCGGCGGCCGCGCGGGCCGGGCTTGGCGGCGCGCCTGGTCACGCGATGGCCGGTACGGCGGACTGAAAGAGTACAGTGGGCGGGGTGCGCGCGCTGCGAACTGCATGCACATGCATGGCATGTATGTATGCATGTCTCTCACATATTATTATTATGATGATGAGAGTATTCTTTTTGGCCGGGTTCGCAGGCGTGCCGCATGGCCGGCGGGGGCTGGGATCCAGCTTGGGCGGGCGGGCGTTTCAGAGTCGGATCCTGGCGGGCGGAGGTGAAACAGTCGTGCCGCGCAGGCAGAGACAGGGGGCTGGGCTATTTATAGCCGGGCGGGTTACAGAGTGCGTCGCCGAGCAGTTGTGTGTGTGTACGCCGGACTGCAGGCACGGGCTACGCCGCCGCCGCCCGTAGCCAGTATGGTATGTTCCTGACCGTACGGCCGCGTACGGCGCGCGAGACCCGCACGCCGCCCCGTGATTGGCGGGGGTGGGGCGCCGGCCGCTATTTTTAGTGGCATGCCCTCACGCCCGCGCGCGCTGGTTGGCCGGCCGCCCGCGGGCCCCTCCCCCCCCTGCACGACGGCCGGGGGCGAGCCGGCCGCTGGTTGGCTGGTAAATTACCGGGCGGCGGTATCGCGGCCGTCTCTCTCTCGAGCTGCCTCGAGCCAGCCAGCCAACCCTCGCGCTGTCTCGCTCTCAACCTCCTCTCCTCTCCTCCTCCTCCTCCCTCCCTCTCTCCTCAGACTTCATCTCATCCTCTCCTGTCTCCTCTCTCTCTCCTCTCCTCTCTCCCACTCACTCTCTTTTCCTCCCTCTCTCTCTCTCCCTCTCTCTCTCTCTCTCCCCCTCTTCCTCCGCTCCTCTCATCTCCGCCGCCGCCTCCGCCTCTCCACACGTCGCCCGTCTCGTCGTCGCCCACGCTCCTTCGCCCTCGCATTATCTTATTATCGCCTGTCCGTTTCGCTCTCGTTTCACCATCCCTCTTGGGCCGCATTCCCAGGCGGAACCCGCGCCCTGTTCAATCTTTGCTGCTGCTCCACGTCGTTGTTCCCAACCTCTCTCTGTCTCACCACCCTACGGTCTGTACGTTGGCCCCCTCCCCTCCCCCAATCTCCCCACTGCTTGTCGTGCCCACTATGGCCCTCCTCATTCTCGCTGCTGCTGCTGCTGCTGCTGTTGTTCTTGTCATCCCTCCCTCATCCCGTTGCCGTAGCGTCTTGTCTGGTTCTGTTCTTGTTGCCGTGCCTGCTCTCGTTCTCGCATCTGTTGTCGTCGGTGGCCATGGCTAACACCTCCAAGAGACCGTGGTCGCCCGACTGCTGCGCGCTGCTCTCGCCGCCGCTGCTGCCGCCCTCCAAGCGCCGCCTCGTCGCCCGTCGCCCGCCCGCCGCGGCCAGACGTCGCCGTCCCGTCTCCATCTGCCTTGCCTCCTTGATGTCGGGCTTCTCAGTCGAGCCGACATACCGCGATGCATCCTGGTGCGACGCCGCCCGCCCGTCGCACGCCCTGGCCTCGCGGGCCCTCGCCAAACAACCCACCGCCGACCTGATGGCCATGGCCTCCCTCTCCTCCACCATCTCCCGCAAGTTCGCCTTCGAGGACCTGCGCCATCCTCGCACCGTCGTGGCCGCCGCCGCGCCCGCCGACGACCCGCCCATCATGCCGCCGCCGCTGCTCTCCCGCGAGAGCGTGTCCACCGTCTCCGAGTCCACCGATTCGTCGCCCACCACCGCCAGCTCGACCTTCGACTCGCCCATCATCTGCGAGACCTCCGCCAGCTCATCGCCCGAGTCGCCCATGTCCGCCATCCCGCTGCCGTCTATCAGCCTGACCCATGAGCATGGCGAGAAACTACCCCTCGTGCAGTCCTGCCGGCCGCCGCCCTCGACCAGCCCGCTGCCCGCCGACTCGCTCGCCCGCCGTGCGAAGAACCTCAAGAACCTCTCGCTGCGCCTGCCCGCCTCGCCCTTCCGTCAATCGCTCTCAACGGCCCCTATTCGGGAATCCGGGCGCCACCTCTCAGAGCCTCCCTCGCCCGTCCGCCCCCATTCGCGCGGCTCGCGCCGGCGGCCTCCCAATCTGACCATCCAGACGCCGGCTTTCCAGCGCCCGTTTTCTTCCAATGGAACGCCTGCTGTGCCCCCGACCCCAAATGCCCGGCCTTCACTGCGGCACATTGGTTCGTCACCGTCACTCTCTTCGATTCTTTCGCCCACCCAGCCGCACTACTCTTTTCCAGCCCCTTTTGCATCCATACCATCATCTTCTGGCATTCGCAGCGACGTTGACTCCAGTAACGGCATTCTGTCGTCGAATATTAATACCTTTAATCCTAATGAACCCTTGCTGGAATTCCGGGAGGAGGATGACGATTGTCCCATTTCCCGCGAGTCGAGAAAAGGGAGTGAAAAGGGCTATCCCGACGGCCCGATCTGCATTTACGATTCTGGTTTATATCTCTACTTGGAGCCGAATAGAGAGGAGGCCTCCCAATTCGATGTGGTGTTCAATGTGGCTAAGGAGGTGAAGAACCCCTTCAAAGCCGACAGCCCCTCGCACGACACCGTCATGGCGGTCTGGAAGGCCACGCTTGCCGGGTCGAATACCACCTCGCATGTAGAAGAACCGGCGACCGCGACTTCATTAATATCCTTCAAGTCGGCCTTTGAATCGCTATCTAATATTCCTCTCCCAACGCCCAAAACAGGGGTGTCAGAACCAGAGTATATTCACGTACCTTGGGATCATAATTCTGAAATCCTGGAGGATCTTTTCCCGCTGTGTGAGATAATTGATGACAGGATTTCCAAAGGGAAGAAGGTCCTGATCCACTGCCAACTAGGCGTTAGTAGATCCGCTTCTCTGGTGATTGCTTACGGACTCTACAAAAACCCGCATCTGGATTTCAACACGGTGTACGGCAAGGTGAAGGAGCGCAGCTGCTGGGTCGGCCCGAACATGAGCCTGATCTATCAACTCACCGATTTCCGCACCAAAGTCCGCGGCGGCACCGTCGCCAAATCGCCCGTCGTCGAATCCAACCACGCTGCTGCTGCCGCCGCCATCCCGCCCCCTGAAAAACGGGACGGCCCCTCCCCTTCACCCTCAGCTTCTTCATCATCATCATCCTCCTCGTCCTCCTCGCCCATGAGAAAATCCCCCTCCGATCCCTCCCGTCTCTTCGCCCAAGTCAACCCATTCAACTCCACCAACCGCGTGCGGCGCAACATCGCGCCCCGCCCCTTACCCCTCCGCGAGAAATTCCACACCATCGCCTCCCTCCGCAACTCCCCGCGGCTCGACGGCCTCGCTGCCGCGGCGGCCGCCGCAGCGACCACCTACCACCGGCGTCCACCCGCTTTCCAGATGGACCTCGTCATGCAGGATGTGCCGCCCAGCCCGTCGTTCTTCTCGCCGCGCGCGGCCGAGTTCACAGCCACGCCGCTG
Organism: Ophidiomyces ophidiicola; assembly: GCF_022830035.1. Lineage (NCBI taxonomy): Eukaryota > Fungi > Ascomycota > Eurotiomycetes > Onygenales > Onygenaceae > Ophidiomyces > Ophidiomyces ophidiicola. The sequence goes on from NW_026054663.1 coordinate 88,454, forward strand.
GCGCGCTCCAATGTGGGCGACAACCTCGCGCTACGCAAAACAGCAGTAGTTGCGGCAGTGGCGGCGGCGGCGACGACGACGACGGAGGAGCTCGAGTCGCCGACACTGGTGCGACGGCCGAGCCTGAACGATCCCAGGTCGCCCCAGAGAAGAACAGAACCGATTATCATGAGAAGCATTGACGAATTTCTTTGAGATTTTTTTCTTTTCTCTTTTTTTTTTTTTTTAACCTATTTTCTGTTCTACGTTCCTGGGAGGGTTTTGCAAAAAATTACATGGATCTCACAATATTCCTCAGTAGAATTTTCGTGACCTTACGATTTTCTCTTTTCTCTCATACCATCGTCCTCCTACGAGCCAGGTCCACCAAAAACGAAAACCAACATTGCTTTGTTTTTCTCCTTTTTTGGTGCTCTCTCAAGGAGGGGGCGAAGTACATGTCCGACCTTGTCGTCCTTTTTTTGTTTTTGCCGTCATTGTGAAACGCGCTACCTTGCTTTGACCAATGTATGTGTGCGGCCAAAGCTGGCTTTGTTGCTGTGATGTTTCTCCTGTTAGTCACTACTCTGCTGCAGAGCACACGCGTCTCTCTCCCCCCTTTCTCCTGGACGCGCTGCGCCCTGCTGCCTCCCTGTCGGAAGTAGTCCCTTAAAGCACCGTTTTCCCAATCCGGAGGCCTTCTGTTCTCCTCGCCCACCTGCCCTTTGTTTCGTTTTTGTTACCTTTTTTTTTTTTTTTTTAGCTCCAGCTTATATATTCTATTATTGGCATCTTGGAGTTCCGATTGAATGCTTGTTGTTCTCCCCCTTTTATTTTGCAAATGCCGACTTTTTTTTTTTTGGGCGTTTCTTTTTCTACCTCTCTTTTCTTTCTTTTGCCACTCCAATGGGGTCTCTTCATAAAACTAACATGGTTTGAGCTTCGCTTTTTCTTTTTCTTTTTTGGCAAATGGTGGGCTCCCTAAATGTAATATTAGTCTTGAATCTTTTGAACCGTCCTCCCAACCCTCCTCAATGGGCCGAGTTTTTGTTTTTTTGTTTTTTCTTTTGCTTTCTCCTCAACCGCTCGCTTGTCTCTTTTTAGGAAGAATCTCAAGCGAGGCGGGGAGCGAGAAAAGCGGCTCTAGGGTTTTTTATGCCTTTTTTCCTTTTTTTTTTCCTTTTCTCTGGCTTGGGGACTGGAAGGACAAGGGGAATGGGGGGAATCGGGAGGAGGGTTCAGCAGATATATTAGAGTGAAATCGAAACACATAATATTTTTTGACACCAGCCAGCCAGACCCTTTTTTGTCTTGGATCAGGCACGGTTTTTTTTGACTTTTTATAAGTTTTTTGGCGTCTTTTTTAGTTTTACAGGCGGAACCTTAATTTTCTCAACCTCCAACTACGGGACATTTTCAACTACCCCGCGCAAAACATACCAACGGAGAGGGAGAAACGCGTGTTCTGTCCTTGAATACGTGCAGCGAGCTAGAATTCTTGAATCTACAATCATGGAGAAAAACGAAGAACACCCTGAGCCTTTGAGGCCCAGTGAGCTGGGGACCAAGGAGTAGTAAGTCCCCGCGTATCTGATTTCCCCCCTCTATCCCACTTCTCCCAGAGACTAACACAACCCCCCCTCTCCAGCTGGGAAACCTTCTACGCTCGCTCGCGCGAGCACCTCGACACGGCGGCGGACGACCCGGACTCCGACGGCGAGGAGCTCGGCACGACATGGTTCACCGAGCACCGCGCGGCGCAGCGCATCGTACGATTCCTCACCGCACCCAGCTTCCCGCTGGCGCCGCACCACCACCACAACGCCGCGGCGCTGGATCCATCGGCGTCCCAGCAGCAGCAGCCGTGCGTGCTGGACCTGGGCACGGGCGACGGCGCGCTGCTGCGCGATCTGCGCGCGCACGACTTCCGCGGTCCGCTCGTCGGCGTCGACTACTCGCGCGAGGCCGTGCAGCTGGCGCGTTCGCGGCACGACGATAACGAGGATGGGGCGGTGGGCGTGCGCTTCGAGGTGTGGGATGTGTTCGACGACGCGTCGGCGGCGGACTGGTTCCCGCGCGAGCGCGGCGGGTTTGACATCGTGCTGGACAAGGGCACGTTCGACGCGGTGTCGCTGTGCGGCGAGAGCGGGCGCGGCGGCGCGGAGTATCCGGCGGCGGTGGCAAGGTTGGTGCGCGCCGGTGGGTTTTTGGTGGTGACGAGTTGTAACTGGACCGAGGCGGAGGTGGAGAGTTGGTTTGGCGCGAAGGATACTGGGTTCGAGGTGTTTGCGCGCGTGGAGTATCCGAAGTTCCGGTTTGGCGGCGCCGAGGGGCAGGGCGTGTGTACGGTGTGCTTTCGGAAGACCATGAGGGAGTGAGCGTTGCTTGCTTGCTATGATATGTGCTGTGCTGGCTATGTACCGAGTACGGAGTATCATCATCAGCTCCGCCGCAACAGCGCAACCACACACCACCGCGCACGATTCTCCGGCCCTTCCCCTTCTCTCACGGGCCTCCAGTCCCTACGCACCTCGCCCATCCCACTCGCCGCGTTGACATCCCTCTCATAGATCTCCTCGACCACCAGCCCCGTCCGCGCCGCCGTCTCGAAAAACGCCGCCACGATCTCCCGCCCCGTATGAAACCCCGCCACCACCCACGCAATCCCCTCGGCCGGCTTCAAAAACCACGCCAGCGTCCGCGCCAGGTTCGCGTGCTGGTCGCGCATCCACAGACAGTCCGCGCAGATGATGCGTGTGAACGAGCCGCGGTGCGCGGCGGCAAAGGCCAGCAGTGTCGGCGGCGGCGGGGAGGGGTTGTTGTTGTTGTTGTTGTCCAGGGAGCTGGGTACGGAGAAGACGCCCCATTCGTGGGGGTGCACTGAGATCCGTTGTCGGATGGTCTCTTGCGAGATGTTTTGGGAGATACTGGCTTGTATGGCGCCGTGCAGGGCGGCCGAGGATGGGTGGTCGGTTATGCATACGGCAGATGCTCCGGCGAGAGCGGCGATTATGGAGGGGAGCGCGGTTCCTGGGAGAGTTGGGTGTTGGCTGAGTGTTGGCTTTTAAGAAAACAAGGCAAGGGGAGACGAGATAAAAGGACATTCTTTGCCGCAATGCGGTGAGGATTTTGGTCATTTGTGATTGCGCAGCCGTGTTTTGGCATGCTTTGCACCCTTTTTTTTTTTTTGAGAAACGATTCAGAGCTCGCTTGATATACCCATACCTACATAGATTTCCAAGCCAGAAGAGACCCGATCCTGATATAAGAAACGCAAATCTCCCCCAGCCGAAAAACCCACATACATACACATACATCACACAGCAAGTCCAAACAGAACAAAGAAACAAAGAAGAAAAACCTCCCACTCACCAGCACCGACTTCCATCACCGTCTCCCCGCTCACACGCCATCGCGCATCCGCACCGCCCTCCTTCTCCTTCTCCTTCTCCGCCTCCTCCACACGCTCGGCAACCACCAGCGCTCCGCCCCACAGATAATGCGCAAACAACCTGCGGCCGGCCTCGACGTCAGCGCCGCTCTTCCTCTTCTCGCCTTCGTCGTCGTTGTAGTCCGGCACGATCACGCGAATGGCGCCGTAGCGCGGGGACGAGTAGAGAAGCTGCTGCCCGGGAATGCCGAGACACGGCGGCGCTTCGTCGGGGAAGAGGTGCGGGAGGAACGACGAGAGGAGGTCTTCGGCGGAGGAGGACGGGGAGAGAGTGGTGTGGGAGGGGGAGGAGGGGTGGAGGGGCTGGATGCGCGCGGGAAGCATGGGCGGGAGGGTGTTTGTTCATTAGTGGGGGGCGGAGAATGGAGAAGATGTAGGGTATCAGTAAGTAAGGGAATGGGAGGATAGAGGAATAAAGCCTTATCTGTTGGATAACTATGGGAGTTGGATCTGGGTTGCGTGTTGGGCGGCAGGCTAGCGAGTACCGGCGCCGTGGTACGGCTGCTTAGGCGCCAACGCTGACTAGTCACGCCTGACAGACTTCTGCTCGACATTGAAGCGCGCAAGTTTCTGCGGTATAGAACAAGGTCAAGTCTATTTCAAGGCATATCGGTCTAAATACTCCGTACAACAAAACGCTTCGCCTTTCCCCTATGCTATCAAAATTCCAAGCACATATACAAAAATGTCGGAATAAATGGGCTGTTACCAAGAGATTTCTCTAGATGTTTTCCTCCTCCTTCTCACTATCAGACAGAGTTTTGGGCACAAGCGGTAACTGGTGTCCATTCAGCTTCGAGTACACCCACTGGAGCAACGCAGTGTTGAGCGTCATCAACGCGGCGCTGACGAGGAACAGCGCAATTCGCCATGGGGTGGTCAGCTTCTCGAATAGAGGGTATGGGTACCTTTGACAATTCCCCAGGTATACGTGTTAGTACTAAACCATAAAGTCTAAGCGAGCCAAGGTGTTCACGTACCAGCCATTGTACTTGTAACACTGCTCAACCCAAAACCAGTACGCGAAGGCGATTGACGTCGCGAGGCCAAATGACGGCATCGCCGTGATGGCCCACGGGGGCGAAAAGAATAGCAGGTCTACAACCAGAGCTAGGGCAGGGACAGCATGGAAACCTAGGTCTGCAATGATTGTTTAGCCACGATCGCAAAGTCCCTGGGAAGTCCAGTCGGCTACAGACCCAGCACCAATGCTTTCTGGGCCCACTCCGGCACAACGAGTCTCTCGTCGATCTAAGAGAGAACAGAGGAGGTCAGCGCACCTCTGGGGTTGAGCGCGACAGGGGTTGTGGGAGCCACCATTTTCAAGCCCCAGTACAGGACTGTTATCAATACTTCCAGCGGAGTGCTGCACACGGACAGCATGTTCTTCACTAGAAACATCCGGCGTGAAGAAAACAGATCAGCGCAGAGCCCGGCTGTAAAGGTCATGGTGGCCAACGTTAGGCCGATGATTGTCAGGTACTGGAAATGCCATCCGTATGCCTCGTTGCTGTGCTGGTTAGGTCTCTGGCTGTGGCCCTGCAAGGGATCACTCACGCAAAGTTCGGATTGTCTATAATACTATATGGAGAAGCTTTATCAGCTTCAATAGTTCTATTCAGAGCTGGGTATGAAATAGCACACTCACAACTTGAACGATGCGATAAAGCTTGATAAACCCGAGAGCTATACTCCGAGCCAGAAATCCTTGTTAGCTAGAAGTCTTGTCTGTATATCTCGGAAATGCAGCTGTAATAAACGCCAAGATATATCCTCACTGTGGATATGAGTGAGATTTATAGGACTCCATATACTAACGTGAACCATAGCCGAAGCACCCAGCGAGGGCGAAGGGAGCTTCTGGAGCGGGTGCCTGTCGTTTGTAGAGACTGACATGGCGCCAGGTGCACTGCAGGACGGGCAGGCCAGCAGCTGGCAGAGTAGGAGAGAGGGAAAATGTGGGATAGGAATAGTTGTTGTCAAGATGGTACGGATGAGGCTGAGACGATGATGTAGCTGATACAGGCACGATATTGTGATTGAAGGTTATAAACTCAAGAAGTGCGGGTACCAGCATACAATCCTTAGTGGTGTAGTGGTTAACATCGCTGTCTTTCACACAGCAGCCCTGGGTTCAATTCCCAGCTAGGGAGCGAATTTCCTTTTTTGCCCCCTTTACCCCCGCCAGCACCACAGCCCACCACACGACGCAACGACGCAACGAGATTCACGGCCTTTTTTTGCTCGAACGACGCTTGGATTCTACCGACAGACCCTGCTCTGTGCCACTAGCACTTTCGTCTACCGACAACACCTCCGCGCCCTCTCATCGCGACATCCTCGCCGCCATGACGGAACCCAGACAAGTCTCCCACGGCCGCGGGGGCGCAGGTACGGCCCCGGCCTAGCACCAGCCCCAACCCCAACCCGCTGATGCTCACCGGCAGGACGCTGCTGACCGTCGCTGCGGCTGTGCTAGGTAACATGTCCCGCGTGCGCTCCCCGGCGTCCGAAAGGGAGGAAAACACCCGCTGCCCAACCATCAAAGCAGACATCTACACCACCGGCCGCGGCGGCTCTGGGAACATGGTCTCCAACGACGACCCCAAGGCTGCCCGGGCGCGGCAGGATCTCGATATCCCCCCGTCTGTGTCCGCAGGCACTGCCGATGAAGGCCGGTTTCACACTGGGCGAGGTATGTAATGCGCGAACATCACCCCTCCTTTACCACGCCCCCTGGCAAGCATCTCTCGTTGCCCTCCCCGGCACAGCGTACTGACGAGCATCTGGGCATGCAGGCGGGGCTGCAAATGTCTACACACGATCTCCCAACGACATGGTTCGCCCCAGCAACGACGACGACGACGATGACGGCCAGACACTGGTGGAAAAGACCAGCAGCAGCCCAGACCCGGAGCGTGCAAAGCCCGGCCAAGGTCCGACCAAGATGGATGGATGATAGGCCGAGCTGAATACGACGCTGCTGCTGCTACTACTTACTGCTGTCGCAAGGGGCAGCTTCCATCGCTTTGGCTTCGCTTTTTTCACTCCCGCCACCGGGACTGCGGCGAAGACCACGCAGCGCTAGATTGCTTCTGGATAATGTTTGCGATCTTGCATTGGGCGCATGCATACCTCGCTCTCGTTGCTTGATTCGTGATACTGACTACGCCTAGTCTCTGCCCAGTGTATGGAGTACTAACTATATATAATATAATTCAGTGCTGGTTGTGTTTCTTTTTCTTTTACCCTTGATGCTGCAGGGCGCGCTGCATGTCACCATATTCTTGCTCTCCCTAGTGTTATTGATTGAACTGAATGTACATATGTATTATTGTAACTATATAGAAGTATATTTTCCGTGCTAAATAGCCCTTTTACCGCAATAGCACCCTGTGGCATGCAACCTACACCTGGTATGTTCAAAGGGCAGAATATAAATAAGGTTACGCCTGCGGCTCAGGCGAGGTAGGACCTACTCGTTTCGATGGTTGTTGGCCTTCAACATCATGACGTGTCTTGCTCGGCTTCGAGATCCTCGGCTTGCTATCCAAAGTACTTCGATGGAAGTCGATGATCAGAGCTCGCTTGAGCTCCTTGTTCCAGAGTACGTTTGGCAACTGAAGATCGCCATGCTGCACACTGAGTTTCCCGATTTTATGAATAGACCGGCGCACAGCGGATCGGATGGTATCATTTTTCATGTCATCATCACTGATACTCACACCAGCCCAGCCCATAAGGAGCATGTGACGAACGTCTCCGGCGCCGTGAACGAAGAGTATCAGATGCAGGTTGATCTTCCCAAGAAACACAGTAACTGCAGAGCCTTGCAGAGATCAAAGGACATGATCAACATCTGCCTCCTGTGAAACCTCTTCCCAGAGCCTCAATGTCGTGCCTTTACCAATAACAGTGTATCCATATAAGGAAGAGGTGATCTTGATTGAGACCTCATATGACCCACTTCTTCCTATTGACATGCAATTATTATCTAGATCTTTATCTAACTGTTGTTTTAGCATCAGTACTAACATCTGGGCATCTATTGGGTGCTTATTCATGTCTGTTCCAGTGTGATGAAGCTGCACATTTGGGCAATTGTCATCAAGAACACCACCCTGCTGCAGACCTAAGAGACCACATTGTGTACAAAATTCATTCAAATGCGGTCGAGACTGGCCCTCATAATCTCTTCGTGGACTAGTTCTAGGGGGTGAGGCTCGATTCTCAGTCGTAGGGGACGCTGTGACCTGGCTGAAGCCCCGTTTTCGTCCTAACATGAAATCCGGGTCAGTAGCATCCTCCGATTCAAAGTTATGGGGTTCTGAAGGGGCACAGCCCGACTGGGACGGTGTGGGAGCTACTGGACCCGGGGTGGTCGGAGCCGGGGAAGATAAGGGCAAGCATTCAGAGGCAGTATCCTCGGCGGCTTCGGAGCCGGTATATTCTGAATCAGGAGGGTGTTGCTGTAATTCGCTGGAAGGAATCTGGGATTGTATGTGATTGAAATCAGTCTCCCAAGTCGGCAGACCTTCTCGTGCTCTATTGCGCCAGCCGTGATCCCGAACGCGAGAGCGGCAGCTCATCAAGCAAAGACAGAGCACCCATTGGATCTCCGTCCTTGGATTCTCAAAGCCTCCGGCGTTTGTTTCGATATCTAGGTTAGGCTCGCAGAATTTGTAATAAAGGGTTGTTGGGTCATCGTACGGCACCCACAGTTGCACGTTTCCCAAGCCTGTGGTCAGATATGAGTATTCTAGCCCTTCCTGTATCATGGCATGAAATTCTTGCATGACCGCCGACCCGGCAAGTCGTATGGCGTTGGATATTAATTTTTCCTTGTTGGCTTCAGGGATATCGTTGGATTGAACAATTTCACGATAGAGGTCGATGGATCGGAGCCCTGAGCGCAGGTTCTCCGAAGACAGTTTGTGGAGTCGCCGATATTTCCAGGTTTTAGCGGGCGGGAGAGTGAATTGTGACAATGCCGGATGAACTCCTCCAAGCTGGTTTGCCGGTGTTGCTCTCTTTCTTGCTCCAAGCGTTCCTCTACCGTCCTGGCTTTTGCTTCCGCTTCTTCGGCTTTCACTTCTGCCTTTTCAGCCCTGGCTTCCGCTTTTTCAACCTTGGCTGTCGCGGCTGCAAGCAACCTCTGGAGCTCTTCAAGACTGGGTTGCGAAGCCATTATATTAGAGAGGGTGGATTTGGACATAGCTCGCCTTAGTTGGCGGGTCTAACTGCCACTAGCCAACGGCCTTAGCCATGCTTTCATCATAGTACGCGTGCAGAAGCTGCTATAGGTTTAGGTATATTAATTGCTTTTTATAGATTAAGAGGAAGTATAGTTGGCGATTAAAGGACGGCCATGGTACTCGATCTTAACGAGTAGGTATTAGCTAACGTTAGTCAAATCGGATCGGCGCCACTATAGGCCGATGCGTCCAGCCCGCCACATAGCCTCAACCAGACCATTGTCCAGGACGGCATAGACGTATTCAGGACGGCAAGGTGGTTGCGCATACAGAGTTTGATTCCAAGCGGCCACATTGGGTCAAGGTATGTCACTTCCTCTGGCTGGTGCATATGTTCATTTCAACTAGACTAGGGCTCTGCCCAGCAACCATCCCCCCATAGCTCCCGCAATTGTGGCCCAAAGCATCACCGCCCCCCGTCCCGTCTGCTTCCGAGGATTACCTGTGTTTTTACTGGAAAGAATGGTTCTCGGGCGATATAGGAGCAGTGCATTTGAAATCACAGACACCGGGTGCGACTCTGGCCAGCCGGCGGGCCGGTGCGAGGCCCACAGGCAGCTAATAAGGTGCGGGGGAGTACGGAGTACTACTCCGTATCTTCCATGTGCTTCCTCTGGCTGAGAATGTTAGATCATCATCATAAGCATGCATCCATGGCCTGTTGGGAGGGTGGCGCGATTCCTTCCGGAACACCGTCTTCAGCATTTCGTACCCACGCCCAAACGAAGAAACCCATGGTTCTCCGTCCATTATAACAACAATAATAATAATGAGGGTCCCGAAGGGGGCTCCTGAGTACGGAATAATAATGGGCCCTTGCGCCTGTCCACGGTCCCCACCCACCACCTCTTATTAAGGTGCATCGCGTGGCCACATGGGGCACATACATACGGAGTATAGACAGGACGTTGGGGGCCGAGAAAGACGAGAAGGTTTAGAGAGACCAACCACGTTTTTGGCGGTGGGCCGGGATCAAGGTACCGGGATCACTCGCCGTTGTGCCGTCGCTCTGAATTAAATAATAGTCGAGAGAATTCTCCGAAACCGGGCCAATACTCCGTACTGCCAGACCCTGTCTGCGGTCTTAAGAGCTAGTAGTAACTATGTTATATTCGCCCGGGGGATGCTACGTCGAGGTGCCTAGGCTTGGAAAAACGCGATTCCATCGGGGATCCGCGGATATCTGTACCTGGACCCGCCAGAAGAAACGGTAGTAGAAGAAGAATAATATGGCTGGCGGCGGACGCCATCCAGAACGGCGCGGGGCTTATTTCGAGGGCCTATCTGATCAGATATCGGAGGGGGGGCGGCGTTCGCACCACTTCCAGGTCACGGAACGGCGGTGTTTCAGAGGCGAGGAAATTATTGGCATGGTGATGACGGGCCAGGGAGCACGCCGATCCACCAGCCATGCGCGCAGCAGCGCTTGGCCTGCCCGGCGAATGAGTCGCGGGCTGCAGGGGCGTCGTCGCCGAGGCAGGCTAGCAGGCCGTTTGGGGTCTGAACGCTTGGACTGTGCAGGGTGTAGTTGTGAAGGGGAGGACACGGTTGAGTAAGTTTGTTAGCCGGTAACTAAGTACCTAACTAACTAACGACTGGCAACTCGCTAGAACAACGCCGGCTTCTAGGGCGGCCATGTGCGTCGCATACCCCATGGACGCTGGGCTGGAAGGATGCTGAGCAGCAGCGATCGAAGGGCCGATCAGGAGGGGATTGTCGTGGCCATCACGGTGGCATCCCTCGCCGTCCTTCTGGTCCTTCGCGCGAGAGAGGATCGGGGCTCGCTGCTGGCGGCCGGGGAATGATGAAACAGTGGGCTAGTTAGTTGGTCTGCCCGCCTGGCAGGCCCCACGCCTCGGAACGCGCCATGTTGCGCATACAGTGTGTGCGCGGATGCTGGGACTGGTTCTGGCACTGGGACTGCCGCTGCCGCCCATGGCCAACGCGCTGGGCGAGCCTGGCGGGCCGCTCGCTGCCCTGCCTGCATTGACCGCTGCTGCCGGCATAGAAAAGGGCGCTGGCTCCCCCCGCGGGCCGCGTCCTTGACTGACTGACTGACTGACTGACTGACTCTCCCTCGCTTCTCCTTCTCCTTCTCCTTCTCCTTCTCCTTCTTCTTCTTCTTCTTCTTCTTCTCATCCTCCCTCCCTGCCAACCACTCTCCGAGCCTCCCATCACAGCATGGCCGCCGACCCGGTGCCCGCGCCCGCACCCGCGCTGCCCGACGTCGTGCTGAGCCCCGACGCCGTGCTCAAGGACAACGTCACCTGGCGCTACGGCAAGGCGCCCGACTACTCGCGCACGCGCCAGTTCTACCAGGAGGGTGAGCAGATGGCCCTTAGAGAGAGAGAGAAGAGTATATTTGCTGACCGGCCAGGCAAAACGCGCAGCCACGAGCCCGGCAGCCTGCCGGCGCTGGTGGAGAACCTGGTGAAGAACTGGGAGATCGAGGCGTCGTTCAAGACGAAGCTGTCGGAGTGGCGCACGGTGGACCCGAGCTGCTACAAGTTCTCGTTCAACGGCGGGCCGGCGCAGGACGGCAACCACATGCTGCGGGTGGGCACGTACAACGCGCTCATCCCGGCCAACGAGTACTACGACCCGGACAAGCTCGACTTCGCCATGAGCCACAAGGCGTTCAAGCGCATGATGCCGACGTTCGCGTGGGAGGTGCTGGACGTGTACAGCGGGCCGCCGTGCGTGGTGTTCAAGTGGCGCCACTGGGGGGTGATGCAGAACGACTACGCGGGCATGAACGAGTGCGTCTCTTTTTTGTCTTTTCTGTTCTCTCCTCTCCTCCTTTTTGTCTTTTCTGTTCTCTCCTCTCCTCCCTTTTTTTTTTCTTTTCCTTCTTTTCCCTTCTCTTCTTCTCTCCCTCGGAATATGCCAGCTGACGTCTCCCAGCAAGGGCCAGAAGGTCACGGCGAAGGCGCACGGCGGCATGATCGACATCCAGGGCATGCTGGTGGCGCGCGTCAACGAGCAGCTGCAGATCGAGTCGATCGAGGTGTGGTACGACCCGCTGGAGATGTTCCGGCAGATCGCACGCGACGGCAGCGCGGTGTCGACGTCGTCGCGCGTCGGGCTGGGGCTCAAGGGCGGCAAGCCGGCGGGCTGCCCGGCCATGCAGCAGTGGGCCGGGCCGTAGTTCGCTCGTTAGCTATGTAGCTAGCCGTGTGTGTACGATAGCTGTATGATTGATGATCCATAGTTAATAATATGCACCGAGTCGGGAGTAATCTGCACCGAACTGACTGACTGGCTGGCTGGCCTGGCCCGGCCCAGAAGCGCCCGTCTGATATTAGCTCTCGCCAGGCACCGCCGGCCGTACTGCCACGCCCGCCGTGCGCGTCGCAGCTCGCCACCGGGCGCAGAAGGGCGGCAGCACGGCGACAGCAGAGTGAGTGACGGGCAGCAGGCAGACAGACAGGCAGACATGCCATGTCTGTCGCCACCTGTGTGCCATGCTCTCCGTGCGTCCGTCGTGGCTTGTTTCGCTTGAATCGCTTCTTCTTTTTTTTTTTTTTTTCTTCTACTGCCACCGTCGCTGTCGCCACGGCCCAGTCGCGTACCAACACGCCGCGCATGAATCAAATTCGCTTTCGCTTTCGCTTTCCCCCTGGCCTGCCCTGCCTTTGCCTTGCCTCTCTGTCTCTGCTGTTTCTTCACCATCCCGCTCGTCCAATGCTGCCGTCGCCCGGCCCGCTGCCTCGCCCGCTGTCTCGTCCCATCGCCCGCCTGTTGCCGCCGCTGCCGCCGCCGCCGTGCCTCCCCTGCGCTTGAATGCTGTCCCGTCCGCCAGCAGCCTCGTTGCTCTCTCTCCCCTCCCGTTCGTTCGTTCACTCGCTCGCTCGCTCGCTGCCGTCGTCTCGCCCGCCCGTCTCGCTATAGCCGTGCTCCGTGGTCCGCAGACCAAGAATAATGGCATCCTTTAAGGTATGCTCGCTGTCGTCGTGGTGGTGGTGGTGGCATTGACCGCTGCTTGTCTTTCCCTTCCTCCTTTCTGTCGTTCATTGCTTTCTTCCTTTCTCTGGACAATGTCTCCCATCACTCGCAAAGAAAAGAACCCGCATTGACCTCCTCCGGCCCGCTGCTCCAGGATGCCTCCACCGTCCGTCCCTTCGGCCACGCCGCGCCGCACCCGCGCTCCTCCTCCGGCCGCCTACACTCGCACTCGCACTCCATCTCGCTCGGCATCTCCAACACCCACCACCACCACCGCGTCACCCGCCGCAAGAGCATGACCTCCACCGCCGCCAATGTCAACGCCGTCGCCGCCGCCCTGGCCGACTCGTCGCCTGCCGCCGCCGCCGGCTCCTCCTCCTCCGCCTCTTCCTCCTCCGCCGCCGCCGCTATACCACCACCCGCTGCCGCCGCCTCATACCACCGCCGCGCCCTCAGCTCGCGCAAAGTCGGCGGCCTGGAATCCACGTCTGTGGGCTCGTCTTCCTCCGCCGCCGCCGCCTTCGGCGCCTACCTGGCGCACCACCAGCGCAAGCACTCGCCCGGCTCCGCCCATAGTAGTAATCATTCACTTCATAATAATAATAATAATAATAACAGCCAGAGCGGCGAAGACACGGCCGCCCTGGGCCGCCCCGTCAGCACCAAGCACCGCAGCCGCCGTGCCAGCGAGGGGTCGCATCTCATCAAGGGCGACGGCGGGAAGCGCTCGCTGACCGAGCTGAAGTGTGACCGCTGTGGGAAGGGCTACAAGCACAGCAGCTGCTTAACAAAGCATATGTGCGTATCTCACACGCTGCGCCCCATCCTGCTTCCCCCCAGTCCTCCTCTCCCCAAGCTCGCTGCATACATATCGTTGTCGTCCAAGCTCCCTGTCTTGTCCAATGGTGTTTGGCTTGTCTAATGCTGTCCTTCCCCGCTGGTTTCTCTTACCCCTTCCCCTATCAAACCAGGCGAATCAGAATTTTAAAAAAAAAAAAAAAAAAAAAAAGTTTTGGACCTGTTTCATTGACAACTTTCCGCATAGGTGGGAGCACGACCCGGCGTGGGCATACACCTCCAAGCTCCTTATCTCCAAACACCAGCAGGTCCAGCTCCTGGAGGCCGCCACCGTCCTGGTGAACATGAACCAGGACCCCTCCGACGCCGTGCACTCCGCCGACTCCGACCGCTCCTCCGCCTCGCCCACCGCCTCCGGCATCTCAGAGCTCCGCGACGAACTCAGCTCCACCGAAACCACCCCGCCGCCCATGGGTGACGACCCGCCCGCCGACCGCTACCCCGTCTCCTCGGCCTTCTCGCGCTCGTTCCACTCCGTGCCGTCCAGCTCCGTCGCCGGCAGCGCCCCTTCCTACTCCCCCGCGCGCTCCCACTTCCGCCACTCCAGCATCGACACCCGCCCCTCGACCGCCGACACCACCACCGGCGTGCTCGACGACGACGAGGCCGGCCTGGCCGCCGCCATCGAGCTGTGTAACTTCGGCACCCCGCGCTCCGCCGCCGTCGCCATGCCCGCCGACGTGCCCCCCGTCCCCCCACTGCCTGCCCGCTACCTGAGCCTGAGCATGAGCAGCAGCTCCCACGCCACCGCTGGCGGCCGCCTGAAGCCCGGTGCGCGCAGCTTCGACGCCCAGAGCGGCACCGCTTCCCGCGATCCGTCGTCGTCCACCCCGACCCTGTACAATCCTTTCCTCCGCCCGCTGTCATACAAAGTCTCCGACGAGCGCGATGTGAAAATGCGCGACGTCAAGACCATCCACGAAGAAGTCGACGACGATTTCCATCGGGACTCCGCTGTGCCCATGGACGAGGATGACGATGGCGTGTTTGGCAAGATGGAAGAATGACTCTTGCATCCTTGGAGAGAGGGGAGCCAACGCCATGATCTGCCGCGTTTTCTCGCTTTTGCTTTTCTGTTGTTGTTCAACGCTGACGAAGGATCATGCCGTCAGCTAGCCGAACCGAGTTGGAAAGAGGAAAGAATTGCCTTTTGCCTCCAAGAAACATGCGGTGTCGCTATCCGATCATAATGTTGGCTTCTCACTAATCCTATTCTTATCTTTTATCACGGCCGTTGTTATTTATTTGTAGGTTCTGAACTGGTTCCGTTTTTCCTTCCATGGGGTCGACTCCCTTAGTAGCCTACTAAGTATACGATGTATGTATGTACAATGAAACCAATATATTTTCTATTGAACTTTGCAATGCACACCAAAATTTTTCAAGGCAAGCAAAACTTTAGACAAGTATTTCAAAAGAATCATTTGTTGGTCTGTATACCTCAATGGCGTCCCCGCATTTTTCTGCGAGCCTGATCCGTTTAACGATACAAACACTCGTCAGCGATACAAAAACTCATGAACTATAACAGAAGTCCAAAGGTACAAAAACTCATCATATGCAAAAGTGGCCGGTGGTATTGTTAAGTGTATCCGTTTCGCAAAGAGAGCCTAATTCATACATGTACCGAGATGTCGAAACGGCGTCGTCAGAAGTTGTTTGTGGTGTGTTTGAAGAAGATCTGTCTTGATCCCAATTCATACATGTGCCGAGATGTCGAAACGGCGGCTTCAGAAGTTGTTTGTGGTGGTTTTGAGTAAGATGTTTCTTAGCCCAATTAACGTCAGTACCAAGATGTCGAAGCCATGTATTTCTCCATAAGTCATCTATCCAAAATCCATGTTTCCAAAAGCCAATAATCAAAAATCCATATTTCCAAATCAATCCTTCCATAATCATCCATTCAGAAGTGGTTGGTGTTTTTGAGTAAGATTTGTGTTGTACGCAATTCACGAGGGCGAGGTGTAGAAGTTACCCATTCAGTATGTGGAAGCTGTCATCCCAGTCGTAGTTGGTTGCGTTATCTGAAACCTAATTGACGCAAGTACCGAGATACAAAACTGTCGCCTAAGAAGCAGTTATCTCAAGCCCAAATGATGCAAGTGCCGAGATAGAAAAAGTGTCAGCCAGAAGTGAATATCTCAAGCCCAACTGTGAAGGTGTTGAGATAGAAGAAGTGTCAACCAGAAGCAGTATCTCAAGCCCAAATGATGTAAGTGCCGAGATAGAAGAAGTGTCAACCAGAAGCAGTATCTCAAGGTCAAATGATGTAAGTGCCGAGATAGAAGAAGTGTCAGCCAGAAGTGAATATCTCAAGCCCAACTGTGAAGGTGTCGAGATAGAAGAGGTGTCAGCCAGAAGCATTATCTCAAGCCCAAATGATGTAAGTGCCGAGATAGAAGAAGTGTCAACCAGAAGCAGTATCTCAAGGTCAAATGATGTAAGTGCCGAGATAGAAAAGGTGTCAGCCAGAAGCATTATCTCAAGCCCAAATGATGTAAGTGCCGAGATAGAAAAAGTGTCGCCCAGAAGTAGTTGGAGTTATCTCTAGCCAAATTGTGAAGCCGCCGAGATAGAAAAGGTGTCAGCCAGAAGCATTATCTCAAGCCCAAATGATGTAAGTGCCGAGATAGAAAAAGTGTCGCCCAAAAGCAGTAATCTCAAGCCCAAATGATGCAAGTGCCGAGATAGAAAAGGTGTCAGCCAGAAGCAGTATCTCAAGCCCAATTGTGAAGGCGTCGAGATAGAAAAAGTGTCGACCAGAAGCAGTTGGAGTTATCTCAAGCCCAATTGTAAAGGCACCGAGATAAAAGTGTCGCCCAGAAGTATTTTGAGTTATCTCAAGCCCAATTGTGAAGGCACCGAGATAAAAGTGTCGCCCAGAAGTATTTTGAGTTATCTCAAGCCCAAATGTAAAAGTGCTGAGATACAGAACCTGTCGCCCAAGAGATTTGTAGATAGCAAGTTGGAAGAAGATGTGTCTGCCGAGATGCAGAAGCTGTCGCCCGAGAAGTTTCTTAGTGGTGAGTTTTGAATAAGATATATACCACAAAGATAGCCCGATTTATGTATATCGAGATGTATAACCTGTTTCTCCGAAAAATGCAGAGGCCGTTATTCCGCTCATGGTGAAGGTGACAATTCACCAAGAGACAGAAGCCGTTACTCCGCCGTCGAGATGCAGATGCTGTTTCTCCGACAAAATCCAGAGGCCGTTATTCCGCTCATGGTGAGGGTGACGATTCACCAGAGACAGAAGCCGTTACTCCGCCGTCGAGATGTAGAGACCGTTTCTCCGACACAATGCAGAGGCCGTTATTCAGCTCATGGTGAGGGTGACGACTCGCCATGAGACAGAAGCCGTTACTCCGCCATCGAGATGCAGATACCGTTACTAAGCCCTTGATGAAGGTGACCATTCACCAAGGGACAGAGGCCGATACTCCGCCGGTAAGATGCAGAGGCCGTTATTCAGCTCGTGACGAGGGTGACAACTCGCCATGAGACAGAAGCCGTTACTCCGCCGAGATGCAGATATCGTTACTAAGCCCTTGATGAGGGTGACAACTCACCAAGGGACAGAGGCCGATACTCCGCCGAGATGCCGAGACCGTTACTAAGCCCTTGATGAGGGTGACAATTCATCAAGGGACAGAGGCCGGCACTCCGCCGAGATGCAGAGGCCGTTATTCCGTTCCTAGTGAGGGTGACAATTCACTAGGAGACGGAAGCCGTTACTCCGCCGAGATGCAGAGATCGTTTCTAAGCCCTTGATGAGGGTGACCATTCACCAAGGGACAGAGGCCGAAACTCCGCTGAGAGGTAGAGGCCGTTTCTCAGCTCTTGATGAGGGTGACAATTCATCAAGAGACAGAGGCCGTTTCTCTACCATGAGAGAGGCTAATTCCCTACTGTTGATGGTGTTTTTAAATTAATTTCGTCTTAGAAAGAGAGCACGGATCATGTGAGTACTCACCAGGTGTAGGGGCCTCGGTCCTCCCCCTCCGCGCACACCAAGCACCGGCTCTCTGTAAGAATCAGCGCCCCTTCGAAAAGCAAACTTACCGCCACAAATCCGTAACTAGCCAAACTTTCTTAAAACCGCCGAAGTTCCACTCCCACAGAAAAGCACACTTCCTCAGCACCGAAAAGAAAAGTATGGTCAAACAAACCGCCAATGCCTCTCAGATAAGTGCCGCTTCGGAAAAGAAAATTGAGTGAAGGGGAAAGTAGCAAGGGGGACCCATCAACACGGACCGGACAAGAGCGAGCTCAACCGTAGACCATGCTGAGAGGGAACCCTCTTGTGTCCTTTCACCTCCATCCAACCACCCGTCCTAGGAGGAACCGACCAAAAAAGCTGACTGAATGAATTCATATCTTTTACTTTTGGGGAAGACAATGTGTGTGAAACAGGAATTCGGTGGAGGTAGAAAGAAGCAAAAGGCTAATTACCCGTCGGATTTGAAGTTTTCGATCTGAACCGTCTATATTGGATGATATTCCACTGCCGGTGTCGTCTTCTGTCGGGGGAGGGTAAACTGGACATATCAAACCAATATTTCACCATTAATCACCAGAAAGTGGAAGAGGACGAGCAAAAATTGTCGTTTCTGCCTGTCGACAGAAACCCGGAGGAAAACAGGGGAGCTGGTCATGAGGAAGAAGACGGGGCCCCCGCCGCAGACATCTTCTCCTCGGCGTCACGGATGACCTGCTCCTGAAGAGCGAAAAGCTTCGCCTTCCCTTTGCGAATGCGAGTTTTTCGAGAGGGGCGGTTCCTCTTCTTCTTGCCGGTGCTCGCGTCACCAGCGTCCTCGAGGGACTCGGCTGGTCGCCTGTTTTCCTGTTGCTCTTCTAGTCCATCTTCCTCGACAGGCAGCTCCTCGAGGAGACTGCTATTGCCGCTTTCAGGATCGGTGAGTTCGACGGCCGGCTCTGGATTTGGAACATTCACGGTAAGAATCTCAAGAAGAGCCTCAATTGCCTCCTCTACCGGTACGGGTACCGATAGAGGCGAGGAATGTTCGACAGGCGTCGAAACAAAGGGTGAGGACTCGACCAGATCTTCTTCCGTGAACGATTCATCGAACTCAGGGATATCCTCTAGTTCTGGTTCGAACCTAGGGGCTCTCACAACGTCCAGCTCTTCTTGGTATTGCCCCAGCAGTTCACGGAGGAGGGCGTCAACAAAGAAGGGGTGGTAACCCGACCCTTTTTCAAGAATCGAGGCCTCCCACTTTTCCATTGAGCTGACCTCTTCCGCTACGTCCTGGTTGAAAGTTGGAAGGTCGACCGGTGGTACAACACTTCCGCCAAGCGTCACTACTGAAAGATGTGGGACTGGATCCCAGCCTGGATAGCGCTTAGGCAAGCCACTGAGGCTTGCAACCGACGAGCTTGACAAACCGAGTATGTCAATGATGGAGTCCAACCTCATGGTAGAACCAGAGTTGGCGCGCACCACCATGGGCATAGTCCGGAAGCCAGTCGTGGTGCTCAGGCACTTGACTAACGAGAGACTTCTGACGAGTACCAAGCCCATGCCGAAAGTCAAGGAGGAAATCAAAGCCACAGCGACGCGGAACACATGACCCGTACCGTGGTGTTGAATGTCGGCCGTGTCACTCTCGACAGGAGTGACACGGGACGGCACCGGGACGGTACGCGAGGGTTCATGGACAGCGGTGCTCAACATCGCTGCCAGATCGTTTTCAAAGGCCTCGTGAGAACCGGGGCCAGCCAACTTGGTATTCCGAACCCAGAACGAGAACGGAGGAACCTTGTTGGGGTCCGTGTCCAGCTCGTAAGCGGCCACTTGGACCAGTGCCACCGTGCCTCTCACGAACAACGCCGATTTTGCTGTTTCGCCCAGCCGGCGTCCCCAACCATCTTGGGGGCGGATGCCCGTAAAGGGCACCGGATAAAAAGTCCCCCAGAGGGTGAGGACAGCCACAAAGCTAACGAAAGCGAACAGCATTGTGACGGGGAAAAAAAAAAAAGTATTTGGGAAAACAAAAAAAGTTTGGGCAGAATGGGCTTGCGGGTCGCGAGGCAGGGGATGTGCAGGCGAGAGTGTGCTGGTTGCGAAATTGGAGAGAAAAAGAAGAAGAAGAAGAGAAGAGAAGAGGGAGGGGGACGGGGAATTTATAGGGTCGCGGTAGTTGCCGGATTCGAGTGTAAACAACGTCGTCGAGGCTGCCTGTTTGGGAAGAACACAACAGCAGGCGCGCAATAACACAAGCGAGGTGGCAGGCGCCGGAGGGCAGAGGGGGCAACGACGGCCCGGGTATCACGGATGCTTAGGGGAGAAAATAAGGGAATCAAGGGCTTAGCAACCCGAATTCTTCAGAAAGCGCTTTTATATCCTAGACCAGCACATAGGAAGAACAGTAGATAGTGCCCCTGAACGCCCATACATAAGAGTCGTCAACATGCTGGTGAATCGAGCCCCAAACCCCAGCAATATAAAAGAGCAAGAACGAACAAAACAAAACATGCAGCACCTGCCCTTCAGTCGATATCCATTTCCTCCTGCGTGCCACCGTCCACCAGTATACGTGTCTTCTTCTTCTGCCGCAGCTGCTCCTTGCCGACCACCACAGCAGCGGTCTTGCTTTTCTGGGCCTCCAGCGGCACGCCCTTCTCCAGCATCTGCAGCTCTTTCCGAATAAGATGCTCCCCTTCCGCCACCACCCTGCGATTCTCCGCCCGCTGCTTCTCCCGGGCGAGTTTGCCAGCCAAACGCCGCTTGGTAAACACACGCTCGCGCCGTTGTCGGATCTCCTCCACCCGTTCCATCGCCTTGACGGTCGCTGCTACCAAATTCCGGTCGTACTTCACAGGGATGTTGCGCTTCTTGGAGAACTGGGAGAGAAGGAGAGAAGAATCTACGATCATTTCCTTGCCCCGGAGCGCTCGGTGGGTCTTAGTCCATTTTAGTTTGCGCGGCTGTCGCTTCATCTTGAAGTTTTTGTGGCATTTTGAGCGGCAGAAACGAAATACACGGGCGTCATTACGACAAAACGTAATGCCCTTGGACGGATAGACCGGCCGGGAACAGAGGTGGCAGGTTTCAATCCTGCAAAATTTTAGTATTTTCTATCATAGAAAGATATAGGCATGATAAATATACCTCATGGTTGCTTCTTTGGGCCCTGCCTGTATTTAAAGAGCGACAAACTGCTGTTCAATATGCTGCCTGTGCGATTCTCCCGCGAATTTTTTGAGGTGAAGTTATGACAACGTTTACGCTAAACCTAATCAATCTCTAGCGTGAACCTCCAGAAAAGATGAATATTTGCCATCTTAGACTGTAGTTTCAAATTTCATTCTACACTGACAGTAGTGTTCGCTCTTTAAACACTAGATATCTTACTACAGTTGGACTCGTCATCATGACTTCCATTGTTGCTGTTGGAATCGGCGTTGCTGCTGCCGCATTCTTCGTACGTTCCATCCCCTTCCATCGCCAAACCATCAGAAGCGACACTGACCATCGCATCTTAGGGCCGCGCTGGACTAGTTGCCTTCCGTCGCTACAGAGGAGGCGTGAATGCGATGGGGAAGGCTTTTTACAAGGGCGGATTTGAACCGCGGATGAACCGTCGCGAAGCGGCTTTGATACTACAACTCTCGTATGCTCATTCCCACTGCGCGGGAGAAGATTGTATGTCGGCGGCAGGAGCTAACAAGAGGGTGAAACTGCTTAGGGAACGAACGCTCACCAAAGACAAAGTTCGCGCCAATCATCGGAAACTGATGCTGCTCAACCATCCTGATCGAGGAGGCAGCCCGTATCTAGCGACGAAAATCAACGAAGCAAAGGAGCTCTTGGAGAAGACAGGCTAAGACATTAAATGCCTAGAGCGTCTTATGCACCAACCATATACTGCAACTTGTACACCCGCTATTTTTTTTGTTTCGATTTTTCGCATAGCACGGCGTTGGTTGGTTGGTGTTTTGGGCCATGGATTCGGTACTTGGCGGTTCAAAATACTCGCGAAAGCTCAAAAACATCTCTCCCCTTCTCGACTCGTTTTGTTTTGCTGCGGAGCTTGGTCTTTCTCTCGGCACAAAGTCTGTGCTAGCAAATGACGGAAGCCACGTTTGGTACTACTCGCCCGAGTTATTCTTGCGTGTTTCGGGCCGGTGATACTTGCACTTTTTCGGTACTATGCCTACGGAGAAGATCTCTCAAGAGTCCCCATTAAGTGTCCACCCCTTGAAGGAAGTCTAGCTTTTTGTATCGGAGAAGTTTCTGTATACAAGGAATTGCTCGCTAAGTAGAGTGTGGTCCATATATAATGATGATTCTATTAACCCTACCCAAACCCCGCCCGTTTATATTAGGATCATGTTATTGGCGAGCACCGTCAACACTGATTAAGTTTGTTTATTATTAAAGCAAAGTTTGTGCCTCGCAGCGCTTGGGATCTTTTGCCGCAAGGCGGACTGAAGATACTATTAATTAGCAATCCTTCTCACGCTTACAAATGCGCGGAACGGGCTATCCATATTTTCTTCTTAAACGAAACTCAGACTTAGACAAACCCCTGTTCCCAAGCACCCGTGAGTACGGGGCAGCTGAGATGGAGGGGTTCCAGGCCCACGGAACCTAGGTGTGTGTGTGTGCATACATAGATAGGTATGCGCATACTTCTGCAGTGGCGAAGCCGCATAAGCCACTCCGTGGAGGAAACTGTATTTCTTGAATAGTACTCTATCTACATACATTACTAATGTCGGCGCCACAGTAAAGTCCCAACAACATTGACGGGATGCTCCATGTGGAATTAACCTTGTATTCCGCTCATAGCGAGTAACGGCGTGATGACGTGAGCATTCTGGTCTGGCTTGCCGTTGGATTGCAGGCCCACCTTCGAGGGCAACGAACTAAACCTACGCCTGACCGTAAGGATGTGTTGCTGAAGAGGATCGTTATCGATCGTAATGCCAGGCACTTTCTCAGCCGGTCAACAATCTAATAAATAATAATTGATATATTGTATTCCCACAGGGACCCATGCGGTGAGGAAGAAGCCGCTCCCTGTGGGCCCACGATGCCTTCTTCAGCAAGTCGAATCAGCACGAAGACCCAAAGCTGATCTCAGTGATTCCGCTAACTACTAGTTAAACAAGGTAGTTACGGGGTAGAGGGTTTATACCCAATTCCGCGGTGACGGCAAACAAAATACCCGCATCCTCGGCACAGCCCTTTCCTTGCCCTAGAAGTTACCTTGGGCTCCCACGAGGAACAGAAAAAAGCGGAAAGGGTATAGTTTTCTGCCACCCGCCTTGCCAAAACTGTTCAACTCTTGCCAGGCGGGGGAACTTTACACAACCCCGAATTGGTGGACGTTGCATGGCTGGATCGGCTTTGCATGAAACCGTAACATGGGTAACCTACATATGCAGCTAGCTGCTAACGCAGATCCAAAGGGGTGTCTTCTGCTGCAACTATTATTATTTCTAACTCACGGATGTGTCGCACGATTATTGGATTTGTTCTCCCGACTGAGGGGCAAGCGGCGCGGATTTGGCAACCCCTTCTGGAAGTAAAGAGCTACCCGTTGTGGCGAGGTATGTTGCATGAGGGATGCGGAAAAGGGACATACACAATACTCCGAATAGGTTTTATTGCGTGTAATCGTCTACCGATCATTAAAAATGGTCGCTCGTAGTAACTGATAAGCCAAGACATTAAACATGGGGTGCACATTGTATACGGAAGGGGATTCCAAGCGACTGAAACCAAAAGAATTTTTTTTTTCAAGCAATAAAAAACAAGAGAGCGAACCAAAGGGCAGGTCCAACCGTTTACCGCATCGCATCCATCCCACCCTGTAGGGAAGCTTCAAGGTCGTTTGGTTGGGCCCCAGCAATGACTGCCTCCTGGGGGCGCGGTTCGTCTTGCTTCCAAGCACCCATGTTCTCTTCTGGTATCGGCACACTACTGGTTTGCTGGACAGCAGCCTGCTGCCCAGCAGCCCCAACAGGGATATGTGCATGACGTACATGCGCACGGAATCTCCTTACTTCATCCAGAATCATCTTTCGCATCTCATGGACCTCTTCGACTACTTCAAAGTGGAAATCAAATGTAGTCTTGCAAGTTGGCTCGTCAGATGCATCATGCCAGATTTGTAGATAAGGGTGTTCAAGGGCCTCTTCGACAGAGATACGTGACGAGGGATCAAACGCTAACATCCGGTCGAGAAGATCTAGTGCTTCGGGGTTTGCATTCGGAAATAATCTCTGGAAAGGCATTTTGTGCATGAATGGTAAATTGCGGACGTAGTCTTGAGCACGGGGAGATCCGATGCGACGAAGTGTTTCTTCATTTGGAGTTCCAAGGTAGTGAAGAATCTGGTTCAGTTGGTCGACGTAGTCACGGCCCTTAAAAAACGGTCGCCCTCCGAGTAATTCTGCAAGAATACAACCAACGGACCACACATCAACTGTATGGTACTGTTAGAGAAAACCAGCTAAGACGTGATTTTAGTAGAGACGCAACGTACTAGCTTTTGTGTAGCTTGGAAAGCTCAACATAATCTCCGGAGCACGGTACCATCTAGTTGCAACATACTCAGTCATATACCCCGCGTTTTCATCCGGGTCAATGGAGAAGCCACGGGCGAGGCCAAAATCACAGATCTTGAGCTCGCAATCAGCGTTAACCAAAAGGTTTCCTGGCTTAAGGTCACGGTGCAAAACATTAGCTGAGTGGATATATTTGAGCCCGCACAGAATCTGATAGATAAACGATTGAAAGTGCGCGTCCGTCAGGGGCTGTCCAGAGCGGATAATGGCAGCAAGGTCACATTCCATAAGTTCTGTCCATAATCAGCAGCAATTCTCTATTTATGTGGTCGTTGCTCTTCCCACCTTCATACAAATAGACCTCGTTGAAATGATCTGGTCTTGGAATGTCCATATCGAAGAGGCAGGTGATCTTGCAAGAATGTTAGGCCCCACAACGGGTATATGACGCGGGAAAAGGCTTCAAAACATACATTTCTATGGCCCCGGAAGTGCTGTAGTAGTTTTATTTCTCTCAGGGCTCGCTTGGCGAGGATTTTCTTGCTGAAGACATTGGTGACTTTCTTGATGGCGACACCCTCGCCGGTTTGGGCGTTCGACGCAGCACTGTTGACGAAAATAGAAACCCATTGTTAGCAATGAGACGACCATCATAAATATCTAGGACTAGAAGGAATGCATAGAGCCGATAGGCGTTGGATGTTGGGGTTGGGGATGTTTAAATTGTAAGGCTGGGCTAGAAGAGGGGTACCCCGCGGGGACAATAAACAGGAAGCTCAGCAACCAACAAAACATACCAGACGATGCCATAAGCGCCTTGACCGACTTCCTTCGTGACATTGTATCGCTCGTCGACGATAAAGTCTTGGTTGAATACTTTAAAGACCTTGCGTCCCTGTAAATCCGCCATTGTTGCCGCAGCAGTGTCAAATCACATGCACGGAATACGGGGCTTGGGGGTTGGAACTGCGGGAGGTAATAATAAGGTGAACGGGAACCGTGGTCCCGACTCGCACGCTTCTCGAGAGTAAACCGCACGGCGTCGTCGCAGGAAGTAATAATGGGGTTGGCGTGAATAGAGCTCTTGTCCTGGTCCGGCTAGGATAAGCAAATCCGTTAAACGATCGAGCGAGGAGCGAAGGACGGTGGGAACGAAAGTCTGTTGCTTGCGGGGATCAAGCAAACATATAAAAGGATGAAGAGTGGTTTCGCCCTTTTACTCGGAAGCCAGC
This sequence comes from Ophidiomyces ophidiicola, assembly GCF_022830035.1. Taxonomy (NCBI): domain Eukaryota; kingdom Fungi; phylum Ascomycota; class Eurotiomycetes; order Onygenales; family Onygenaceae; genus Ophidiomyces; species Ophidiomyces ophidiicola. The sequence continues at coordinate 113,716 of NW_026054663.1, forward strand.
GAGTGGAAATAAGGCCGGGCGGCTAATAGTGCGCGGTCATTTGAAGCAAAAGATGGCCAGCACGAACGCTGGATGGGGGATGATAGGGAGCGATAGTTGACTGCTTGGCGGGCGTGCTAATCGAAACGGGCGCCAACAGGGATGGCCAATTAACGGGCGCGGCTGGCTGACGATGGCTTCGAGAGCGAAAAGAAATGCGAGACACAGAGGGCTGCTCTACGCAGTGAACGGCCGCTTTATTTGCTTTTTTCCTGCCTTTGCCCTGGTTTTTCGAGCAGAAGTGGACGCGGCAGCAGGGAGGCAAACTGTGTTGAAAACAGGGATCCTGGGTAATAAACCAACTCACTAGGTAGTTCATGGCTCACGCCATCCCCAAGCGCATACTGCGGATGGCTATATTGAACAGTGCAGATGGTCAGCTATGTATTAGCAAACAGTTTTCTGGTTGACTCTGGCCTCGATCGCCATGTCTCTTGTGAGAGTTACATGTTTCAGCCCTTGAGATGACTATACCCCTGCTTTTCGAAGACGCAATATCTTCAGAAAACGTCACGGATACCACAATAACAATGACCCACCGATCCGTCGTAAATACTACTGCTACTACTGAATAATCATCATTAGACGGTGGATCTGACAAGGCCGTCAAAAAGCAATTTCCCCAACATTGCGGAGTGGAGGATCTGCCGCTAACTAGCCACAAATCCCCGAGGCTTCGTTTCGCGGCTCAAGAGCATTATTATTGTTATTTAATACCGCACATGCGCCGTTCCGGGTGCGCACAGGAAACCCTGCTTTTCAACGAGCCGAGAGGGAACTACATACATGTGGCAGGTCTACCCTACGATGTGCGCTCAAGGTGATGTGAAATGTGGGTGGCTAGACCTTCAAACCCTTGCTGCTGGGGCTCAAGGAGTTGGCGGTCAGATACCGCGCTGCATCACACAGCTCACTTGGCCTCGCCGAAAATTTAACAAGCCATCCTGCCAGACATTCGTCGCTGCTGTGATTACGAAATTCACCAGCCAGTTAGATATCCAAAGGACGATTCTGGAAGCGATGACCGACAAAAAGGAAGCCTCTAGGGACTCGCGGAATAGGATTTGCTTTAGCTGAAGATGAATAATGCTACCCTAGCAATAACAAAAAAGGACTCAGCTGCGTGACTCGGGCTGAAGCAAAACCAAATCGCGGACTCGCGGATGGTTGGCTAGTTAGTCAATCGGCAAAGTCAGCGTGGGGACTCCTATGCCTCAATGACATAAATGTTGCTGGGCTCAAGCCTAGTCTGCGATATCCGCGGTTGTCCCAGGATAGTATGGATAACCGCGGAGGGGCCCGAGCCGAGACTCCATGAAAACCGCGCACTGCAAGTCGTTAGTTATGTTAAGAGAGGCAAAAGGTGGCGATATTATAATATTGCCCGTGGGAAGTATCATGCTGGGTCGCGAAAAGAGAAGAGTCTCGCACGTCTAGGCCTTTCAACCACGGCTAATAGAAGTGATCTGGGTATGGGATAACTACTCCGTACCAAATAATTAGAAGATTTGGATGGCAACGGCCAGATCCCCAACCCCCGCGCCAAGCTGCCATCCACATTCCCGCCTATTCGTCACCACAGACACCAATAAAATAATTCCAGGCCTTAGAGACGCCGTGGAGTTGTTTAGTGTGGCATCTTGTGAGATTTACTCCGTGTTCCGTACTCCGTATTGTTTGCCATCAAACTCATCGGACTGGCAAGAACTCCTGGCACAGATCTTGAATGGAGAATCTCGAGGTGGGTAGCTAAACTATATGCCAGGGAATAACCACAGGGTCTTCTATGCGGGGCAAAAAAAAAATTAGTATCTGATGCTACCTCCTTGACGAGTATCCTTGTGGTTACGCGTTTTCGACGTGGTGAGAATGGGGTGCAGTTGTACTCAGTAGGGACTACAGTTCAAAAGCAATATATCAATTGACTATCTACTTGTCTACTCCGTAGTCATATGGCATCTACTTATCCAAAGGCAGCAGTAATAGATATTTGTCTCTAACTAGGTTGCAAGAAGGGGAGGGCGGTCCAACGGCATTCGCCCACGTTCCTACACAGGGATCCTGGGCCATGGAAATGGCCCTTTTAGCCATTCTCACTTTTCTGTATTATATCGGGTTCCTTTCACAAGGCGGGAAAAGCGCCGCCATCACCTCGAAGATCGCTTCCGGCGCTGTATATCATCTGACCGTCCTCCGCATGGCAGCGAATGACCTGGCCCCTGCCAAACATTGCCCTCTCGAATTCCTTCAGAATCTTGACCTGGTGGCCCATCTTGCTTAACTCGTCGGCCACCGACTCACTGATTCCCTCTTCCAGATACACCGTGCGGTCAACTTTGTCGGTTGAATTGGGGTGGCCGGCCCCGATGCAGAAGCGGGGAGCGTCGAGAGCGGACTGTGGAGTGTGCTTGAACGCTAGCATGTTCAGAAGCACCTGGACATGGCCTTGTGGCTGCATGAACCCTCCCATCACACCATAGACGCTATGTAACGAGTTATCCTCGGGGTTTGTGATCATGGCAGGGATGATGGTGTGGTATGGTCGCTTGCGTGGGGCAATCGCGTTTGGATGGCCCGCCGTGAGGGAGAAGTTGGCGGCGCGATTTTGCAGCGGAAATCCGCAGCCCTTGGGGACGATGCCGGTGCCGAAACCTCCGTAGGTACTGTTGATAAAGGAGATGCCGTTGCCTTCTTTGTCGGTCACGGCGAAATACACCGTGTCGCAGTGGTTATGTGCCGGGCTACCATGGTCTAAAATATTCGTCGCCTTGCTGGGATCAAACAGCTTTGCGCGCTCCGCGAGATAGGCTTGGGAAATGAGTTGTTGCGACGGCACATTTTCGACATCGGGATCCGTCACCCACCATGCGGCGTCGGCGAACGCGATTCGTAAGCTCTCGATGACGGCGTGGAGATAGGCAGTGGAGTTGTGCTCTTCTTCTGTGAAATGAGGGATCTTTCCGCTGCGCGATAATTCTTTGAGGATGCCGAGCGCCATCAGCGCCACGATGCCTTGGCCGTTGGGGGGATGCTCCCAGACCTCAACTTCTCCTCCTGTTTCACGCTTCGAACCTGCGATCTCTCTTGGATCAATCTTAAGAGATATTGGGTCCACGCTCTGGCTGCCTGTTTCCGCATGGTATTTGAGATCATCAAGACTAAGGTATCCCCCGAGGTCCTTTACAATCTTGACAATTTCCTCCGCAATTCTACCTCTATAAAAACCGTCTTTTCCTCCTTTTGCAAGTTCTCTAAATGTCAGTGCTAGATTCGGGTTCTTGAATATTTCTCCAGGTAACGGACTTCTGACCCCATCCTTGGCTTTGGGGTCCGGCTTCAAGAGCTCTCTAAAATTTGGCGAAGCTTCGCGGATTTGCTGTTCACAACCTTCCCACTATATTTCGATCTGTCAGAATATAAACCTACTGTCCTATGAAGGAGCACGTACAAATGTCGAGGCCAGCTCCGACACAGGGAATCCCTTCTCGCCCAGCTCAATCGCAGGCATTAAGATTTGTTCGAGGGTCACCCGCCCGCTTCCAAATCTCTCTACAGTATCAACCCAGCCTGCAGCGGCACCAGGAGTCGTGACTGCATGGACACTAGTCATAGGAATACGTGTGACTTGTCCTGGTTCCATACCAAGATCTCTTCGGATTTTGTCGAGGGTAAGGTCCCCCGCTGCCCGACCAGAGCCGTTCAATGCAGATACCTTCTTAGTCTTTGCATTATAGAATAAGCAGAACATGTCTCCACCAATGCCCGTGGAGCTAGGTTCTGTCATATTCAATGCCGCAGCTGCATCCAGAGCATTAGAGCCAAGGTACAGAACAGACAAGGACTCTGGGAGAACAAACCCACTGCCACCGCCGCATCCTGCAGAAGTGTTAGCACACTGTACAAATGTGAGCTTGATCTACTCTTACAGCAGCATTTCCGCCTTGTTCCAGAATCTTTTGTCCCGCAGCAGCCGCCAGAGGCTGGGTACATGCGACAATTCCAGTAGTACTGTGGACCACACTCCGTCGGCTGGCAAACGGGCAGAATTGCAAGGCCGGTGCAGAGTATATATCTTGACTCGTCAAACCCATCTTGAATTGTGGTTCCTTCTATTCGGTGTCGTATCTGTGACGGGTATCTGTACAGTATAATAAGAACCATCCCCCCGTTATAGTGGGGGACAGCAATATATACACAAACCTCCCCTGAGAGATTCTCCAACGGCCAGCAAACCGCCCCTCCTTTCCCCCCACGGAATGATGCCGTTCCTCCAATGAGATCATCGCTCGGCGCCGTTCTGCAGGCCTTGGCTTATCTCCCACTTGACGAGGCGGGGGAAAACCGCCGGCGGCGTTGTGATTGGCCCGCTCTGGCTAGTTGCCAGGTCTGGAACTGGCGATAAGCTTTGCTCCCCAAACACCTTTGCTGTTATCAACTTCTTGAAATTCTTCCTCCAGCTTTCTGGAAGTTGGATACTTTTTCTGAAATGGACGATTCCTACTTATTTCCCATTTTTCTCTAGCAGCCTCTCTAGGCATTTCTTCTCTTGGTGCTCTGTACATTGTCTACCTGCTACCTTGAAAATGGTGGTCTATGTGGATCATAGCAACAGCAACAGCCCTGTCTTACCTTCTCAGAATCTTACCATGCCGACATCGCCATTACCTGTGGATGTCGTGGCTCTCCCGCTTGCAAGCATAGGCGCTAAAATGCCGATCCCCCTATCGGCCGATGACGCCGATGGAGGCGGGACTGGCTCCGGGAACACCCACGATGGTAGCAGCTTCGAGGCGTCTGGTCAGAATCCTGTCGTCTCGAAGTTCTCTGCAGCGTTGTGCTGCTATCCGTACGCAAAATGTGTATTCGTTCAAGGACACAGCATGTCAGAAATTAACTTGCAACTCACAGGGTAGTCAAGCAGATCGCGCGGTGTGTGGATTTGAATACGCTCGATGCCCTTTCAAGAACATGCCGTGAGTTTCGCGAGATACTGTTGGCATCCCGGCAACAGCTAAAGCGGGAAACCCTACGTTGCCGGTTCGAAGCCTTAGACTTGGGAGCGGACCCAGCCTCAGAGGGCGTGTGGGACATTGACCACCCGATGTTCTCGGCTGGTAAAGTAGGTATTTGTGCAAGAGACATGGTGGGCAAATGCGCAAGGTGTTCATTCATAGTTTGCCGGGTATAGAAACTGAACTTGCTGTTTTGTTTGGGAAGCTAACTCGCCGTAGAATTGTGCCATGAAACCTCCCACTGCCTCAGTTTTGAAGGCCCGCCTGCGTCGCCTCTGCAACACCTGTCTGGGAGCACCATTATCTGAACACCTTACTTACCGAATATTGCCAGACCTTGATAGCCACTTTGTTCTTCCCGCATTTAGACCTCGCCCGAAACCTGCATGTTCATGCAACGAAACAGCATGGTTCTGCAAGCCCTGCGGGCAGGTTATACGCAGTGATGACACGGCATACATGCGCGTTTTCTCCTGGCGAACTCGATACAGCACTTATCTGGGGGGTGGTTTAGGTACAGGTATCGGTGACACCTGTCGGGGTGTCCAGTGTGGCCGAGAATCTACGTGCCTTGCTGCCAATGCAATGGAGGTTGAAATTGATTGCCAAGTTAATAATTGGAATGGAGAACATTCAGACTCCTCTTCCAGTGGAGATGACGACGGGCCCGGCTACTTACGACAGGAAATAATGGGGGTTGGTGGGGTCGTAAAAAATAAGATAAAGAAACGAGTCAGAGTTGGTGCGAGCGTCGAGGAACATGATGATGAGCGTGAAGCGTCGGAATACTTAAAAAGAGAGTGCACGGGAGAGGCGAGAAGCTGGTGTGGGTGGTGCTATCGGGTGGTACCAAGTCAGCTGGACCTCACCTGAAATGATTTCTACTGGACGATATAATGTCCGTCGGCTTGGGGCTGTCTGCCTTTACTCTTAATACTTAACTAATATGACGCCTAAGGTGATTAATATGAATGGCAATCATCACGGGAGGCGATTTTACTTTTGATACTGATGCTCACATTCCCGTAGCTCCCAGTGTCGTGATTGGGTGGCAGATTGTCGCCAGAAGAGGTGCAGCGACGGGCCGGAGGAAGCAATTCCAGCAGCGGACGGTTGCGACTGCCAGCTCCGAGAGTCGTCCATCCGGGGCCGTCAGGCCAAAGGGTTTCTTTCCTACTTCACAAGGAGCTTATCCGGCTTCTTGCGCTTTGCGTAGAAAGCCCTTCTCTTGGGATGGATCGTTCAAGCCCCGTCCCGCTTCCACTTGATATCGACGCGCTGCCTACTCTGTACAGGTAAAAGCATGTCTTCCCCTGCTATATGGAATACGTCCAGGCCTCGCACCTCGTTTGAAACCCTGCCGCTTGACATCATCTATGTGCTTGCCGACAATATCCCGAGCGACCGAGACCTCAATTCTCTTTTGCGATGCTGCAGAACCACCTACAACATGTTAAATCCGTACTTGTATCGACGCGACGCCAAGACCCCCCAGCCGAAGTCGCTCTGGTGGGCAGCGGAACGCGGCCCTGTGGAAACCTTGAGACTAGCAGTGAGGTTCGGGGCAGAAATCTGCCCTCGAAGAAGATGGGGTTCCCTGTCGCCGTTATCCAAAGCAATAGTTGCCACTGTTGAAAGGGTCCGTGATGAGCATCAGCACCATATGATGATGCAGGTGCTGCATTGTTTCCTTGATGTGGGTGCCTTCGAGTTCGAAGACCACGATTCAGTCAACGTTTCGTTGGCTACGCGGAGAAGAGACTTGGATGTGCTTTGGATCGTGCTTAAGAACCATAGGGGCCTCCGGTTGGCCGACATATTCCAGTCTGCCTGTCAAGTAGCTCGTTGTGTGCCCATGACCCAACAAGATTGTTTCGCTCTGGATATGCTGGTCAGGATTGGACTCACCTCAGACGGCGCACAATTACAGAAATTGCTCCGCAACGTCTTCCATTCTCCCTTCGACCAAGCGACGACGACGGTTCTGCTACTGCTTCTTGAGTATAGGAGCGAGGTTGCTGGTTTCGGGTTGCCCTGCGGGTCTTTAGTAAAGCACGCTCTAGGCTTGCCGTGCATGCTTGTGGTTCCTGTGTCCCGGAGCCTACAGGTCACAAGGTCGTTGTTGATGAACGGAGCGGATGCTACGGATCTACCTCGTCCTTTGCCCCAAGATATACACGAGCTTCTCGAGGAGGTGTCGAGCGCCTTGGCTGCACGGAATCCAGATCCGGGCGATGCAGAGAATCCAGGGGATACAGAGAATACAGAGACCATTTTCCCGGCCGATATGTTTGTGGGCAGTTGAATTGAGCATGTTCTGAGTTGGATCTGGAGCACTCCGTATATTATAGCATATATGAGTATTGAATACATACTAAAATTGTGTCCGGGCTCGAATCATTTTTTTTTTTTTGTTGGCATGTTTGTTACGATCAGTAAAACCTCCCCCTTTAAATCGCTGCCGCGCGAAGACGCCCAGGATGCTGTCCATCCCGAACTACGGCCGGCATAAGTTCTACCCGGCGAATCCCGGGAGGTCCTTGCCAATCGGTACCGAATTTTTGTCCAAATTGGCTGGGGCACGTCTTTGACGGTAGTTAGTTATGGTTTGCAAGAGATGACGAAGAACGTATGTAAATTGGAGGAGGTCGTCGCAAAAGCAGACCTATCGCACAAAGGCCACGTAATTCTTCGAACAGTCTGTAAAACATTCGAAATCCCAACCCCTAAAGGAGACCATGTCTGCTTGGTGCACACTCCTTCAGAGGCAGCCGTTCTGGCTATTCAGGAAACGGTTTGTAGACGAACGAATTCTCCTACTGCTACTTAAGGTGTACATCTGTTTTCTCCTTCTGGGTCTAGACTGTCTTCATCAAAAGTGCAACGTCATCCATGCAGGTGCGATGCCTGTTCATTGGCCAAATATGCAACAAAACTCACAACCCGTGGATTCGGCCATGTTGGAGGATTTTTTTCAACTCAGAGCTAGAAGAGCCAATCCATTACAAAATAGTAGACAACTCTGGTCGACACGTATATCGTCACCACAACGACTTCGGCCGACTAGAGAATATATTTAGCCTGCGGTGATCATTATTGGCTCTGGCCGCGCGGCACAGCATGCGGCAATACCGCCATCCAACCAAATCACTATAGCGCGGCAGAAGTCATGTATTCTGGGCAGAGGCCGGCAAACGAGCATGGACATATGGAGTCTATGGACACTTGTACGTAAATACAGGCTTACTACCCTCGATCCCCGACTGGAGGAATTCCAGACTTTTAGTGCTCCTGTCATCATAGCTCTGGGATATGATCCACCGCGAAGAACTATTCCAACAGGTCCCACGATGCGAAGGGCGGTTAAAGCGCACCCGGCGAAGAATAAGATGATCGCCTTACTCGGCCCCCCCTCCACCCAGAAGCAATAGCAAGATCCCGCGAGATACTGAGCTGCAAATGGCCCCAGAAAATAAAGCTTCATGGTGACAAGATGTGCGAGAACGCGGCAGAGCTTTTTTGGTGGCCCCTTTTTTGATGGGGATGGGCATGTCGATAGCTCTTGTTGCGTGGGGCAGCCAACGCTAATAAATTGCGATAGGCAAGTTTCTGTATGATGAGTTAATTCTCAATCGCATGCTTGCGGATGCAATTCCGGCTATCATGGAAGAGGATGAAAAGGAGAAGTTTATGTCATTTGCACAGTCAATGCGTATGTGGCACCCGAAGGAGAGAAAGACGGCGGGAGCATCCGTCTCTGCAGGTGGAATGAGCTCGCACTACCGCTTGACGTGTACTTTCAGAACCTAGATAGCTAGACAATACCCGACACCTCATCCCAATTTCTCGGCAGGGTTCTCCAAAGGCAGAGTTTTGCGACTTGGCGATCCGAAGGTATAGTTACAGATCGGCTCGACATCCGTTCAGGAAGAGAACGGCAAGTCCGCGAGCGGTGTCGACGTCGGACGTGGATCGGCGAGCGATTCCGCCATCCCGCGATCCCAGTGCATCCGTTGAGAAGCATTACTAGCTGATTAGCGAGCTCGAAGGATAAACAGGATCATCCTTTGCTACCGTTGACGAATGTCAGCGATGGGAAGCCGGTGCAGCATGCACGGACGGGCGGATGCTGGCGAAGCTCCCGCCTGCCGTGTCGGGCTCGAAGCTTTGGAGCCCATGGCGCAAGATCTTGGATTGTGAGCTATGTAGTTATGTAGGTGCCGTCTTGCCTTCACCGTAAGTGCAGCTGCTAAATAAAACAGATTGCCCTGTGGCCTCCCGCGGACTCGCGCGGGCAGCAGCGGTGAGGGAAGCGAGCGCCGCCACGGTGCCTGGCTGCACTGGACGCGGGGGAGGCTAGCTGCGGAAGGCGCGGAGGGCACATACCTCATACCTAGTAACTAGTTTCCCGCGGGCGTGACGAGGGAGTTGGCCGGGATCAAGGGCGCGAGGTTTGGCGAATTAACTAGCTGTTAGTTAACTAGTAGTAAGTTAGTTAGTTAGTTACTTGCCCGCCGGCAGCGCGTCGAATGGTGCAGGCGGGCATCGAAGGCTCAGCCGGGAGTGCGAGGACCAGTTCGCACCCCTGGTGTGCAGGCCACCCCCGGGGGTACGGACTTGACTGGTATGTAGTTCACTAGGTGGTCATTAGCCCATGGCGGGGGAGGCGACGACTCAGCCTTGATCGCTAGTGGTTGTTTATAGCACGCGGGCGATCTACGGCTAGACAGGAGCTTGTTTGCTGGCCTGGCGCGGTGTTGTGCGCGCTGTTGGGGTGCGGTTTACGAGCACGGCGAGCGCTGCAGCTGCGATGCGGTGGGCGAGCGACGCCTGCGTGTTGCCAAAATTAGCTGGGGGGGGAAGGGAAGGGGACGGGAGGGGGGCTGTCGACGAGACGAACGAGGTGCCAGTAGTAGAGAGTAGTCGGTATTTCGGAGAACGAACGACCTAACTAGGGGGAAAGACGGCTAGTGGGTTGACTAGTTAGTTAACTTAATAGGCGAGTGGATGGACGTTGTTTCAAGTGTGTGTTGCGTGGGACGGCACCACCACCACCACCGCCCTGCGTCGTCGTGCGGCGGTGGAGAGCGACGACAACGGCTCCTGGCGAGCAGATCAGCGTGCGCCCTATGGTGTGCGGTGGTAGTTAGCTACTTAGTCACGGATGTATGTAGCTGCAGACATCCCGCCATGCGTGCCTGCAGCCGTGCCGCCGGCGGCATCTGCGCGGGCGTGGGCGCAGCAAACCACTGGTCCTCAATCGCTGAAGGTTTTGCTGCAGAGTCAAAATGGCACGAACAATAATAACAATAATGTTTCTCGCATAGGGCCACGAGCTAAGAGGCTATGCTCCGCCGCGATGAATGGACGAGTATTCAATAATAATAATAATATTTATGAAGTCTTCAGGAAACGGGATTTGGATCCTTCAGCCACCCAGACGCCCCACGCCGTGGGCGCCTAATTGTGCCTTGAGTGCCGGCGAAGGATCCATGTCCCACCACTAGCTGGCGTAGGGACAAAGACAAGTAGTAACTACCACCTGTCACTTAGTACTGGCGGGCTGTCGGCCGTGACGTTTGACACCTGCTAGTCCCAAGTCGTGGTCTTCAGATAGGGTTAAGTCTGGGGCTTTGGGTGGAGCGGGCCGACACAGGGCTTGAACAGCGGAGCTTGACGACGGTGGGATGGACGCCGCAATAACAAACCGGTGCTCCTTACACACGCACACACATACATCCATCCATCCATCCTTCACTCCTCCATACGGGGAACGTACCGTGGGCGCCGCGATGCGCTCTCCAGCCGCTGCGCGCCCTGTCGCCGGCAGCGGCGGTTCTGGAAGGGTTCGACGGCTGAGGTAAGCACGCGCGGAAGAGAGAGAGACGCGGCTTGGCGGGCTATTTAAAGACAGCGCTAGGCCGCAGACGGCTAGGGGATGCTATTTTAGGGTACCACGTGATCTCCCGATTTAGGAACCGCGAACCAGACGAGACGGGCGTTTACGGCAATTCCCAAACAAACGCCGCGTCTGCGCCCGCTGCCCGATTCGGCAGGCAGACCACCGCCGCGCTCAACGACGGCGCTCGCTCGACGCGCAACATCACCCCATCTCGGCGCCGTCAACGACGCCCACGGAAGCACGAACAATCCAACGAGCTCCACGGACTATCTGCGGATACCCCATCGACTATCCACGAGTTCCCAAGACGCCATCCGCCGCCGCTCCGCCCCAAGCCGTCTGCCTGCCGCTCCACACGCCTGGTCGTTTCTCCTCCACTCCTCGAGCTTGTCCGCAACGAGCCTTCGTCGACACCATACCCCCCCCCCGGCAGACACGTTCGGCCAAGACGTGCCACAGCATTCCCCCTGCCGGCCTGGCGAGGCGGGCGTCGTGTGATTGGCGCAGCGCTGGCAGACGTGCAGAAAGCCACTCAGCCTCTGGACCTGCGGCTAAACTAGTCTGCTCGGCGATCACCCAGCGACTGTTTGGCGTCGTGCCTTTCTGCTCTGCCTTTTTTGCTTTTTCCGCGATGGGGCTTCTATTTTTGCACCCTGCAGCCGGTGCTGCTGTCAAGCTGCCCGGACATGCCAGTTGAACACAGAATACAACGCTTGACGTTTATTTAATATCCCATGGCTCGCCTCCACGTCTCCACTGCTTCTGCCCTGGCTAGCTCTGCCTTCACCATCTTCCTGGCTTCGCATCTCCTCGCACCATGGCTACCACCCGGGCTTCCTCCACGCGACCCGACCAAGTGACCTGGGACCGCTCGATGACGCCCATGCTCGACTTCCAGCTCGCCTCTGCAAATGCTCACTTCGGCCTCCAATCGCTCCCGCTCTCACGATCCCACTGGGACATGCCCAACGCCCCGCGCACCCTGCCGACCCAGCCCGAGCCCGTCCCCGCCACAGTCCCCAAGGATATCGCGTTGACCGTCCGGCGAGAGAGGGAATTGCTCGATGCTGCCGGCCCCGTTACATATACGCCTGCGACACACCGTGTCAGCAAGGCGAAAAAGGGAAAACGCGTGCATTTGTGCCAGTTTCCTGGCTGCAATAAGGTGGGTGGAGAAACAGCTACCCCGGCATTGAGAATAGGACAGCCAATTGACACTTTTCTATTACAGATCTTCACAAGAGCGGAGCATAGGCGGTATGCATTCTACATAGTCTGATCTTGTTTCCCTCTGATAAGTGTGTTGACAATTGGATTGCAGACGACACGAACTGAACCACAACCCCCAAGCGTCGTTCGTGTGCTCCGTCGAAGGCTGCGGAAAAGGATTTCATAGAAACGATTTACTGGCGCGTCATATGGAAAAGCAGTATGTTTTTTTCCTTTATCCAGCCCGCTCTTACCCAAAAAAACGCGTCCATTAACGCGACATTCGTTACAGCAACGACCCCCAACCACGCCAGCCTAGAGCATCGCCCCGCCGAAGAAAAAATAGCCATACCTCGACCGTCTCCGGCAGAACCGCCTCCAACCCTCCTCCCATTTCCGACCCTCGATTGACTCCTGTTTCTCTCTCCGTCTCGAGTGCAACGTCCTCAATCGCTCCGCCTGCTTCGGTGGCCCCAACGTACGGAGGAAATTTCACACCCTCCTTCTGGGACCAAGCCAGCAGGCCCCTCGAGAAACCACAGCCCGTCCCACAAACCCCCTACACCCACATTGACGAACTCGTCCCGTTCCCTTCTCCTGGCAGTTCGCGCTCCTCCTCCTCCAACAGCAGCCCCTTCCAACTTCCCTCCCAATTCCCCGAAGCCGTGTTCGCCCAGCAACTCACCTCCTCCCCGCCCCTCATCGCCTCAACCTTTCCGGAATGGACCTCTCTCGAAGCGGTTGTTTCACAGCACCCCCAAATGATGTTACCGACCGTGCCTACGACCGCCGCGCCGTTCGAAGCTAATGTCCCCCAGACAGTAGGTGAACCTTCCCTTATCTATTCGACCCCCCACCGGAAGGTTGTTGACGGATCGCCAGCCGTTCCAGTACCCCTCTCCAGCCTGGATGGAGTCGAGTGGTTTGCTTTACGACGAGAGCTTGCTGCTGCCCCCGGTGTCATTTCAGGCAATGGCGGCATGGCAATAATCGACCTGGCGAAGTGGCAAGATTGTTTAGAGTGTTATTGGCTGTATTTTCATCCGTTGTTTCCCATTGTGCATCGCGCTTCATTTTTTGCTACGAAACCGAGTCCCTTGATGACTGGTGCTATGGTCGCAATTGGTTCGCAGTACGATCAGAGGCCGAATTCGAAGGAGTATTCACTGGCTTTGCTGGAGGCGTGTCAAAAGATTCTGTCAAAGGTACGGTATTTCATAATCTTGCTTGGAGTCTACTGGATATGCTAACACGTCATACAGCGAGCGCCTATTACTAGCCGTTCGCGAACTTCCGACATTCAAGCGGTGTTTTTGCTAGAGATGCTGTCCAAGTATCGATCAAGGAGAGCGGATATTAAGATTTCCCATCGACTAAGAAGCTTGTATGGCAGTGTAAGTATTAAAACTTATGATCTGTCATAAGCTCTTTCTGACATCTAGCCTACAGTTTATCCAAGATGGCCACTGGGCTTCTCAAAATCCGCTCGCCGCATACCACAGTCTCCCCCCAAACCCCAGCATCGAGGACCTCAGAAACGCGAATAAATTCTGGGCCGAACACGAAACTCGACGCAGGGTTTTGCAAGCCGCCTTTATCCTCGAAGTTCAGCAATCACTCTTTTTCCAGCAACCTTTAGCCACATTTCTCCGGTCGAACTCCGAGCCGACCATCCGAGATTATCGAATCTCGGAGAAGGTCGATCTGCCGTTTCCATGTAGCGCCGATCTCTGGGAGTGCAGCGACATCACGCAGTGGGTGAAGCTTGCAAATGATTACGAGGCGATGTTGTTGTCCGGAGCGAGAGACCGCGTGATTCAATCTGCCAGCTTTCCGACGATCGACGTGGATCCATTCCAAGCAAGCCTTATCTTCTGCCAAACTCTACCGAATACCAATGATCTGGAAGATGCAATGGAAGTGTTTGTTAAGAAGATCACTGAAAAGCCAGCCTCTGACGGGATTGGTGGAGTATCTCACACCGGACCGTCCTACATTCGGTTTATGTACCATGTGCTTTTGGCAGCAAAGCATGTACCTGTCCAAGCCCTGTTGACCGTTAGCGGAGAATCGTGGCTTTTCAGTCGCAAGGTCTCTGAAGCCGAGTTCCGTGCATCAACTGAGAAGATGCAGGCCTGGATCTCGAACCAAGCCGAAGCTAAACGGGCGCTATGGCATGCTATCAACGCTCTTCAATATGCAATTGAGGCCGATGATCCGAATTTGCCCATACAGGCACGGCGCCAGATGAGTACGGACCAGCAAGCAAATACCCAGATTCCAACTAATTATCCGAATTCACGCTGTCCCAGCGATGGCACCCATGACAACCCTCCTGCAATCACTGATACTTCGGCAACTTCTCCCCGTTTTTTCACGAGCCCTCTCACCATGCTCCAGGCAAACTGGGCCCTATACATTTGCACTTTAATATGCCAGACCTACGAAAACAGCATCCCTTCTTCTTCCGATCCCCAATCTTCGATCTCTGTACACCAATATATTACCACTTTTCTCTCTTCATATTCTTCACTCCAAAACTTTCTCGACTGCACGACCGTCCCGACTCACCATGATTTGAGACCTGTCTTGGAGCACATTCGCGCCATCATTGCCAGAAACTCAAGCGGTAGCTTGAGTGGCGCCGGGTTGCTGAATGAAGCCGGACGGGTGTTGATGAGGTTGATCGAGGGCGGCAGGCAGCAAGGGCAACAGCAACAGCCGCAGCCACAACAGCGGCAGCAGCAGGCGCGGGATTTGCAGCATTTTTATCAGCATAGGCATCAGCATACGCATACGCATCAGCATCAGCATCAGCAAGCGTGGGAGTTCTATTGACTTTTTATTTGTGCTATTTTTGGGAATATAGACACGATTGAATGATCTTGGGATTGGATGGATGGAGCCTTATGGAAAAAGGCGATCTTTCTTGATTTTCGGAGGATTTGGGTGTACTCGCCAAAGGAGTTTTGCTTTTGGTAGACCTTTTTTGTCTTGATCTTTCCTTCTTGCTTCTTTTCTTCTTGCTTTTTTATGCCGCTGGGTTTACTTTCTTGGTATTCCTTTCACTCAACAGTTATTTCTTCCTTTCTCGAGTATTTTGTGACAATACTAGACCGTTTCTCTCTGCATTGTCTTGCCTTCTGTCTTCGCTCCGTGGCGGACTTTTGCTCTCCTCTCTCCCCATGGACTGCTTTGGAATATCGGGCGTTTGGGATATTGTACTGTATTTACAGTTTGATGCTTCCGTGCATGGCAAGGCTGGGAATAGAATAAGTATCAAAAGATGGCATTCTTTTTTATCCTGTATGCAGAACAAAAGAAATAAAATAATAGATACACGAAGGAGGATATTCGAACAGTATCAGGAGACGCAAACTCCAATCATCTCCCGGAAAATCTATCCCGCTGCAGGCGTAGAAAACAATAGATCGAAAAAAAGGATAAAAAATAGAGGATGTTTATTTAAACTGGTCCTCCGTGACTCCCTTACCCATGGCACTTGTGCTGCTCACGCCACCAGTGACCATCTTCAGCAGCTCATCCACATAATTCGCTCCACTCCACTTCTGATGCGTCACGACGTCCACACCGCCCTCCATCTCAGGCTCCTGCACCAGCTCGCCGTACGCACGCATGCCCTGCGTCGCATACGCGCGCGCGAACTGGTCCGAGATCAGCGCGGTGGTGTGCAGCCCCGCCAGCGTGATGAACTGCCAGCAGTAGCCCAGCGCGCCCAGGCGCGAGATGTACGTCTCCTGCTCGTCGCGCGGCATCGCCGTCTTCCAGTTGAACGACGGCGAGAGGTTGTAGGCGAGCTTCTGCTCCGGCCACACCGCGTGCACGCCGTCCGCGAACTCCTTCGCCTGCGCGTAGTCCGGCAGCTTGCTTTCCATCCAGATTAGGTCGGCGAAGGGCGCGAAGGCGATGGCGCGGTTGACGGCGCATTGGCAGCCGCCCTGGTAGCGGTAGTAGCCTTCGCGAGTCCGAGGCGCGTCCCAGTCCCAGTAGACAGAGGCGCCGAGGATTTTGGCCGCGATTGCGCGCGCTTCGGTGTTGTTCTTTCCACGGATGTCGCGGAGGAAGCCGTCGATTGCGGATTGTTTGTTGGTGATCGAGGGTGTGGCATTGATTTGGTCAATGACAGCTTCTTGGAAGCGCTTGAGGCCGGCTTTGGCGGTCCAGTCGTCTTCGATGGCCTGAAGTTCGGCGCCGTTCTTGCCTGCGCGCTCGGCGGCAATCATGAGGTCGTTAAGTGGTGGGAGAGATGCATTTGTGGATCCCACGACGAAGGCGTGGTCTCGAGGATCGATGGTGGAAGTGATGAGAGTGGCAGCCTCAGAGTCAGTTCTGGCGATTGCGAGAAGGTCGGTTCCTGGATGAATGTCAGTCAGATTGCCGCCTAGGAATTAGGCACGATGTAGCTTACCCATGATATCAGCTTGAGCACGGATAGCAACCAGCCGGTTGATATGTTCACTGATTGGTACCAGAACCTTGCCAGCCATGTGTCCGCACTTCTTCGTTCCCGGAGCCTGATCCTCGATATGGATACCAGCGGCTCCTCGCTCGATAAAGAGTTTTGTCAACTTCATGATAGCAGTAAGGCCACCATGTCCAGTATCAGCGTCTGCGATGATAGGTGCGAGGTAATCGATATTAGGAAGAGACGAGCGATCCTTTTTGGCGCTGCGGAGCCTCTCCTCACGCTGTTTTCGATCGTGGAAAAGCTGGGCCAACCATAATTGATTGACTTTGTTGGGCACGGTGTTCTATTTTATATGTCAGTGCCGGTCTACTTTCGCCGGTTCTGCGCCAGGCAAAGCTTACCATGGGGTAATCAGCAAGATCTGGGGATGGCTCGTCCGTAGACGAAGCAGTAGACGAACTTTGCCAGCCGGAAACATAAACAGTGTCGAGATATTTGACCATCTGGGTGAGCATGGTGGGCTCGAGACAGCCATAAGTGAAACTAGCGGTTTTCGTCTACATTCAAATTCACCCATCAGTGTGAGGGTCTCGAGGGAGAGGAGAGATGTAAACGTACCTGGAACTTTTCCTCCACGATCTTCCATAATTTTTTGCTTTGCACATTCGAGGGGTAGTCAATGGTTAAAGTTCCTCGCTTTGCAACAATCTGCTCTGCAGTGAATGGGCGTTTGGTATGTCGCCATCTTGAGTCTTTCCACCACTGTTTGACGGCCTCAACATCCTCCCAGTATTTCTGTTCTTCCTGCTCAATCGACAGCGGCATTTTTACAGATGATTTCAAGGGAAGGATATTTCAAGGAAAATATGTGAAAAGGGCTTAAGATCGGATTATATTTTTTCGGTAGGTACAGGGGTCAGTGGCGACGTCACTGGATAAAAAGATAGAAAACTCTCAGCCAATTGAAGCTTCTGGAAGCTAGGGATGTGCAAAGCTCGTCCAGCTCTCGAGGGTTTGAAGGTAAGAAGGAATCGACAGAAAGCTCAGTAGGGAAAGGAGCTGGAGAAGGTAATGCATACATATAGCCTGCGGAGTGGCATCCGCATGAGTCAACGGATTTTCTCCAGAAACAATCATGCGCCAGTAGCCAGTTCCCCCGAGGCACAAACTGGTACAAACTTGGCATAACTCTATCATTTTCAGGTGGCCACAGTTAAGGGATCGCAAGGGGTCCGGCGGAAGATGGACAATTGACGCTGGTACGGCGGCCAGCGTCCGAACTGGGTCCAGGAGCAAATACTGCGATTGGAAGAAAGTGTCCGCCCTAGAGGCAGGGCCCAGAACTTCCACGCAAATTGCGGACGCCAGGCAAAGCTTAGACGGGTTCATTCTGGCTTCTTTCTGCGATCTGGAAACTGGCCGGTGTGTGGCTCCTGGCTGAACCCTCGGTCCAATGGAACATAGCGCCGTGGAGAGATTCCGCCTGCGTGGTCTTCTGGCGATAATAATGGACGGTTCATTGTTGCTTAAAGCCATCGTTCCCTACTATCGCTCAATCGCGGATCGCTCATAATGCTTGTTAGCCACCACCGCCGCTGCCCGTCGTCGTCGTCAAGGTTGTTTTGAATCTCGTTTCTTCTGATCTCGGCCATTGGGAAGCTTATGTCATCACAGCCATCGTGGCAAAATGGGCCCAATAGGGACTAGCGCTGCGGACAGCACCCGAGCAAGACAAACAGTGCAAACGCATGTGAACCATACTTCTCACATGACGCGCGCTTTCGCCGCCTGTTGCGGCGTCTTGTATTTGCGTGCCGGAGACTGCCCGAGTCGACGTGTCTTCGGATGCGGCGTGTATCAGAACGAATGCCTCGGCTGCAGAGCATCAAAGGATTATTGACTATCTTACCTCCGGCTTCTGTATGAAGTGTCGGACCATTCTGTGCCGTTTGATGGTTTTGGGATAAGAAGGTTAGGAAAAGCAAAGTGACTAACGACTCCGTAGTTGCCTGGGGCTTGAAAGTAGCGGCACTTGAGCCAATGGACATGCATCTCCTGAAACGAGAAGCGCCGCGCTTGTAGCGCGGGTTCAGTCAGAATCTACGGGGTACGGAGTACACTGCCAGAAACATCCAAGGCGCCCATGATGATAATTGCACCTCGTTCCTTGGGGGACGAGGATATTGCAGAGTGGCATTCCGACGACGAAACTACTTTAATGCTATAGTTTTTTGCAGTCTTCCAAAGCCACTTTCGTTTAATAATACCCGGAGAGCTTCATAGAAACCCAGCATTGATTTGTTCGGTTGTCTTGGCATCAATGTGACCCTAAATTTTGGGAATTCAACAAGTCCAACTTTCAATTCGCGGGATCACGATATTCGGCTACGGTAGTTGTGAGAATAGTAGCTTGGCATCATGGCTACGTCCTAGGTTACCACCGCTCTGTAGCGAGTTGCGAAGGAAGATCATTCGATCTTCTATTCAGGTACTGCTGTCGAAGTAGGGGCTCAGTCTCTTACCCGTATACGTTTCGTGCTTTCTCGTTATTGTTGACTGAAAACACCAAGAACGCATTGCATTTCAGCTCTGCCCTTTCGTTCGATGAGATAATACTGCATGAGTTTGGCAGGTCCAGGCTTACTTTGGAAGCTTCCCCATTGGAATGTTTACTATGAGTGTTCCATATTGGATTGACACAACACTTCTCAAACGGAAGTAGAGACCTCGCACCTCTTCATAGTACCGAGTACTAACTGCTCGAGCAAAAAACAGCTGGTCAACAACAATTACACGCTATATCACAACTTTCAACTATATCGAGGCTACGATGGGTTGCTTTATGGATAGACCCACTACCCGGAAGCTTCGGCGCTATGCTTGGTGTGTTGACATTGGCAGGCTGTAATCAATTTCAATTAAATGGAATGGATGCGAATAGCATTTCAAACCATGGCGACTTGGTGTAGAGTACAGTCCTCCATATTCTTCCCGTGCCAACCTATATGAATAGCAAGATTAAGGCTAAATTCCGTATACGGCCAAAGATGTCCACTGAGGAAGGAAGTTTAGGAAGGGGCCAATAAGAAGACTACTTTATTTTATTTGCCAGCCTTTTTTGGCATTCCTCAATGACCTCTCTCTGGTCAGCCCGATTGCATTCCCCAAAGAGATCAATCTCCTTACTCTTCAACGCGTGAAGAACCGACATAATATCCTCAACCGCTAGAACGCGAAGAGGCGGTGGCGCGATAGAGTATCCAATAAAATAGATCTGCACCGTAACACTCCTCAACGACGGCAGCCCCGTTATCATATGTCTAGCCTGAGTTTTCAAATCTGTATCCGCAATCCGAATACTCTCCTCCGACAAACGAGTGCTGCTTAGCATCACCGCGAATCTCCAATGGAAATGTCGAATCTGCTGCACTGCCGTCGCGTTCCTCTTTTCCATCTGCAGCAGCGCCTCGTCGAGGCCCAGATGCGACAGACCGGTGTACAAGCTGCACTGGGTGTAGAGGATCTCGAACACCTCGTCGTAGAGAAGTTTGTTGACGCGCATCAGCTGCGTCATGCGCTCTGAGCCCCAGAACAATCCCGGTGTGGGGTGCTGGTGGCATTCTTGGAGGCTGGCCAGTATTGAAGGGGAGAAGACGCAGAGCAGCGGCCGCTTGCGCGGGATGCCATATTCATAGGGAAGCGGAAAGTCATGGGCGCTGGCGATCAGCACATAGAGAATGATCTGGTGGCGGAGCTCGAGCGGTAGGTTGAGGAGATGGGCCCGAGAGTGCTCCGGGAAGGGGTAATAGATCTGGGGCGGAACAGAGAAGTCCATGGCTTATAGAATGCCCTTGAGCTGTTTTTCGAAAATATAAAAATCGAGGCCGGCATTGGTAATGGAAGCTGGGTACACAGCTTTGTTGCGGGGTGAAATATTAATAACTACATAGCCTAGTTACCCCTGTTCGAAAGAAACAAAGAGTTGTCCAACCAGCGAAATAGATAAATGTTGGCCAAGATAAGAGAGCAAGTTATAGGAACAAGTTTCAAACTGTTTTAAGAAATTCATATGCCTGTGTTATATATGGAGTATGCAAGGTACATTAAAAGTAGTAAAGGTAGGAGGGAAAGAAGAAATATTTATACAGTAGTTGACCGCAATACCAGTAAAGAACCCATCTCAAAGACCGTACCAGACATCATGGCGTGTATCCAGGGAGAGGAGCTCACCACTGAGGGTAGCTGGCGAATATCTGCAGCGGGCATTGCAGTAACGATAGTCTGAGTTGCCTGATATTGGCGAGGCGATTAAAGGAGGCCACCGAGAAGACCGCCGAGGAGACCGCCTCCGTTACCACCATTGCCACCACCACCACCGAGGAGACCACCAAGCAGGCCACCGTTGCCGCCATCGCCTCCAAGACCAACAATGCCGAGGACGGACTGGATGATGCCTCCAATATCAAGACCTGCAACTTGTCTGGCAGCCAAAGCACCCTCAGCAGCATCGCTGTTAGCATATTCAGTAAGAGACCGCACAAGCTTCTGGAACTCAGGAGAGCTTTCCAAATCGCGCTTGCCGAGAAGGCCACCAAGAAGGCCACCTCCGTTACCGCCGCCACCAAGGAGACCGCCGAGAAGACCACCGCCGCCGTTGCCTCCAAGGCCAGCCATACCGAGGACGGACTGAATAAGGCTTCCGATATCAAGACCGCCGAGTTGTCGGGGAGCCTTATTACCACTCTTGCTGGCACGGGCCTTGTACATGGCGACCATTCGGTTCATCGTTTTCTCAAGATCAAAACCGCCGTTTGTGCCGTTCACAGCAGCAACCATTTTGTTCACGTCGTAACCTTTGGCAGTCAACTTGTCGACAGCAGTCTTGACCATCTTGTCGATGTCAACCCTGGTGTTGTTGCCGATAACTCGGCGAACGCCATTGCTGATCCTATCAACCTCCTCTTGAGAAGGAGGGGTGATTGGCGTCGGAGCTGCGGGAGCCGCGGGAGCCGCGGGAGCTGCAGGAGTAGCTTCCTCTGGAGTAGCTCTAGCTTTGAGATGCGATGTACAGGCATCTAGCGAGAAGGGGTTAGTCAAAACAGTTCCTTTAGGGTGAGATTGGTATCAAAGTACCCTGCAAGACGAGGCATTGAAGCCCGCGAGGACTGCCGGTATCTACAGCAGTTTGCACGCATCTGGCCATCTCAGCCTTGCAATTTGCTGCGGCATCGGCATTTGCAACCGCTCTCGCAGAAGCAGCGGCTACAAGGAGGGGAAGGGTAAAGAAGACGGACTTCATAGCGATGGATTTCTTAGTAGTATTAAGATTCAATTACTGAATGTTTTAAGAAACGAAGGTCAAATGTTGTTCAACAGCAGATGACCGAAAAGAGCGATTATGTATGTAAACAGTAAAAGAAACTGAAAGCCAGAAGTAGGCTGGAAATTAACGATTGGACTGTTGGATGATGGAGAAAAGAAATGCGAAAGGGGAGGACATGACTACAGTTATATAGACATTTCCCACTCAAGAGGCAGGCCAGCAAATGGCTAGAAAATGCTATAGCGACATGTCTGTCACCACAAGAGAGCTCAGCTTGAGTTCCCAAAATAGGACTATTTTCAGGTAGATGTTTTATGCTGCAACCAGCCACTGTTTGATATGCAAAAGCCTAACTCGAAGAATTGCTGACTTCGGAGGTGGGGGTTAAGATAGGGCTTGATGCTAACCAGGCAAGTTGGTAGAACCTAAGGGTACAAGCACTTCAAGTCTTTCAAGACTTGGTTGTCGTGAGAAGTTTCAAGACGAAACCTATTGTTTGGCTAAACGTTTGGAACAATGTTGTTTTGCAACATCAGTTAAACACGGGATAATGAGAAACAACTGCCAGGCTTTCTCTCTGTCCATTCTGAATTGTGCCCGGCAATTATTGAGTCTCAATGAAATTTCTACCTTCTGATGAAAAAGTAGTTGATTGTAATCTGCAGCTGGACATACTCTCGGGTAGATACGTGGGGTATCCCAGGAGTACCAGACAAAAGAAAATGATCCGCAGTAGAGTGAAGTCAATTCCGCAGAGAGACAAGGATAGAGCCCCCGCGCCCCTTGGTTTTGCATACATTAGCTCGATTGACGAACGGGACCAAGGTGGTCAAAGTCACACATGGCGTACACGCCAAAGCACGGTCCAGTGGCAGTGTTGGAGTAGGGAAGGGGTTGCGTTGAATAGTGTGGTGATCACCGAGTGAAGACAGGTGGGGTAGGAGGCAAGACAGGTTGAGAGATATGTATAGATCACTGCTAACAGCGCCGAAGGTTTCGACCGACAAGCTAAATCAGTATAGACAGTATCAACGTCCCAAAGATGCCGTGGGATTTGGGGTTGGTAGCGTAGCAGATGGCGGCGTTCGCGTGGTCTGGGTGTTTGCCTGAGGTTGCAGGTTTTAGACTCAGCGAACTAGTTCAAAGCGATTTCTGGTATGCCAAGGCGTCGGCCTTCTTAAGTATCGTCTCAGAGTCACCCAAAGTCGCCCAAAGTCGCCCAAAATGTCTTGAATTGAGTAGCTTTGGAATAGTACGGAGACGTCTTCCGGACAAATATTTCGTGCTCAAGTGGTGGCGGCCATCTCGCTGGTGTATTCTCAACACCAAACTCTTCTTTAGTTACGGCCTCACACCCGGGTAGCGTCCAGTTCGTCAACACATTGGTACCTTATTGTGTCGAAACCCCTAAAACTTTTTCCGTCCGTGTTTTGCCGAGACAGGTTCAGATTGAACAGCGCCTGATATCCACCAGGTACCTTAGGATGCTAGAAACAGGCACAACTCTACCGAGAGGTACGTGCAAACTACTCCGCACCCCGCATTCTGCTCGCAGATTCCTAAACACATACATGAGCATTCAAATCAAGGCAAAGATACGTCACTAATGTTTCTGACGGCCAGTCATGGCAAGGGGTAGCTTTGAAGCTATTGGTTTCGGGCAGCTTTTAATGTGTAACAGGGGTAAACAAGTTTGACGTTGACAGGTGCAAAGATTCAGATAGAGCACAAACTGCACATGAAAGGGGAAACATGATTGGAATCGACATGTACGGATAATGGTACTCCGTAGGCGTGTCAGAAATTCAGAATTGGAGGTTATACGAGGCTGGGGATGGAGCCTGGCGGAGAATTTTCGTGGGGGATTTATTAATCATTCAGGAAAAAACAAAAAGAGAGCTACCAGAGGCTCGAACTGCCGACGTTGTCTCGTCTCGAGACCAACCCATTCCGGGTGTCGAAGCTGAGCCGGGAAAAGTCTAAGCCCGAATTTCTTGGCTAGACTCAATGGGGTCTTTTCTCGGGCCGCTTTTGTTTCTAGAGAAAATACCTCATCTTGGAGGAGACTGCCTACACCAAATAAGGTGTTCGGCTAGGACGGCTGACGCATATGACTGGGAAATAAAGAACGAACAATATTTCAATTTGCCTAATCCCAATCTATAGTAGAAGTCACACAATAACAAACCACAGATGATGGAAGGATTTCTTAACAACAAAAAAGTAATACAACTTGTGCTGAGTAGCTACTGCCAACATTTGCATTCTGTACAACAGGCAGTGCAGATGATCAGTTTGTCTTTACCACTTTTTTTGCAAATTCAAGATAGGTTGTTTGATTTATCCAAAAACCAAACATCTTACCTCAATGCTCTCTCTTGGCCTTGCCCCCTTTGGGGTTCTTGGGTCGTCAAAAGATGCATGGGGACATTTCTGCTCAGGGACATCATCGCGCGAGTCCGAACATTTCAGCAACATCACTTCATCTGTCTGCATTCCTGACCAATAATACCATTTCCGGCCCTCATTAAGCATGACCCCGGCTCCCTTTCCCACATAATCTGGGTAGAAGTTCTCGGTGAAAAGAACATCTTCTTTGCGAACTAAACTTCCAGGGCCAAAGAAAAGCGGCCTGTCTTGTATTGGGCCAGTGATGGGCCGCCAGACGTTGATGACGCGGTATCGTCCTTTAAGTAAAGTCTCTGCTTCATCAGGTAAATGATTCCTGACTCGGTTTTCAGCCCCAAGGTCGGTCTGATCGAAGTGGACACTGTTAAGAGGCGCCCTGTAGGCGTTGGGGGTGTTGCGGCGGACGGTGTGGTTGAAGATGAAAATGCGTTTTGCACCCGGAACGTGCCGAAAGATGAGGGCTTCTACTTCAGGATAGTAGTATTCCTTGATGTTCTTTTCATCAGTGAACGACGGATCAGTTTTCAGAAGAGGAACGTTCTTGATAGCCTGGAAAGCGTTGTTATCCAATGTGAACTGGTCCTCGCGCCCACGGATATCCTCAACGGTTATGGGATGGGACCGCCAGGTGAAATTGGTTTTTGGAACACCTGGAGGCGTCTCTTTATAGTAATAGAAAGCTAGGGAGCCATCGGCAGGAGGAATATAGAAATCGGCGGTTGTAGTGACAGTCCCGCGAGGAATATAATCCCCATCCTGCTCAAGACGGCCGGGCGTAGCGGCTGAAACGGACATGGCCACAAATCCCTCCCCAATCGGAAACTAAACTGGTATTTTGAAAAAGGACGGAATAATGAGGCCTGGAATTCCCTCCTTAAAGAGTATAAAGCGAAGGACAGGGCAGATTTATATCATGCCGCGGGGCTGACTCGGGATTTAAGATAAACTCAATGACCTCCATCAGCTCCGTCATTGAACCAGTGCTCCACAGTGCAATGATAACAATGACGACAGTTGGGGATTTGGCCACATTGTGTATCCCAAAAATCCTAAGGCGCGGGTTAAACGGACATGGAGTCGGAGATTAAGGGTGGCGATATCAAATGACATTCTGGCGTATGTCAAACCATTAACCAGCTCTGATATTTTGTAGAATCATGTAGAGATCTGTCTTTTTGAAATCCATTTGCTATGAATTCACAAGGAGGCATCAGGGAAAACTGTGTAGAAAGAGAAAACGCAAGAGGCTCTAAGAGCTAAATGCCAGTCCTCGACGCCATTTACCATGCAGTAGGTGAATGGAAATGGATTCTACATACAAGGCAGATAGATACCACACTTAATACGGAGTACAGAACAATTTGGCCCAGTCTTGAAGGGCTAGCAGTGAGGTGGTTGCCAACTAACCAAATTCAGAAAGGGGTCTGGTTCCCAGGTTTGGTGTCGGTAATGTTTGCCACTTGACATCAAGTAGTCAAAGGCAAATTATTGCTGCGCAGAAAAATCGCGGCCCGAGAGTGCCCGCAACTGCTGCAGAATATCTAGCGAAGGTTCGGAAATAGGGGGCTGTGTCGGACAACATACCTTATTGAAAGTTTGGGAGTCTGTTAGCTTTAAGCTCCTTGTTTGGTTTGTTTTGCAAATCCCGCAGTGACTACCTATGAACCTCGCACTTTGTGTTCATGTATAAGAGGACCACCACCATTTCCGGGTTTTCCAGGTATTAATTCTCATAATATATGTGATCCAGGCTGGAATAGTGTTATTTAGTCATGGCTACTGCTTGTCTTTCAGCTCTTGAATGAACAGTCTCAAAGTGCAAAGATGAATGGAGGGAGGCTGCTCTGCAAACTAGACTTGTTTCTAGTCATATTCCATAGGATTTCAAGCATTTATTCCCAAAATATACACAAACCTTCATATCATATTAGCAATCAAAATAGTCGGATTCTGTAGTTCAGCAATCTGCTTCTCTTTGTTGTGTTTACACCGACCAGGCATTCACAGTATGATCAGGCACCAGTATGATGTGTGGGAAAATATAACAGCACTGACAGCCTACACCTAATAGGCTGTTCGCCTTTTTAGCTGAATGGCTAGTCGGCTCTCCATTTATATCGCATCCTGGGCGATTGTTAGTCGGCTGATTAGTTAGTTAACTTACATAGTTAACAACTTAACTAATTAACCCCTACTATGTTAACTAGTTACCGGTCTTTCAAAGGGGTTCATTCTTCATTTTCCTAAAAATAGGAAAGGAAAGGGAAATAAAAAAAGAATCCAAAATGAGAGAAATGCCCCGACGCGGGATTGAACCGCGGGCCTCTTGATTACAAGTCAAGCGTTACCACTGCCAATCATGTTTCTCAGTACCAAATCAGTAGGCTATAACTACTCCGCAAGCCGAGGTATATTCGCACCACCTTCGGGCGCAGCAAGAATCCTTTGGGATCAGCCGTAGATAACCTTTATAAACAAATTCCTTTGCTGCCCTAGAGATATCTACTGTACGGAGTACATAGTTATTTCCTTTTACTGAATCGAATCATAGCCTGTAAAAATGGATACATCGTCGCTATTCAACGTCAAGGTGAGTGCTTCCCGCCGCTCCCAAGGCCCGTGCTTACCTCCGAGAATAGGGTAAAGTTGTGCTGGTTACCGGTGGTGCCAAAGGTATCGGCCGCATGATTTCCGAGGGATTCGTTGCCAATGGTGCCAAAGTCTACATCACTGCCCGCGATATTGCCGCGTGCGAGAGGGCATGCTCCGAACTAAACGCGCTAGGTAAAGGTTCAGCGCATGCCATCCAAGCGGATTTCTACAAGGAGGAAGACTGTAAAAGACTGTTTGAGGAATTCTCGAAGAAGGAAGATAGTCAGTTTCCTTTGTCGTCCTTGCCCCATAACTTCCGCTAAGATCTGTCAGAACTTCATGTTTTAGTAAACAATGCCGGCTCCAACTGGGGTGCACCATACGACGAATATCCTTCCTCCGCCTGGACCCGCGTATTAACTCTCAACCTCCACCGTGTCTTTCTTGTGACCCAGCTTTTTACTCCATTGATGGAGAAAGCTGCCAAAGATCTTGACCCCGCGAGAATCATCAATATTGGAAGCATCGACGGCCTCCGAGTTCCATCTTTGGAGACGTTTGCATACAGCTCTAGCAAGGCCGGCTTACACCATCTCAGTCGAGTGTTGGCAAATCATCTGGGGCAGAGAAATATCACGTTCGTATCCTGGACTATATAGATTTCATGCAGTTCTGACCTTGTGTCTAGCTCTAATACCCTTGCCTGCGGGCCTTTTGAAAGCAAAATGATGGCTGCTACGCTGGACAAGTTTAAGGATGTAATTGAAGCGGGCATCCCTCTCCATCGTATTGGATCTCCAGAGGATGTTGCCGGAGCTTGTCTATTTTTGAGCAGTCGTGCTGGGGCTTATGTCAATGGCGCTACAATAACCGTGGATGGCGGTAGTGCTGTAGCGGCAAGATTATAGACTACTCGGCTCATCTCTGTTTATGATGATTTGCTATCATACTGTACAAAATACACTCCAACTGAATGAAGCCTAGCTTTATCGTTTCATACTGTTCAACTGGAAGGTCAGTTGACCCGTAAAGTTTAAGATAAAGAATTTATATAGTGGCAAATTAGAGCCCCTGCAGGTAGCTGATACTTGATCTCGTGCGCAGTAAAGCAGGCATGCGCTTCGTTGACCGGCGAAGAGGATGCCTCGTGTTGATCTCAATACTGCAATCAACTGCTGTAGCATATTTCATTCGCCCAGCTCCTAAAAATAGGCCAAGCATCCCATAGAACTAGCTTATTCCAAACCCGATAGTCGCTATATTACGACCTCTGGCCAGGTATCTTCTACATCATTTCTTCAAAGTTACCAACAGGCCAAGGGTCTAGCTTGGTATGAATGCTGGCTCAGGTAAGGCTAAACTTTTTAATCGGAGTGCAGCCTCAAAATTGCTCACCCTCTGTTCTTTGTTCTTGGTTTCGAGGGCCTCCTTGTACTCAATCGTATCGGTGTTGTCGTCTGTTGCCATATTTGACCGTTGGCTAGTTAGTTAACTACTTATTTAACTAACCGCTAGCGACGCTTCCGATTTCGCAAATCAGCCGGCCGCCGCCAATCGGTAGCACTGACACGTCGCACACAAGAGACGTTCAGGTCCGACTCGATATATATCGCTGCGTGACTGTGGCTCCCAGTCGCTTTGACTGGATCTAGCTGCTGAAGAGCACTGGGAATGGGTCTTGACCTGACGTTCTCCATCCTTGCGTCATAGCTTTGAGCTTCCAAGACCCCCCTAGTCTGCTGTTCAGCACAGGCAGAGCCAAACATCTACACGGCATAATGTACTCCTCGGGGCATAGGCGATCTGGGTCAGATAGTATAGATCCGTTCTCTGACCCGGATGTCTATTACGGTGGAAATGAAATGACGGTTGGAAGAAATGCCCGGAAGCACCAGCGAGCGCAATCGTCGGTCAGTTCAGCCTTTGTCTAGGCATTGGATGATTTGAAGCCGTTGGTTTGATTGCTTACATTTGCTATTTCATACAGAGCTTGAAAAGGTTCGATTTGAGCGACATTGGGAGCTTTATGGGAAGACGATCCAGCCATGGTAAGCAACACCGTTTCCCTATGAACCACTTAGCAGCTATGCTAAAATGTTTGTCTGGATAATAGATGAAGTATCGCATCCTAGAAGATTTCTCATCGACGTCGATGCTACGCTGGAGGCATTACTGGAAAGGGAGGACACGGATAGAAATATGCAGATCACAATTGAAGATGAAGGACCTAAGGTACCTGTTTTTTTAAAACACATTTGATATAGCGATCTGACGCTCTTCATTTGCCTAGGTTTTCTCCGTCGGCACGGCTGCGTCCTCCGGTTTCAACAGATTTGATTTGCGAGGCACCTACATGCTCTCAAATCTCCTCCAGGAACTAACCATCGCGAAAGATTATCACCGAAAACACATTCTGCTTGATGAGCAGCGTTTGAATGAAAACCCAGTTAACCGTCTATCGCGATTGATTACCAATTCTTTCTGGAAAGCTCTAACTCGGCGAATTGATGGTTCCAATATTGAAATTGTGGGAAAGGACCCAAAAGATTGGACTGATGACCCCCGGCCGCGCGTTTATGTTCCTCGAGGGGCACCGGAGCAATATGAATACTATCAGGAAATAGCTAACAAGCGGCCAGAGCTACGGTTGGATGTTCAATTGCTTCCGCCAGAAGAGGAGATTACTCCTGAATTTGTCAGAGATTTAAACTGCAAGCCGGGTCTTCTGGCATTGGCAATGGAAAAGTATACAGATGACGAGACTGGGGAAACTGATTTACGAGGAGTACCATTTGTAGTCCCAGGTGGTAGATTCAATGAGCTCTACGGTTGGGATAGCTACATGGAATCTCTCGGACTCTTAGTCTCTGATAGGGTTGACCTTGCGAAGGGTATGGTGACCAACTTCTGCTTCTGCATCAAGCACTACGGGAAGATCTTAAATGCCAATCGCTCGTATTATTTGTGTCGATCTCAGCCACCATTCCTTACCGATATGGCTTTGCGAGTCTACGAAAAAATTAAACCAGAGCCAGATTCGCTGGAGTTTCTTCGCCATGCCATGCTATCCGCGATCAAGGAGTATTATAGTGTTTGGATGTCTGAACCAAGGCTTGATCCTATTAGTGGACTGTCTAGATACCGACCTTCTGGCATCGGCGTTCCACCCGAGACAGAATCAACTCATTTCTACCATATTCTTACCCCTTATGCTGAGGAGCGTGGAATGTCCTTTGATCAGTTTGTTGAGGCGTATAACAATGGGAAACTCCAAATTCCGGAGCTGGATGAATATTTCTTGCATGATCGTGCTGTTCGTGAATCGGGACATGATACATCATATCGTCTTGAAAAGGTCTGTGCCAACCTGGCGACAGTTGATTTGAACTGTTTACTATACAAATACGAAGTCGACATTGCTCGCACAATCCGCGACTTCTTCAAGGATAGGCTTGATATCCCACCGGAATTTCGTACCAAAAATATCGAGACTAAAGAATTCGAGTCTTCGGCCTTATGGGATCGACGAGCGAAGCGTAGAAAGGCGCTGATCGATAAGTACATGTGGAACGAAGAGAAAGGTATGTATTTTGACTACGATACCATCGCCCAAGAAATGACCTCGTACGAGAGCGCAACAACGTTTTGGACTATGTGGGCTGGCATTGCCACACCACGGCAGGCATCGATTCTCATCAGCAAAGCTCTACCTCGATTTAAAGCTTATGGCGGCTTGGTTTCTGGGACTGAAGAATCTCGCGGTATTGTCGGCATTGATCGTCCTAACCGTCAGTGGGACTACCCGTACGGCTGGGCACCGCAGCAAATGCTGGCATGGACGGGCCTCCTCCGTTACGGATATCAAGACGAAGCTGAGGAATTGGCCTACAAATGGTTGTACATGATCACAAAGGCGTTTGTTGATTTCAACGGAGCAGTGGTGGAGAAATATGATGTCACTAGGCCTATTGATCCACATCGGGTGGATGCTGAGTATGGAAACCAGGGGAGCGATTTTAAGGGTGTTTCTAGAGAAGGGTAGGCTTAGTATTCTGGCCCCCGAAGACTATTTTACTAACCGTTACTTATTTTAGATTCGGCTGGGTTAATGCGAGCTTCCTTTACGGTCTGCAGTTTTTAAACGCTCATATGCGACGTGCATTAGGAGCATGCACTCCTTATGAAACATTCAGTAGGGCCACAGCATTGCAATATTAGAGGGGCGGGGTGGAGGCGTGTCGAAGCATTGCAAAGAACATAGAAAAGGAGTTTGAAAGTGGCGGTCTTCCTATACCCATTGTGGCGATTCCTTGTACTGGTCGGCATCTGTTCTGAATTGACTGGGTACCTGGTGAGGTGGTTGAACCGGATGTTGACAATCCAAAGATTGAACAGGATCCTATGTTAGGTGTGAATAGCTGGAGAGGAGGTATTATTATGTACACACAAATGGCTAAAATCTTTACGAGTCCGGGATTCAGGATTGCACTCCATTTTGATATAGATGATTCAATTCCTCCGATGTTGGGGCCCAGCCCCTATTCCGCCCCCTAAGCTAACCTTTCTCGGCATATCGCCGTGCTTACATAACAGGCTTCAGTCAAACTAACATCTCAAACAACTTCAATCAATTCTATCAACTTCAACCAGCACGATTATTCTATGTTGGTTTAACGTTCGGGTCGCCTGGTTTTCCTTTCTGGCCACCCCATCCGGGCCCAGGCGTCCAGATTAATTTTTCATTCCCAAGGTCCTCTTTGTCCACACGCATGATCCGTTTGATCTTATTGTCCCCTGGCCTTGTCAACTCCGCAATTTCATACTCCCAGAAATTAGAGTACTTCCCATCCGCATACGGCTTCTCTAGCGGCCGGCCCTTGGGAAGAATAACATATATCTTTTCTGCGTTTTCCGCTGCGATCTGAGCGACTGATTTTGACGCATGCGACCACCATCTCCATTCCTGCCCAGCGTCGGCATATGCCTTCTTGCTCGCCATGAGTTCAGGGCTTTCCAGCACGTCGCGAATCCAATTTGGCTTCATAGGTTTGAAAGTATTAGCAAAATTTCTGACGGTAACGCCGTCATTGAATCCACTCCAGAATATCCAAGGATTTTTCGGATTTTGCCCGTTTCTTGCAAGCCAGAATAACATTTGGTCTTTCATTTGGCCGATATCAATCTTAGGCACCTGCGGCTCTGGTGCTGCCACCGGCGGTGCATTGGGATTCGTTTTCGGGATATTGTTTTTTCCCGGCGAGTTTGGCCTAGAAGGACTTGGAGGTCGCACCGGGGGCGTCGGAGGTTTTTCGACTGGTGGAGGCGCACGTTTGTTCCAGTCCTTCCCGTGTTCCAAATATGAGTGACAGTCATCACCATCAACACAGATACCCTGAGGTTCGTTTGGCGGAAGAGCTATCGCCGTCGCCGATATTTGGAATCCGCACAACAGCGCGGCAAGGAGAATATTTGACACAAGCATGATATCTGATATGTATTGCAAGTCTTGAGGTAGGTAAGCTGTGCTCTAGAAAAAAATGATATTTTCCTGGGGCTTATGCTGAGATATTTATGTGGTTCTCGCTTCGCACCGAAATTTCTTTTGAATACAACCCATGTCGTCTATCTTCAGTAAGTCTAACTTGATAATATGACGGCTTCAACTGTCCACACTTCGGACATGTTGGCAGTTGGCAATCATGGTCTCCGAGAAGCTGAAGGCTATTTTTATTACAGTGAATACGAACAAACGCTTCGCTTCGTTTTAACTCTGAAGTATTTTGAGATAGGATTACATTTCCAAAAACGCCGTGGTCTTGAAGAACGTGCACTCCCCAGTAATCAATAGCTGGGTCATGTATACCAGCTTGATTAAAGGGATTGCTTTGTCCAAACACCCCCAGGTAACTAATATGAAACTTTCATCGCCTCCCTCGTTTAGTTTCTCAAAATGCCAACATAACAAATCATCACTCCCTTAGCATACTTTACGTGGACATTGGGGCACCGCTGTTAATGGTCAACCGGCCCAAGTATTATCCACATCCTTCTCGGGCCTCATAATCTAAAGGTAAGGTTCTCAAACCGGAGTCCAAGCCGACGACTATATTTTTTTTCATCGTGTTTACAATAAATATTATTCAGCCTTTTTTTCTCAAAACAGAATATACCCCGATTTTCTTGGCACACACACTCATGGTGAAAGTCACCTTAGTGGTAATACTTCATCAATTCATTAAGGGTTTCTTACAGAAGAGTGCCATCTATGTTGTTACTATTTTGTCCATCGGCTTCCTAGATGGTCTTATTTGAACTATTTTGATAAGATAGACCATTTATCAAAACAACAGCCAATACCTCTTACGAGTGTTGTAGCCTTTCAACCAAAATTGGCTCAGTCGGCACTTTACCTCCTAATTTTGATATTCTTACTTAGGAACGGAGCTGCCGAAGTCCTGCCTTACATCCTGCCCCCGTTTTCTATAGGGGGAATTCCATCTCCCAAAGATAGAAATGACCTCGTGGTATTAGTTGAAGGACTCCTGTGTAATACGGAGTACGCTGAGTTGCACCATAAACACGAAGTGCCGAGTGTTGTTGATGTTTTGGATATATGTGATCAAGGCTTATATTGTTTCACTCCACGAGGCTTGGTTCATTGCTGTTAGCGACGGCCAACAACTATGACGGCCATAGGTCTTAAGCTCGTAGCTTCTCAAAGATACTATGGCATTATCTATAAAAGAGACAATCAGCAACGTGGACGCCGGCCTTCTAAGACCATACCTAGCAAACAGTTGACACTCAATCACATTATATTATACTTCTTTCCTTGAAATGGCTCTCAACGCTATCGTCCTCGGCATAACAGGAATTTCCTTAATACCCTTGGGGCAGTACTTTTTTCCTAAACCGGTCGCACAATCCGTCATAGTCGCGATCACAGCCGGTGCTCCACAACTGCGGGAAGAAGATAAGAGCCTTGGAGGCCATGTTCCCGGTATCGCCTTTTTTGATAGTAATGGTCTGAGGATAGGGTTCAAGCGTGGTAGCCGTTCCGACAAAATACCCGCGAAACAATCAAGAAATGTCGTCGTCGATCCCATCGACAAAGACAACAACGCGGTTCCAGAGTACATGTCCATCGTGGGTTTCGGCAGCGATGCAGTATGCATTTCATACATCACAGTAACACCACCAGGTGGAGCCAAAAATTGGGTTCTATTTGGTGACACCCCGAAACAGTGCGGAGCGCCCTGGTATCATTCCAATCTCGGCGCTGGAATCGGGGAGTTGTACAAACCAAGCTGCTTCTGGGTCGATGGTCTTGACAGCAATGGAAAAACCACTAATGACATTCCTCAAGGCTACGGTATTCATTTACCTGACTTTCCTTCTGTTGTGAATAGTGGCCAGGCGGGTGATTCGGCAAGGTCAGAAGCACGACAGGCACAATACACTCAATACCCCGATACCATGTGCAAGAGCACACCACGTTTTAAAATCTACTCCAGGCTGGACATACTTCACTGTCTACCAATTTTCGACCCACCACTTCAATACACCGCTGACTGGGCAGATGTGGACTTTGCGAAGCTCAAAACAGAAGGCAAACCGCAATGTGGCCCTACTCCTGGACAGACACCGACTGCAAAACAAAGTTTGCAGCTGTACAAGTCTAGAGTCGACCGTTTTGGAATCCACCCGACATATGGTACAAAACGCTCGGTGCCAGAAACCAGCAAAGTTCGGCGTCCGCGGTCATGCTTCGAAGGCCGTGTTATCATTAGCGAGGATGTAAACCACAGTGCTGTCGAGCTTTGTCAAAGCGCAACGTCCATGGGCCCAGATCTTGCGAATACCAAAGAGGGCAAATTTTGCGATATGTGTACACGTGAAATCCATCCATTATGCTCAGAAAAGATCACGAACGGCTGCTTTGACGTAGATTCTAAGGCGCTGCGGAAAGGTAGCTATGGTCTTCAGGCTCGGGATGGGATGCCTGGTGTTGTGCATCATGAGAAGACGTATTCAGATTTCTCGCATTGGAAGTGAATTTTCAAGCTGAAACTATTTGCCATTGTATGACATATGCATATGTATGAGTTTTAGAACTAAGGCCGGCTCCTTGGCGAATCTGTTTCATACTTGCTTGTCTAGTCGTCTGATATTTTATCCCTTAAATCTACACTTTCAGAAAAATCTTTTAATCACCCCATAAGGCGGCCGATAAATCATCTTTTCGTACCAATACTAACTATACAACTAGAGCTATCTTTGACCTCCAAGTAAGCCAAGGTCGAAGATAGAGGTAGCGGAGCTAGCTGATGATGAGTCGCTTTACCAGATCATAAATGCAACACATTGTTTTTCTGTCAATGTGGAACCCTGATATTATTGTAAAGGGTTGTTGATCACTTTCAAAGGAATATTCTCCGGCATGATTGCGCTGCAAACTTTGCTCATGTTACCGTATCGTTGTTGCCCGGTATAACAAAATCGGCATTCATACCCAGTACCATCACTGACGGCTCGCATCATGGCGTGCCCAAGGGGGTAAGTATAGCCGCAGGCGGCAGCTTCAGAAGGGCACGTGGAAGATATTTCCCAAAACCAGGGAATGACTGAATATGAGAGATGTTCTAGGGATGGGGCTCTAGCCCGTGGTTTCGGATCGAAAATTTCTCGATATATTATGGATGTTACATAAAACCACAAGTATCCACAGCATTGTAGACTTGCAGATAGATGCCACTATATAGCACCTGGGAGAGTTGCAACCGCTAGAACACGTTGTGCATCCTAAAGGCTGAATTCTAGACAAAAGGCTCGCCATAAAACATATATTCGCAGGGTGAGTATCTGTCGAATATCTGCTACCATGTCAGCACCAGGAGCATTTTTAGGTCATATAAAGTCTTTTTCAGGGAGGCGCAGTTGTTCCAAAAGTCAGAAAAGCCCCGTTCCTACATGCGTGCCACGACAAACGAAAGACCATGCATGTCGACAGAAAATTACTATAAAAAAACTCGTACCACGGAATTCGCCTAGCATGAGATATAAAAGTGATGAGGTCTTTTAACCCATTCCTTTTTTTTGGGCGCTATATCACATTCCGATTTTCTTATTCTCTAGGTTGGCACACCTTTCTTTTGAGTAGACTTCAATCTTTAATCTGCGGACTCCTTTAAATCATTTTGAAGCCTCAAGCTGATTTGATAAAAAGTTGTTAGCCAAATTGAGTTGTGGAGATTATTCTTGAAGATGGGCAGCAATAACAATAGGGTAAGAGTCTACTTAAGGACTGCAACGACGAAGCTCACCATACTGAAAACACCGTAGTCACGCCGCAAGAAAAACAGGCGTCAAGATGAAGATCCTATTGCAAAATTCTTCGCCCAATACCCTGCATTTCGTTATCGCCCAGAAAAGCCAATTGTGGCAGAATTCTATCGCATGTGCGATTATTTCGAATGGGATAAGCAAAGTTATGAGAAGCGGGAGGCATCTAGGAAATTCAAAAATGCAATGGTCGTGAAATTCAATAACACATATGGTACTGATGTTCACGATATCAATTGCTGGCACAAATTGTGCCTTGCTGTCGACATTGATCCCATTCCGTACACGATCAAGGAATGCAAGAAGGTAAGAACGGTAACAACCCAAGTCGTTGAAATAAGAAAAAAAATCCTAAGAGGCTTATGACGGCACTATAGGAAATCAGCGACATTTACGTCAACCTTGTTGACCTTGTCGACAACTATTCCGGCCGCAAGGCCAAGCTATTTGATTCACTGGAAGATCTCCGTGAATACACCAAAAAAACCGGAAAATTTTTCCCCAAGGAGTCTGCATATGCTGGTGGAGTGCTCAAATATTTGCTTCGGGAGATCCTAACCAGCTAAAGTGTGAGCCTCGAGTACAAGTCGACCCGTGTCTTAGGAGAGTAATCAGTAAAACTACCTTATGTCTTCGCATAAAGATTGCATATTCCGAGGGGAGGGTGTATGGCATAGTTGGTAAACGTCTGCAGGAATCCTTCTGGCATGGTTTGTTGTTTTTGGGGAACAACCACCTGGGAAAGAAGATCGCAGGTTTGAATCCTGCTATCCCCAAATGGTATTTTACCAACAGAGAAGCCTCTTCTCTGGATGGAGAGAGTTCTCCCTAGGAGACAAGGTTATTGACTGCTGGGAACTAGATGATGATATGGGAGTTACATAAGCATATGCTAGATTAAGTTAATAGACTGGGCTTGTCAGTCTTAATGTGATCTTATACATCTTGTTCTGATTTTCTATTGGTTCTTGTCATGTTTAGATATACCAGCTACACCCTAGGTTTTATGAGGATTTCTCTAGGAGGTATGATCTAAGAGAAGAATTTGGTGAAAAGTCAAATAAGGGGTCTTGACCCCCCCTGGACATGCTACAGTTTGAGACTTAAACAGAATGGAGTGGCGGGAGCCCAGATATCAAGGATAACACATGCTGTAACTAAGCCAGATTAGGGAGAGTGGCTCTTCATAGTCTAAGACTCCATAAGAGCCTATGAAAAATAATGAATAACAACAACAACAACAACAACAACAACATTGCATATTCCGTGTGTATTCTCTGTAGTCGAGATTAGCTGGACAAAGTTAGGCCGGAATGGAATAACAATTCTGCCGGCGATACAAGTTCTCCCTGGTTATCAAAACATTCGCTGCCAAAACGGCAACATGTCCAGCCGGACAGAAATGGAGGACATTCAGGCCAAACACCGCAAGGAGCAGCGTGACCTCCAGTCCCGTATCACCCAGAAGAAGAAATCTGCGACAAAAAAGACGCGTAAGGGTGTTAATGACGAATGTGAAAGATGGCAGCGAGAGCTCCTCGAGCGCCAGCAGGCCGAAATTGCACAATTGAATGGCGAAGCTAACCCTCCGACTAACGAGCTTGATGCGCTCCATATCATAGAAAATGGCGATGCCCCCGAAATGACCAACGAGCCTGCAGACGCGGAGCCAAAAGCTACCCCACCTACACATTCGATAGGAACGAGCCCCCTCCCTGCCACCACCGCTACCGCCACCAGCGCCCCATCCTTTTCTGAATCTCAGCCCAAAAAGGCCAACCGGCAAAAAGCGCGTCTTGCGCGCCGCGCCGCGGAACGCGAGGCAGAAGTTGCCGCAGCCGAGGCGGAAGCGGCAAACCAAACGGACCACCGGGGCAACGAGAAGCAGACTATGCTAGCTGCCTTCAAACGCCTTGGCCTTGCGGAGCGGGAAATAGCGCCAGATGGCCACTGCTTATACTCTGCTGTTGCGACACAATTGCCAGAAGTAGGACTAGGATTACGGCTGGGGGAGACTGCGCCTGAGCTAAGCGCGGAAAAGGCGACCAAGGGTGGTGGATATAAAGAAGTAAGGGCTGTGACAGGGAGGTATGTGCTGGGAAATGCGAACGATTTCGCGCCGTTTATCGAGGAGCCGGTGGAGGAGTATGCTAGGAAGATCATGTTTACAGCCGAGTGGGGCGGGCAGTTGGAGCTGCAGGCTATGGCGAGAGCGTATGGAGTGGAAATCAACGTGATACAAGGAGATGGACGCATTGAGAAGTTTGAAGGGGGAGAGATAGCAGATGGAGAGGAGAGAAAGAAAATTTGGCTGGCGTACTATCGCCATTCCTACGGACTGGGAGAACATTACAATGCATTGACCGAGGCCGCCCGTTAGCACTGTTTAGCGACAGTGATGCCAATACTTCACTTTGTGGCGATCCTGCTATTCATCTTACAAACCGAAACCATGAATGTCATAAGTCATAAGAGACACCGATTCATATGCGCTGAGATCTTGAATAGGCTAATTTCGCCGACGCCAGATCGAGACCCAGTCATAGTGTTTGCCGTCTTCGCCCATCAGCATTTTGTGCGTTTTTTCAGGATGCCAGTGTGCAACACGCTCGAAACTCTTTTCGCTCGGCTGTTTTGCGGGGTCTACCTTGACATGGCCGTCTGTGTTGTACGGAACTTCTTCACCGGGGTGGCTAAGATGTTCCATATACATAGCGGATGTGGAGGCGAAAGGGGGCCCCGAAGAACTGGGCTCTTTGTTCGTTGGGAATTCAAGACATAAGAGATTTCCACGTGGTGATGGCGCCAGCAGTTGATAATGGCGAAGTGCCCACTTGGGTCGAAACGATGGGTTTAGAGCACAGAAGAACTACGGTAATTAGTGTAGAATCGGATTAGCTTATTGCTGGCTATAGTTATCGAACAGAGATGATAGAAAGTCAATCTATTCCCATAACTCACCGTATAATCATAGATCAAATCAAATCCGCCCTCTTCCAGCCCTGCGTCTTTTAGCCAGCCGTCGGTGAAAAAGTCTCCCTGTAAGAATTTAACACCTCCACTGCCCACTGTCTTGTCTTTCGCTGGGATCTTTCCGTCACTATCTATATACTTCTTCGTCTCTTCCTCGCACA
Organism: Ophidiomyces ophidiicola; assembly: GCF_022830035.1. Classification (NCBI taxonomy): domain Eukaryota; kingdom Fungi; phylum Ascomycota; class Eurotiomycetes; order Onygenales; family Onygenaceae; genus Ophidiomyces; species Ophidiomyces ophidiicola. Next base: position 153,107 of record NW_026054663.1, read on the forward strand.
CCCCCAAGGCTGTTATACTATACTCCAGCCCATAGGCATCATAACCAAAGGACGCAAACAAAAATACATCCACTCCTCTCCCACACCCTGGTACTAAAGCCTTCTTGCGTCGGATCGTTCCATCTTCCATATGCTCAATTGCAGTGCCAAGAATGTCTTGTCGATTTACCAAAGCCTCTTCGAGTGCGGGGTTGTGACAACCACGGTCCCAAGGAGTCACGGCGTCTTTCCAGAGATCGTCCCAGACGTCGACGGCATCACGGTCGGAGGTGAAGCGTTTGCCAAAATCCGGGAAGGGGCCTTTAGCTGTCATGGTGCCGGCGGGTTCAGTGTGAGGGTTGCGCGGGGTGGAATTCGACTGGTAGATGCAAGGTGCACTTACCTTTTATAGATCAAGGAGCGGATGACAAATCAGTTATCACCGACTCGCGTTACGAAGTATCAGACGAAACAGGAGCATGTGATGATCATGTGACTGAGAGTCTATACCATACCGGAATTCCAGTTATCAATAATCCGGGGCGCTCACCTGGCATTGTAGCTTATTGAAAGGACCAACTTTGTTAGGCATGCAGTGATGACCTTTGGGGTGTGATTTGGTTGTCTGCTTGTACGACTTCAGAAACGGCGATCTCCCGCACCTGAGCCAGATATTGCCGCTCCCAACAATGGACAATATCGTCATTAGTACTCCGTACGGAGTACAAGTACAGAGAAAAATGAACTGGACTCCGTCCGACCTTTTTGATTCTTGAACACAAAGCCCGGCCCGCTTGTCGCTACGTCATGTGCCATATGGAATAACAATACTCCGACTCCGACAGCCGCGGCGCAACCCGGCTATTAGCTAAGCACTAATCGATGACTCAGCCGGCATTTCCACTTTCCCCCACGTCGGAACTTCGGCACATTTTGCCGATCACGGGATCGCCATGCCACGTTGTAATCCACGCACTGTTCGTGTAAAGCGCCGCGTTGGTTGGGCATCCGTGCGAGAGAACCAAGTAGACGCCATGCAATACATCGGCGCCATTCGATCGTCAGACGAGGACGAAAAGAAGGCGGCAATAGTTACTGGCCCGAGCGGGCAGCATCCGACGGCTATCGGGATTACTTGAACTGAGTTACATCCTTTTTGTGTCAGAACTCACCATCTAAACTTTGGCCACTCGGCCCATGCCTTTAGGCTAGACATCAAGCTCGTTCCGACAGGCCCGCAGCGGTGGGAGACTTGCAGGAAAAGGATGGCTACCAAAAGTCTGATTCGTGCCTGGGAGGCGTTACTTGTGCCGTCAAAGCCGTTCACCAGCCAGTCATATAAGAACGTCGCAAGCCGCCACAGCACGCGTGCCTGTCCCTATATTTATGATCAGTCCATGCATTAATTGGCTGCTGGAAAGTTAAAATTCGGCATCAGCCATCGCCGCGAAATACGCCGAAGTGTGTGGAGCCGCGGGCCTTTTTAGTGCCTGCCCTCAGTCCCTATTAAATCTTGGCTATTTCCATCTCCAGACATTCCTCGATTTCGCTTCTCGACTCACCAAGGTGGATTTCTTACCGTTTCCCGTCTATCCATCCACTCATTTTGCACGAGCATATGGTGCGGTTGTGCCTCGACTGCGGGAACAACCATTATACGGTCTGTGTGAACCGTAGCTGGCGATTAATAGTGCCCCGCAATCCAGGCATTGTGGGTTGCCATACAAAGAGAGTGCGCATTTCAGTATTGCCAGGCCTGGCCACATGAACGAACACACTATTTCATCACTCGCTGCAGATGGGCCATTTGATACGCCCATATAGGGACATCCACCCAACATGCCAGATCCTGAGAAGCCCATGTTGACCAAAAAGTCTGCCATTAATTTGGAAGAACCAACAGCCCGCCGTTCGATTTCGCACGAAAAGCAGAAGCAAGAAGAGCAAATAGTTGACTCCATAGGCAACAATGATCCGGCAGTTTCTACCCAGACCAGCCTGTCGGAGGTTTTGGAGCAGCCAGGACTCGTCCATGTCAACACCGGAGCCACAGTTCATCCTCCTCCTGTAATAGTACCATTAAAAGAACGGCGTGGGCTCTTGGCCAAACTTGCACTGATACCTGAAGTTGAGGAGCCGACACACTATACTCGAAAGACCAAATGGTTCATAACGTTCATTATCGGTGTTGCTGCAATGGCGGCACCAATGGGAAGTGCTATATTCTTTCGTGTGTAGCCCCATACTAGCCGCCTAGAATCAAAAAATATACTGACATCATTCATAATAGCTGCACTGGGTCAAGTTGCCCGTACTTTCAATGCTAGTCCCACAATCACCAATTTATCAGTTGCTTTATACATGTTGAGCTTGTCGATATTCCCCCTTTGGTGGTCTTCCTTTAGCGAAAGGCTCGGGCGCCGAACAATATATATAGTTTCTTTTGCGCTATTCATTTTATGGAGCATCCTCTCCGCTATCGCCAGCTCCATCAGCATGCTCATCGTCATGCGAATGCTAGGTGGTGGCGCCTCTGCTTCTGTGCAAGCAGTAGGTGCAGGGACGATCGCAGATATATGGGAAGTGAAAGAAAGAGGCCGCGCTATGGGTATTTTTTACCTTGGCCCGTTATGTGGGCCACTTCTTGCTCCGATCATCGGTGGGTTCTTATCTCAGGTCTGGGATTGGCGAAGTACGCAATGGTTCCTCGCGATCTATGGTGGAGTAGCTCTAATTCTCCTGATATTTGGCCTTCCGGAAACTCTTGTCCAAAATAAGGTGCCTGTGACCGAAGAGTTACAAGAGCCTATCCAGCACTCACTGAGTCGGGTTTCCTCCCGCCAGGTAGTCGAAAAAACTGCCAAGTGGTTAAAGGTATCCAAGATGGTTCTAATCGATCCCCTAAAGGTGATCCTGTACCTGAGGTTTCCTGCGGTACTCGTGACTGTGTATTATGCCAGTATCGCCTTTGGAGCGCTGTATGTGTTGAATATCAGTGTGCAGGATACATTTAGCAAACCTCCCTACGAGTTCTCAATGCTCATAGTTGGCCTACTTTACATACCTAATTCCCTGGGGTATATTCTTGCGAGCATTATCGGCGGCCGGTGGATGGACAGCATTATGCACAGAGAGGCAAAGCGGGCAAATAGGGTGGACGAACGCGGGAAATGGGTGTACCATCCAGAAGACCGAATGCGTGAAAACGCTTGGCTAGGGTCAATAATGTATCCGTTGGCTTTAATCGTATATGGCTGGACAGCTGACAAGGGGGTACATTGGATCGTTCCTGTGAGTGTTCAGCGGCCCCTTTTTACGTTTCTTGAGTTAGTTGTGGTAACTAGACTAATGATTGATCGTCGCAGATGATATGCAACTTCTTTTTTGGCATTGGTTCCATGATCATCTTCAGCATGGTCACCACGATGCTCACCGAATTTATGCCCGGTCGATCGTCCTCTGGGGTTGCGCTGAACAACTTCACTCGAAATCTCACTTCTTGTGTTGGAGGAGTAATAGCAGCTCCGGTCATACATGCCATTGGAAATGGATGGCTGTTCACGATCATTGGTGTGGTGGCATTAGCTAGCTGTTCTGTGATTTGGGCGATGCGCAAGTTCGGGCCTCAGTGGCGGGTATCCATGAGCTCGAAGCTTGGGTGAACCGGCAAACACCTGTCTGGTGTAGAATCCTGACCACTGTACTCCGTACGGAGCATTGATTGAAAATTGTCATTAGATCCCTGCTAGTTACCCCATACAGGCGTTGCGCTTCGCATTTAGCATTCCGAGTGTTGATAAACCGGAGTTCTCTGGGTGTGGTTTGACATGTTTCATGTTAATGGAGAGATATAATTGTTTCTGTCGCACAAAGTTAAACTACTCCGGCCACTCTCCGCACTATAGGCGGACACGGGGCTCCACGGGCTCCGGTTTTGATATTCGCCGATTCGCCACCAATAGGATGGGACGGTGAGCGAGAACTGCGGTGCCGGCCTGGTGGGAGGCCTGTCTGCACGTCAAAGCTGGCCCATGTCAAGCGGGCGAGGACAGGTTGCAAGCGAGCCAAGACAAGAGAAGCGCAACTGAGAGTGACCCGGCGAGCAGGTAGATCCTGGCTCAGAAAACCCGGGCTGCAATAATAATGCAGTTGTGTGTTCTTCTCCCTTGACGCGCGATTCGCGGCGGGGAAACAGGCCTCGTGCCACTTTAAGTCGCGAGGGCTGCGCTAGTCCCGAAACAGCCGCCTTTGCGCCCGATTGGACGAACCACATCAGCCATCGGACGATGACTAAGCAGCAGTCGCGGGTCGCGTCGGGCCTGGTTAAAGCGGCGGCACATAACGCCAAGAGGGGCAGGGGTGCCCCTGAGTGGTACGCCGCCGCCGCACGCCGTCCAACGTGAGCCTGCGCAGTCACCTACCGCCTGAAAGCCCAGCGACCGCGGCGGGAATGGGTTGTGCGGATATCCTCAAGTCTTCGCCAGCTGCCCGTTCAGCCCCAAGCATCCGCCAATCCCGCGTGGCTGCAGCACTGGAGGAGGCTGTTCAGAGTTAGCTCGCCTCGCCAGCAGCGGCCGGGTGTTCTAGACTGCCGGTGCGGTGCCAGGGTGGCTCTGGCCGGCCGCGAACCACCGTCCGGTCGGATCTTAATTGAGCCCAAATCTTCTCAGAAACCTCTTAATTTCTCTGGACTCCACGCCCGCCTCCCCTTTAAACGCGCGTCGATCCTTGCTCGACGCCCCGACGGTGCCCCAGGTGGACGAGGCAGTGAGGAATGAGGTCGCCAGCTCTTCTCCCCAGTCACCCCCAAGATCTTCTCGAATGAGAGTCCCAATCGCGGTGCAGCTGGCCCTCCTGGTGCTCGTCACCTCCTTGCTGGCCGTGACCGTGATCTCGATCGCGACGGTGAGTTCCCCCCGTCGGCCGCCGGTCCAAGCGAGCCCGCTGCAATGGATCCCACTAACTGCGCCTGTTCAAGTGGACTAACAACTACAAATTCGTCGTTGATGTCAAGTCCGTCGCCCCCAGAAACATGATGGATCTTGGTTGCCTGCTGACCAGTGTGTAGGTCGAGAAGCATCGCCTTGACGGCGTCGCTCAAGGCCGGCCAAATTGCAGCCGATCTGGAGCTGGTCCAGTCGTCCTGCAAGACCGTAGTCACGCGCATTTTGATTCAGAATGCGTTGCGTCGCCTGTACCGCGGCAACAACACCGATGAGAACTGGGCGTTGGCTGTCATCGATGTCCAATCGGCCCTGGGAAGTGGCATATACACTTCCCTCTACCAAGCCGTGGTATTCTCTAGAGACGGCACCGGTGACCAGCATGGTGTGCTGAATGTAACTGGCTCAGATACCTCCCCCATTGCCCTACCATACTCACACCCAAATGGGACTACTGTGATGCTGGGCGACAGTGGCATTGGCTACCCTCCCATGTTATATCCAAACTTAACCTACTCCGTACAGACACAGGAAGATCGGGATGGCGAGAGCACAAATGTCACAACTGTGACTGCGTTCGACGATTTACCATTGGGGCTTAGTACCAACCTATTCCTGGGGCCGCTGCGAGTCAACAAAACATTTGCGCTGGCCTCCCTGACGCTACCCATTATTAATAACACATCTGCGACTGATATTCTAGGCTTTATGACGTGAGTCCCACTGCTATTCAAATGCATGACCTTCGCTCAAGCTTATATAGTATTGTCGTCGGCGCTGAACGATTACAACGGATTTTACTGTCTAGAGAAGGCCTTGATACTACAGGCGCCGTACTACTGTTGGGACCTTCAGGCACTCAGAATCGTTTCCCGAAAAAGATTAGACCATCTTCTCCGACCGCCCCAGCGACAAATATAACAGCTCTAGGAGATGCGCTCGTGAAATATCTCTTCCCACCAACGCAGCTGTCAGGCGTCGCGGACAGGCACCATGTTTACGGCAAAGACGAAACTCCATCATTTCCGCTGAGTGCGTTTCCAGCTGTTTATTCAGCATTAACCGAAACAAACCAGACTCCCAACAATGCCACTAGCACACTAAGAACAAGGAATGAGCAAAATGCTGAGGTGGCAGTTGGTGTTGCCCGCCCTCAAACTACTCTAGTCGATTGGATGTTGGTTGTGGAGCAAGCACACTCAGAAGCGTGGGCCCCCATCGCCCAACTTCAAAAGATCATTCTAGCTTGCGTTTTTGGTGTAATAGGTTTTATTGCCCTTGTTGTCCTACCTTTGGCGCATTTCAGTGTTGCTCCGATTCGCCGGTTGAAAGAAGCCACTATGCAAACTATGGAGCCCCCGGCAGCCCCTTCTTCCAGTGACTCTGAGTACAGGAACGGCTCACCCTACAGCTTTAACAGATGCGAGCCTTGCCAACGCTCAGAGAAAAAATCCGGGCTTCGTACACGTTTAAAGTTCCTTGGGTTTAGTGACGCAAAGAATTCTAACTGCCAGCACGTTGAAGAAGGCCGGGGGAAGACGTATCGCGTACCTGGGAAAGTGCAAGAACGAAAACGTTGTATCACAGACGAGCTGAGTGAGTTGACAAGAACTTACAATGAAATGTCCGACGAATTGATGATTCAGTACACCAAACTTGAAGAAAGGGTAGCAGAGCGAACGAGAGAACTGGAGATTAGCAAGAAGGCCGCGGAAGCTGCCAACGAAAGCAAAACACTGTTTATTGCGAATATCTCCCACGAGCTGAAAACACCACTGAATGGCATCCTCGGCATGTGCGCTGTTTGTATGAGTGATGACGATGCTGGGCGAATTAAAAAATCTCTTCGAATAGTGTACAAGTCCGGAGAACTGCTTTTGCACCTGCTGAATGACCTGTTGACGTTCAGCAAAAATGAAATCGATAAAGTAATTCAACTTGATGAAAAGGAGTTTCGCTTGGCAGATATTAAATCTCAGGTCATGGCTGTTTTCCAGAAACAGATACAGGAGAAAAATATAAACTTCAGTATTAAATTTATGGATTCAACAACTGTTTCAACGGAGGCAGAAGAGTTGCCTGGAGAACCTGTTCAAGTTCGGACAGCACTTGGACCCTCTGGTACCGGGCGACTGAGAGACATGGTCCTTTGGGGAGACCAACACAGAATACTTCAAATTCTGATCAACTTGGTCAGTAATAGTTTGAAATTCACTCCAGAGCGCGGAAAAGTGGAAATGCGCATCAAATGCATCGGAGAGTTAGATAAGCAGACTGACGGTGCTCCAAAATCCTCCTTCGAGTCATCGAGAATGTCACGACGAAAATCTAAGGCGTCTTCGGTAAATAACCAGAAGCGAGATGAAAGGGAGAAGCGATTATCGTTATCGTCGCAAAGGTACGACCTGCCACCATTATCGCCACCCATCAACGCAAAATCCCTTCTGTTTGAGTTCGTTGTACAGGATACCGGTCCGGGTATACCTACACATATGCACAAACGTGTTTTCGAGCCATTTGTTCAAGGCGATCCAGGCCTCAGCAAGAAGTATGGAGGAACTGGGTTGGGCCTCAGCATCTGTTCGCAACTCTCCAGGTTAATGAATGGAACAATTCAGTTGGAGAGCAGTGAAGGTGTCGGGACCACCTTCACTGTTAGGATACCTTTACTGTTCGTCAAAGAAAGGACCCCAAGTACTAGGACTTCTAGCACTACAGCTTCAATTGCACCCAGTGCTCGTTCGTCGATGTCACGAAAAGACTCCGTTCAGTCGAATAATGTTGAACAGGAACTCGGACCTAGACTAGTTGGTTTGAGTCAACCTTTTTTTGCTGCAGTAAAGTCACCAACATCCTCGAAGCCAGAAGGGAAGGAGGATCTGCAAGCAAATTCTTCGAATGGTGAAGGAATGTCAGATGACAGAATTCGAGTATTAGTTGCAGAGGACAATGTGGTGAACCAGGAAGTGGTTCTCCGGTATGATGTATCCCACCTGATATTAGTGTGAATGGTGCTAACGTGTGTTTAGAATGTTGAAATTAGAACATATTTATGATGTGACCATCGCAAAAGATGGCCAAGAGGCTTATGAAGTCGTCAAGGCCAACATGGAGGAAGGCAAAGCCTTTAACCTCATCTTGATGGATATTCAGGTAAGAAGGTGCCACATAGTGACGATAGATGCCGGGATACTAAGGGTTTTGCCAAGATGCCTAATGTCGATGGTATCCAATCTACTCGTTTGATTAGAGAGATGGGATACTCCGCACCCATAGTTGCTCTCAGCGCATTCTCTGAAGAAAGTAATATTAAAGTCTGTATGGATTCAGGCATGAACATGTTCCTCAGGTAAGCTCTAACACCAAGACTTGTTTCTACCAAACATCGTACTCATCTGGTGATACGTTTAGTAAACCGCTCAAACGCCCCGCCCTAAAGCAAGTCCTGAATAGCTTTTCCACCATCCACGAAGAATCGGAAGCCCATTCGACATAACGCACCCCCTTTTCACTTTATTTATCAAGATTTTTTTCTCAGCGTATTCAGCATCTCCTGCTTATTTCGACTTAACAGCGTCACCTCTATTTTTATCCGTCTTCTGTTTCATTATATTTCTTTTAACTCAAGCATACAACGGCGATAAGGTGACTGGGAAACATTTGGGCCATTTACTCCCTCATTACGACATAATACATCTCTTTTTTTAATAATCGGAGCCACAAAATGTTTTGAAGATCAACTTGGGTGCTCCTGTTCCTATTTTCAATATGGAGGTTAAAAAGGACGAGTAATAGTCAATGCTATCATCTGATATCCAGACGTCTCAGGGTTATCTACCTCCACCCCTACAAAAATGTGCACAGCGATTGAAGCCTTTATCTAGCATTATCACAGATTAATTTCATTTTAGTTCTCTTTCCCTTTATAGCTGATATGGCGGCAGATGTATGAACTTCAAAACTTGCCCATTTAATCACAAGCGTCACTGGACGCGATTAGATATTTGAATGGGTTTTGGTCATGAAGGAAGTGCTAGGTTCGATAGTCCCATAGAAAACATAGAGGGACTTAGGATCTACTCCGTACTGCCTTTCTTATATCAGCAAGCCATATTGCTTCCACCACTGAATAATGGCTTTGCATATGAAGTAGAAAGTTTTCTGATAAGAGAGATTTCTATCGTCTAAATGTGTTCATGTGGCATATATATATTCGCTATTTTATCTGGATATCTTTGTAGCAGCCATGACATAGCAGGCTGATGTTAAAGAGAGCAGCGGTTATGTGTTGAACGCTGTCTCATTTTCCACCATCAGCCTTAGCGACAGCACACATCTTAGTGTTTGGGCATATGCATTCCTTCGGCCACAAAATTGGTTTAAAATGGCGGTAGAATGGGCATTGTTCTCGACTCTCAAGTTGTTCTGGGAGAGATCGTGAAGAGGCGATGTATCGCTGACGTCACCGCCCCTCCCCACAAGAAGTTTTTGTCACTTCAACAAACCATCCCAGCAGCAACGATAGCACACATGGCGGATACTTGCGCAGCTGATCGGTCTGCTCCTTCACAAAGACCCGCAGATGATGTTGCGGCTTCCGTCAACGATGGCAAAATACACTTACTCTTAGCCGCGACCGGATCCGTTGCGACAATAAAGCTACCAAATATCATCTCCTCGCTGTCAAAACACCCCAACCTTTCAATTCGAGTCATCCTTACCAAGGCTGCGGCACGGTTCCTCACGCAGACCCTGGAAAAGCCTTCACTAACGTCGATTGCGTCGCTCCCTAATGTTGATTCCGTGTATGAGGATGAGCATGAGTGGGTTACGCCGTGGTCGAGAGGCACGGAAATTCTCCATATCACCCTGCGCCGCTGGGCTCATATGATGGTTATTGCACCACTAAGTGCAAATACTCTGGCAAAGGTGGTTAATGGCATATCTGATACACTACTCACAAGTGTGATACGAGCGTGGGACACAACAGGGACCATTGATGGGAAAAAATCTAGGATCATTGTGGCTCCAGCGATGAACACAGCAATGTGGGTGCACCCTATTACGGCGCAGCAGGTGCGTGTTTTAGAGGAGGATTGGGGCGTCAAGACTATTAACGCTAAGGATGAAGAGAGTGGCGTTGCTCAACAGGGCTGGTTCGAAGTGCTCCGCCCGATTGATAAGACTCTTGCTTGTGGAGATGTGGGAACTGGTGCCATGCTAGAGTGGACCGAAATTGTTAAGATTATCGAGAACAGGCTCTCTCTTTCTAGCTGAGTTTCCTGTTGTGATAGCTTTCCATGTATATTTTTATACAAATAATGTGTATATATCTGTCAAGCGTAGCGACGAGAGCCATTCTTAGCGTAGGGACTGCATCTAGCAATTCGCATTGTTATGGAGCCATGGTATCGATTATATCTATCAGCGAAGTGGCGATCTGCCCGGGTGTGAGATAGCCTGTGACTTGGAGATCAAACCCCTCAATGAAATCCTTCCATCTGCACACAATATATCCAGACATTAGCTTTAACGGTCTAGAGCCAACATTGCAAACATCCTTATATATATGATATGACTGAAATTGCCCCTTCCCAAATTCAGCGACCATGAGCGTTCTAGGTAAAAAAATCAAGAAACACAACCATAAGATATTATGGGCTTCCGGCAGAAAAAAGACCAGCTATCTTGTGCTGAGTTGCTTTAATATCCTTGATCAGGAACACTTCTTAAGTTTGCTTCGTCTTATGCACCCAGTTTCTTTTTGTTAGTTACTTCTGTTTCAGAAATCCACACCATCTTACTGTAAACAAGACTATTTTAATTGCTTAGTCGTTTCCTAACAATAAAATTATTACCTTCATCCCCCCACTAGTTACCCAGAATTTCAGACTCAGCTGATAGAAAGAATAAGTTATAGAGATTGTTTTATGCTCCGCGCGACTACCATTTCAGTTTTCCATCGAACAACCTCTAAAAGAAATCAAATAACCATGAATATTTGATTTCAATTTATGCATAACTAGGTGGGGTAAGTCGGTAACATACATCTATCTATCTAAACAAACACTACTTCCTGGAATGGCTCCATCCTTGAACTTACCTTGTTGCCATTGCCAGTCAAGGAATAGCACACAACAAAAATCGTGTCTTAGGCCGGAACTTAGCATTGGACGGCTATCTTTACGAAGTGGTAAACACTCATAAAGAAAAGAGTTCATTGTGTACAGACATACAACCATACAACCTTTCAGCTGGACATAGTATCGCCATGCTCCCAGGAGAATGCTCGATCTCCTGATTCTCACTTTCCCAACTTATTAGTATGCTGATGAACAAGTTAGCTTACCTTTCCAACAATGGAACAGTTAACTAGTCAGTTAACCAGCGCTAACTGTTATGTTGGGCGAGGAACCCTGGTGGATGTTGCATCGTACTAGGATCATGGACAAACATTCAAGCCCCAGTTCTTCCAGAACAAACCAAACTGCTCCCAGTATCTCTCGGCATTAGCATGTCTTCCTGGTGTGTTTGACGGGAATAATAATGTTTATCTCGGAGGGCTTGCTAAATGCCTGGTCGCTGCTGGGATACCGGCTGTTTCTAACCTGGTCTTCCTCGTTTTCGCCCCTCTCCCCATGATCTCCTGCAAAGCAATTTCATGGATGTAGCCGAATGAAGTGGGCAGAAGAGAACAAAGTCTTGTGAATACGGAGTAATTGACGGGGTATAGGGTCCAGGTGTTTAGGTACATTTAAATACCGATCCCTCCCTCGTTGTCCTTGCGGAGTTTTACATACAACGAATAACGTGTGCGTGCTATTTGACTATCTCGATTTAATCATGGGACTTCTTTTTAAACTTCTTGCTGGTACATTGGCTCTGACATCCGTTGTCGATGCCGGGGACCTTCTTAACTTCGACAATCAAAACAATGTCATCCCGAATTCCTATATCGTGGTGATGAAGGATGGAACTTCAAGTTCAGACTTTGATTCCCATAAAAATTGGGCTGCCAGAGTTCATCGCGGAAACCTTGCAAAGAGAGGATCGAGCGACTTCGCTGGTTTGAAATTCAGCTTTGATATTGAAGGCTGGAGAGGCTACAGCGGAAAATTCGATAGCGAAACAATTAAAGAAATTGTTAACCATGCTAACGTACGAACCAGTTTTCTTCCCTTTTAAAAGAACAATTCTGAAAATCCTGTTGTAGGTCGCATATGTTGAACCTGACCGAATGGCCAGCGGAACACTTTTGTATGAAACCCAAAAAGATGCACCTACATGGGGACTCGGTCGAGTCTCGCATATAAAACGTGGTAGCTCGGATTACGTCTATCACCGCTCTGCTGGAGAAGGTGTAACGGCATATATTGTAGACACCGGCATCGATATCACCCACCCAGAATTCGAGGGTCGGGCAGAATGGGGCACTAATGTTGTGGATGAAGTGCCTACCGACGAGCATGGCCATGGGACTCATGTCGCTGGTACAATTGCGTCAAAGACTTATGGTGTCGCTAAGAAAGCAAAGGTGATCGCAGTCAAGGCACTTGGCAAGGATTCTAGAGGTCCTGACAGTGGGATCATTGCTGCGATGGATTGGGCCGTGAAACATGCCAAAGAAAGGCGTCTTATTGGCAAGGCAGTCATGAACCTCAGTTTGACGGGTGACACTGCCACTGCGTTGAATGCGGCCGCAGAAAATGCAGTCAAAGCCGGACTCTTCCTCGGGGTTGCCGCTGGCAATGCTAATGTGCGTGAAAAGATGCTTCCACCCTACTGTGGCTATTTTGTTTTGAAATTGGAGGAAACTGACCACGTATACTCCATAGCGTGACGCCATTAATGAGTCACCTGCATCTGTCAAATCAGTCTGCACGGCTGCTGCAAGCTCCATTGATGACACCAAGGCGTCCTTCTCCAACTTTGGATCTCTGAGTATGTTGGCCTCCACAGGCTGTTTACCAGCATTCTATGCGTTTAAAATGCCGCTAACAATGCTACCGAATTGTAGTTGATGTTTATGCACCCGGAAACAGAATCTTGTCCACGTTGCCTGGAAACCGCACTGGAATCTTCTCCGGCACATCTATGGCTGCTCCCCATGTCTGTGGAGTTGCTGCTCTCCTGATGTCTTCTGCGGGCGTCCCACCACAGGTAGCTTGTGACGCTATCAAGGCCTTGGCTCACCCGGCAATTACCAACCCAGGTGTAAACACCACGGCAAAGCTGCTGTATAACGCCAGCTTCCAATAGACGTATGATAGAAGGATTTTGTAGGTTAGCAATTGTTTATTAATCCTATGAGATGGCTGCATAAGTAGATGTTGGAGAGATTCTCGTGGCGTGTAGAAATGCATGTTGCCATATGTATTTTGTGGAAAAGGCACATGCCCAGCTGCTTTGTGATATTCACATGAAGTTATGCATTGGCCCTGTTTCCGTACATTTCTGCATGCTACACCCGCGCCTCGTGGAATTCAATGCTACGACAGGGCTTTCGCCTCATTATAGACACTTCTTGGCTATTGACGGGATCGACCGGCCAAACATCCTATCTTTGGCAGTACTTATGACGCACTTTCTAATTCGTAAAAGACCCTGTGGGCGCAATGTGATCCACAGCCGTCTTGGATAAGATGGTGCAAGCCAGGTGTCAAGTCTTGTGCCGCAAGGCTATATGTAAGCTCCAGCCTTAACATTTATACATGTGCTCCCGGCACATTTGAGTTGCTTAGCCCTGAAGGGAGTATGACGGCTCCAAGGCGAATGAAAAGAGGTTATTCCAAGGGGAACTGGCTGCTAAACGGCAAGGCCTGGATTCAATATTGAATCAAAATAGAAAAAATTGAAACGAAGGAAACAAGTGAGGCCTGAAATGACTCATAGACAGAACCATAACAGCAAGGAATTTTGCTATCCATACGTGGTGAGCTGTCGGGCCTGTGCCTGGTGGATGCCGTTGAGTATTCTCTAGCTCTTCATTCGCCGTTTAGGCAACGCACTGTGGCAATTCATCGCCATGCTGGCCAGACACAGCGAGACAACAAATACTCCGAATTCAGGCCACAAAGAGGCGCTTCTTTGTTGGACCGCGAAATCAATTTCAACAGGAATCTCTCCAAAGGCGCAAGCAGTTCTCTGGCGCAGATGACGGGCTAATTAGAGCATCCTATGCTGAGCAAAGGGAAAGGACCTCCCCTCGTCTCCAAAGGCGTGAGGAGGAGTCTTTAGCCACCATCTGCATAATTCGCTCACAGCGGATATCCTCGGCCATCCAGCACCACCCACACAATTAGTACAGGGTGTTATGATCCAATAATTGCTAGTTTCACGCTTCCCCAGATCCCGCATTTTCCCGTCAGGCATGCAACATTGATGGCCTGACAAGGCAAGCAAAAAAAAAAAAACAATAAACAAAACACTACTCACATGACCCCGTATCGATCCGGTTGTCAAGGTACTGAGCATGCGGGTTACTAAGACAGGATCGGTACAGATGCGTTATGCATCTGCATGGCTCTCTAAAAAAGGAGGTATTTCCGAGTGCTGTTCGCCACGATTCGCTGACTTGGGATGGTGGCCTGTTGGCCGCAAAATGACGAGCGGGGTGGCTAACTGGAACGGCAATCACATGACTCGGTTGACATGCGACGTGAACCTGTGAATGGAGGCATCGGATCGTGACGATTCACCAATTGCATGGCGGGCAATATTTGCTTGTATGGTGATCCTGGTTTGGGGTTTGCGCGTCTGTGCTCCGGCTCGCGATTCCGTAGTCGCTTACTCCGTACTGTCAACACACTGAGGTTTGTGATTTCCTGTTAGTCTCACGGCGAAAGGTTGACATGTCTGGAATCTGCCATGTCCAAGGTGATATGTAACATATTGGCATCTCCATTCCTCCAGCCGCCGATGAGTCGCTGCCTTGGGATGAAAGATCGCTCGATCGGGGCGAGTGCATCGCTGCCTGTTTGCTGTGTTTGGCTGCCTGCGAGCCCACGTGTGAGGCATCCAATCACGAACGCGCAGCAAGGCAAGCAGCCAATCAGCGCCGCCCACCAAGTTGCGCTATTCTCGGCCCGGCCCAGCCCTCGACAATTCTCGCGCCTCACGCGCTTGTCTTCCACCACCGCTGGCATCCTGGGCTGACTCTCGCCCTTGCTGGGGCATCAGCCTTCGTTGTCGTTTTGCCTGATCCTGAAGATGTCTTTGTCGTGGAATTGGGTGAATCGACTGCGCTGGCAGTCAGGTGCCAGGGGCCATGTCCTCCTGGTCGCTCACCCCACTCTGGCCATGCAGCATGTCGCCGTCAATCCTGCGTGAATCTGCAGTTCCACTGAAGCAACAAAGCCAATGATAAGGGAGCCTGTTCCACAAGCTTTCGTAGTGTTGCCCGCCGCCCTGCTTTCTCCGACTGGCGCTGATTGCCGATGATACACAATAATTTGCTGACGTTGGGCCGAAAGACATGGCTTGTCAAACCTATTTCGTGGATTATCATCACAGAAGACTGGCTGTCTTGGTTCTTGCTGCAATTCCACTGGTTTCTGTTCTTGTTTCTTCGGCCATCCGGCCCCTTCAGGTGCAAGGCCATGCATCTTACGTCCTCACTCTCATACTGGTCCTCCATTGTTATAGAAAATAGGCTAGCGAGCGGCGTATCCCAGCCTCTCTTGATCTGTCGGTGTTGCGGATCCCGTGTGGGGTCCTAGGGATGTCACCAGCATTGGTTTCGACAATGCTAGTGCTTCCCGCCGTTTTCGACGTCCATGCTCTTGGGATCCTTCTTGGCGTGGAACCGCATCACTTTATCCGTGATCGGGGCTTCTAAATATTTATCGTACCCGGGATTCGCGAGACGTGGCCCAATGGCAAGCCCTCCCCCATTTTACTGGTTCAATGAATATCCTCGGCCGCTTCTTCCGAATTATTCGCGCCATCCAGGTTTAACGCGTGCCCTTTCTAGTTGACATGATGTCCCTGTTTCTATTTGGGTAATCAAGGTTAGACGCTGACTCTGTCGCATTGCTGGTTCCTTACCAATACTACGCCCAACAAGTTGCTTTCGTGACCAGCCCTGCGCCTATCGGATTTCAATGACGCTGTTCTTTTGTCCGGTGTCACTCCTTTGAACCATATACAGACTTCGTGGTGCCGAGACTTACCACTCATTTCACTAGATAACCTTCCTCATCTTGCCATTCCTTCCCTCCAAACCCCCCCCCCCTCCCCGGTCTTAATTCAGGCTCATAGCAATGGCAAAAAAAGGGAAAAAGAAAAGCAAGAAGGGACAACCATTCGACTTCAACGCTACCGAACCTAATAATAAGAACGTCAACGAGGAATCTCAGAAGATAGATGGCGCTGCAGCCCAGGCTGCAACAGCTGAAGATGGCGAAAACAAAGTCCTTCACGTATGCTAATATTCCTGGATTTAAGTATCATTCATTCGATCGCGACTCCCTTGTATACTTGGGTGTTCCCGTGGCTTCCCATCCCCCTCAAGCTAATACGACTGTCGACAATGAGAACAATTCCACTGACACTGAATCGAAGGAGACGGCCCCAGGGGATCCTCCTACAGAACCGCCCAAGGATGAGTCGACGCCGATAGATACCAGTGATATTCCCGAGCAGGCTGCTGGTGAGTTTGCTAGAAAACCTAGTTTATGCTCTTTTAATCTCTCGTCATTTTGCCGTGTCTGACCTGAACCAGGACATATAGAAACAGTACCTGAAGAGCAGCCGTCAAAAGCGCCCGTAACTGCGACAGACTGCCCCTCCTCTGAAGACGGAACGGCGAGTGAGAACACCGCTGATACCTCTCCTACTGAGGAACACATAGATGTATTGGCCGTGGAAGGGCAGATAGGGGAAAATGATACAAAAGACCTATCCAAGGCCCCAGACGAAACTGTAGATGGCAGCAATCCTATTTGTCCCGAAGCGTCGGATAACCTAGAAACAGTCGAATCGTCTGGAACAGAGCCCAGCTCTAACAATGGAGAAGAAGTACAGGAACCAGAAGTCCCCACTAAAGCAGCAAATGAGGAGGAGCAACATGAAGGTTTGGCTGTGTTGCTTTTTTTTTTATTCCTGGCGCGGCTGGCTAATTCACGTAATAGACGAATCAACTTTTCCTGATGTTGACCCTGCAGCGGAAATCGATCAAGTCGAAGCAGAAAAGGAGGCAGAAAAAAATGAAGCTGTAATTGATGATTTTGATTTTGAAGATCCTCGCGGCAATGTTCTCGAAGCGCCGGATCTCGAAGATGACAAACTTACTTATACTCTGGACGAGGCAGCATCAGAGTCTGCTGCCGGTGAATCATTGTCTCCCGCAGACAACGAGCATGATGTTACCGAAGAGCCGCAGGCAGATTCTGAATCCGACCCTAACTGTACCACTGCAAAGACGGTCGTTGATGATGAGCCTAAAGAAATACCAGGCATTGATGATACCCTAGATGACTGGACGGAATGGGAAGATAAACCGGCTGAAGGGCTCAAGGAGTCGCCTGCCCTGGATGAGAACACTTCCGATACGAAAGACGATACCGAAGAATCTTCCAGTGGAGAGGCTGTGGAGGAAGCCGTGGTAGGTGCAGAGTCTGGAAAACTAGTCGCAGAAGACGACGTACAAGAGATAGATTTGGCAGGTAAGGCGGAGGAGAATACCATGGAAACTCCTACGGAGACGAAAGAGTTAGATATCGACGTCGAGAAAGCCGGATCTGATGAACCGGAAGTTACTGTTGTGGAACCATTTCCTGAAGACTTGGCCGCTGCTCAACCAGAACGAGACATAGATGATGATACGTTAAGTGAAGAAAAACAAGAACCCGAAGCAGTAAGTGAGGTGATTGTTGAAGATACACCTGTTGAAGTAGTTTTGGAGAAAGAAACGAATGAAACTGTCACGGAAGCAACAGTCTCAACAGAAACTCCCTTAGAAAAGTGTCAACCGGAAGAGTCCCTACTAGAACAACCGACTAAAGATGCTTCAGTTGAAGGGGCTGCCACTGAGAAAATACCAGCTGAAGAGACACTAGTGCAAGAGGCTGCAGTTGAAGAGACTCCAGTGGAAGAGACTCCAGTGGAAGAGACTCCAGTGGAAGAGACTGCAGTGGAAGAGACTCCAGTGGAAGAGACTCCAGTGGTGGAAGAGGGAGAGGCTGAAGCAGCTGCAGTGGAAGAGACTGCAGCTGAGGAGACTCCAGGGGAAGAGACTGTGATTGAAGAAGCTGTGGTTGAGGAGATACCGGTGGAAGAGGTTGCAGTGGAAGAGGGTGTGGCTGAAGCAGCTGCAGTGGAAGAGACTGCAGCTGAGGAGACTCCAGAGGAAGAGACTGTGATTGAAGAAGCTGTGGTTGAGGAGATCCCGGTGGAAAAGGCTGCAGTTGAAGAAGCTGTGGTTGAGGAGACCCCAATGGAAAAGGCTGCAGTAGAACAGGCTGCAGCTGAGGAGACTCCAGTGGAAGAGACTGTGATTGAAGAAGCTGTGGTTGAGGAGATACCGGTGGAAGAGGTTGCAGTGGAAGGGGTTGCAGTGGAAGAGGGTGTGGCTGAAGCAGCTGCAGTAGAAGAGACTACAGTTGAGGAGACTCCAGAGGAAGAGGCTGCGGTTGAAGAAGTTCCAGTCCCGGCAGACACGGCAACACCCAAGCTAGCCACAGACAAAACCATTGCTGTGGGCTCCCCCAATGTTGAATCCGTGTGGTCGCACAGGCGGGAGCTGCCGGAAGATACCAGGCGTAGAAGACGCAGGCAACGAGAAAGACACGATAATGCAACTTCTTTTGAACATCCACCAGGGTTCCAGCAGTCAAGAGGCGAAAAGGAAGAGTATAGAAATGTTGGGCCTAATAATCTAACCGCAAGTCGGCTTCGGAAGGCCGCAAAAATGTATGCAGAGCAGGAGCAAGAAGAAAAGCGGAGGAGACGAAGACACAGGGAGGAAGAACGGGCCCCTCCGAAATATCACGAAATTCGACGCGAGTCAGCATCGAGGAGTCGGGGTAGCTCAAGTCAGAACGGCCTATCTTCTCTTGCAGCAAAGCCCGTTGCTCTACTCAAACTTCTAGCCAATGGAGAATCAAATACGTCGGGACCGATTCTCAGGGTGAACGGGTCTAGTTCAGGACCATCGAAATCTCCTGCGCGCCATTCTGATTCTTCTAATCGTTCCCACTCACATGGCCATGGTCACCACAGACATAGGCGCCATCACCGCGATAGGAGTCCGGGTGTGGAAGATGAACGACGTCGAAGAAGGGAGTTACTAGGAGAGGGTCCTCGTACCCACCGCGAGCATAGAGAACACAAAGAACACCATAAATCAAGGAGGGATAGTGACGCTCAGCCAAGGTCTGCTAGAAGGGACAGTTACACGCACCACGAGAATCGAGAGCGACGGGGAGAACGGCGCCACTCTCGCAGGTATGTTGAAGATGAAGCCCCCACGGGTATGAGACTTCGAGATCGAATCAAAGAAAGCCTGAGAGCTATTATTCCTGCAGCAGCATAAGAGTATGAAGTTTTTGTTTTTTTGTTATATTTATTCTTTTGTTTGCTAAACATATTTCGTCTGGATTTAGCGCTACTTTTATACCGTCATATTGTTTCTATATTAGCGTTGTGAGCATTTTCTCGGCTTGAGACACTTGTATGACCATGAAAGGGGTGTGCATTGATTTAGGTCATGGCCCTTGAGGATATACCTTGGTTCACCCAGTCATACTTTTACAACTGTCTCTTCATGTATTTGGATTTTGTTAGGTTCTTTGCTCTCCCATCACTCTATTTCCAATTTGTCTGCTGATATATGTTTTTATTTACGGTTTATTGATGGTGTGTAGAGAATGAAATTGGGTGATTATATGGCATCGGGTAATTGGTCTTTCGCAAGTCAGAACTTCTTTCCAAGCTGCCCGCATACATTCGTTGTCCAAGTGTCTGATGAATGGTCTTTTGTGCAGACCAGATGGAGAATTGCTCCAATTTTGATGTGTTGTATAATACATAGCCAACGTCTCCCATGTCACCCTTTAAAACCGCGAACTCGAACCTTGAAAACATTCAACGCCGTCGAAATTGCGTCATATAGTGGCGCTAGCTATTTGCGGTTAGTACAAATGACTAATAGTGGACGCCGTACCTGGGTACTGCCACGCGGAACCGCCCGCAGGAGCATGCGTCCAACCGCATCATCGCCATTAGTTTGGCGTCCAGCCGCACTGCAAGCACCTGGCAGCTTTCGCCTGGTGGTTGACGCCTGCTATTCCATTTCTTTTTGATATGGTGGTTTTATTGTTTTTCCCCCCTATCGCGCTATCTTTCTAATCCAAACTTGACGACTTCGGCTCCGCACTATCTGTCCACTTCGGAGTAGCCGGATAGGCTCGTGAAAGCCCTTGAAACATTGATTTCAGCAATTATAGCATTCTGCACCCACCATATAACAATCTGTGCGTGATCCAGCACGATGGCTGGAATGGAGGAAATTGAAATCCATAGCAAAGTATGCATCCCACGCCGTCTCTTGCTGTACGTGAGACTGATGAGCCATCAATTCTTAACAACCGCAGTCATACCTTGTCCGATGGGTTAATGTGGGTGTGGATCATACTATTTCATGGAGCATCCAGCCCCATAAGAAGTCCCTGAATTTCGGACTATTCAAGCATCCTGGCACTGCGGGAACATTAACCGCGACTTCTGCCTCTATCCATTCTACCAATGATATTGGTGACGTAAAGGATAATGGAAAATTGGGCAATGCGTCGTCATCGCTTGTTACGGAGAAGCTGAAAGGTATCGGCTTAAAGCCAGTTCGGTGGGTTGGAAAATGTGAAGCAGATAAAATATCACAGGGAACCTATGATGTTGGAACTGGCGAAGGTGGAAATTATGCCTTGGTATTTGATAATACGTTTTCAAAGCAAATATCGAAAACTGCGACCTTTGTACTATTAACATATCCGACTTATTGCCCGCCGCGATCCGGTCATCAGGTTCACCACTCGCAAGCTGTTGCCACCTCGGTTGCTGGGAACAGTACCATGTCCCGGCCGAGTCCGATTAATAGCGCCGATTCTACGGAGTCAATTGGGGCTTCCCACGGATTAAAGAGCCATACAAAAGGAGCATCCCAGGGGTCAAGTACTGCACATCCTCCGCCTATGCATACTGGTGTTCTCCAAAAGCGGCGTCGAAAAAGACATCAAGGCTATGCCCGCCGTTTCTTTTCTTTGGATTTCAATACCTCAACTCTCTCCTATTACCACGATCGCAATTCTCCTGCATTACGCGGTGCTATCCCTCTTTCGCTTGCTGCCATCGCAACTAATGAAGAAACCAGAGAAATTTCTATAGATTCTGGTGCTGAGATTTGGCATCTTCGCGCTCTCAATGACCAGGATTTTGATCTTTGGAAATGCGCGATGGAAAAGGCATCTAAAGCAGAGGACGATGCATCGCCAACGACGCCGAAAATAAAAGTGCGAACACATTCAATACCAGCACGAAGGCAGAGTACTATGGTTCATGATACCAGGACCTGGACGGAGGTAGAATCTTTGGTGGAGAAAGTTGCGATTGCTAGAGATACAGTGAAGCAGCTTGCCAAAGACACGGATCCGAAATACTTACTTTATGGCGATCGCCGAGCAGGCCAGGCCAGCCCTCGTAATGTGTCGCAGCAAGGGGACATTGCAAATGAGATCACTGATCGAGGTGAAAAACGGTCCTTTTGGAAGCTGAAACCCAGAAATGAAAATGCTCCACCAACTCCGCGATCAATTTCCCAAGAGTCATCTGTAGGCATCAAACCAACAACAGATATGAGCAGCGGGAAGGGTGATGCTGTGCATGATAGCCTCATGGCACTTCTTCAAGAGCTAAACTCCGTTGTTTCCGATTTTTCGGGCCTTCTGGAAAAGAGACGGCTTCGCTCGATAGCTCCCTCAATTCGAACCCGCTCAAGTATGGAATCGAGCTTTTCTCAGGAATTTTTTGATGCTCACGATGGCGCTGGCTCTCCGCTTTTAAAAATTCATCGGGACAGTGGAGATGAAGCTGCGGAAAGCGATATCGCAGAGACTGCGGCAGGCGACGAGTCGTCACTCTCCGGCAGTGATATTGAAGATGGGGATCGTTTTCTCAAGTTTAAACACGATAATTCCTCCTCCTTATTCCCGATAAAGTCGAAATCCTTAGCCCCCTTACCCGTGGAAAACATTGCTCGTCGAAAGACCATCACCGCTCCAACGGTGATGCCGCCTAGTTTAATTGGATTTCTGCGCAAAAACGTCGGCAAAGATCTATCAACAATTTCGATGCCCGTTTCTGCTAATGAGCCAATATCGCTCCTGCAACGCGCTGCAGAGCAATTTGAGTATTCAGGGCTGCTAGATAAAGCCGCCAGCGCCACGGATGGTTTAGAGCGGCTTATATATGTGACCGCATTCGCAATTTCGCCATTTTCGAATATGCGAGTTAGGGAGAGAAGCTTACGGAAACCGTTCAACCCAATGTTAGGTGAAACGTATGAAATGATTCGCGGTGACGCCGGCTTCCGGTTTATTGGGGAGAAAGTCTCACATCGGCCAGTTCAACTGGCATACCAAGCGGATTCCAAAGACTGGAGTTTCGCCCAGTCCCCTAAACCGACGCAAAAGTTTTGGGGGAAGTCTGCGGAGGTTATCACTGAGGGTAAAGTGCGTTTAACATTGCATTCTAGTGGCGAACATTATAGCTGGTCCTCTGGAACTTCTTTCTTAAGGAATATCATTGCCGGCGAGAAGTACGTTGAGCCTGTAGGTGAGATGTGCATCGTCAACGAAACTACGGGTCAAAAGACTATTGTCACGTTCAAGGCCGGCGGTATGTTCTCTGGTCGTAGTGAAGAGGTCAGCGTCCAAGCCCTTGACACCCATGGCGAAGTGTTACCTCTTGGTCTACAGGGCTCCTGGGCTTCGTCCCTTCACCTTACTGAGCATGGCCGAGAAACCAGCAAGACGATTTGGGTTGCAGGCCCGCTTGTCGATAAGCCGCAGAAACACTATGGCTTTACGGTATTTACTGCTAGCCTTAACGAGATCACGGTAGTTGAAGACGGGAAGTTACCTCCAACGGATAGTCGGCTGAGGCCAGATCAGAGGGCGCTGGAGAAAGGCGATGTTGATGCAGCAGAGGAGCTGAAGGGATTATTAGAGGAAAGCCAGAGGCATAGAAGAAAGGAGATGGAGGTTAGAGAAGAAGCTTGGAAGCCCAAGTGGTTCAGTCGACTCGACTCTGGTGATGGATTCAGTTGCAGTGCCGTAGAAGATGAGGACGATGATGGGCCAGTTTGGAAGCTGAAAATTGGAAAAGATGGGTATTGGGAGGAGAGGGCGAAGGGGGAATGGGCCGGAGTGGTGCCAGTGTTTAAACTATAGACCTTTCCCGTTGATTATAGGCGGTCCTTGATCGCCCCGTGCCCCTGGCTTTGTATTTTTTGATGATATAGATAGACTTACGATATAACGACGTTTCTCTCCCAATGGTAGTGATCGTATTCGTTGAAAACTCACTTAGTAGCAATCACCGATCAAGGACGGCATCTAGAATCCTAGCTGCTCGCTCACCGCCCAAGTAATCCCTCCCCTCCCTTTTCGTACCGTGCTTCTCATCTTCATCATCACTGTCTTCAACACCGGTCTCAAGCTCCACGTCCAAGCTCACCATGTAGGCTTTCATAACAGTATCTTCATCAACCTTGATCCCACCTTGCACTAATACTCTTATACATCCAGCCAGCCTTGCGATCTCTCTTCTTGTCGCAAGAGAAATCTCATCATTCTGGCTCGAGTACATCGTGCCCGAAACCATATCCTCCAGCCGAGTAATCGACATGCCCATTCCACCATCTTCATCCGCCCCAAGTGAGTCCGATCGCTTCGATATCCAGATATACCCGTTAACGCCTAAAATGACTTCGATGTCAGAACCGCCATTGGCGCCTGTAACAGTCCAGACCTGTCTGCGGCTCCGAACGACGCCGGTCCCACGCGCAATGCCAGCACCACCCATGCCAGCCACAGCGAGAAATATGCCATTACGTAGCTTCCCGTATTTTAACGAACGCGTATGCAGCGACGCTGAACCATCCTGATGCACGCTCTGCACCTCCGCTACTAAGAGATCGCCCTCGTTAAAAAATGACCGGATCTGGAGCTCGTCTGCCGTAGTACGTTTGCGCAAGATGCCACCGGGTAAATTAATCGCAGAAAGGGGAAGATTGGCAAGTAAAGGAGCTGCGACGTCAACTTTCCATCGACGCGATTGGACTTCGACGATGCGACCGATTACCAGGTCGCCGATTTCGGGGGTGTAGCGGGCGCGGAGGGGGTAGACGGAAAGGAGTTTATTGGTTTTGAGGATAGTACCGGCAACGGTCGCGATGATGGTGCTCGATAAGGGTGTTGGAGTGAATGTGCCATGGCCTCTGCGGTAGACATCATCAGTCACTTTCGTGAGAAAAGAGGGGCGCGAGTGGCAGACCTCATCCATTGCGGATCATCTGTGACGACTTCCCCTGGGGTAACTATTGTGCCTTTGGAGAGGCGTGGCCTCTTAGCGGGACGAGAGGTAGCATCCTCCATTTCAATGTCAGAGTCGGCGTCATTATGGCCATCGTCATTTTCAGAGGTGTATGGCTCGTCGACAACGGGTGGAAGAATTGTAATTGCCATTGCGGTTGATTGAAAAGAAATGTAGAAGAGAATGAGTGTAAAATTATCTATTGAAACAGGTCATAAGCAGTCAATTCTCTGCCCTTATGCGAGGTGATAGGTGTTGCCCATCGAAGCTTCACAATCAAAAGTTGCGATAATTGCGTTGAGGTGTGACTACTTGTATCCCGGCATAGCACCCAATACCACATATGAGGGGGCTAATCGAGTACGCAGCCTCCTTTTTATACATAGGCCCAGCACCTTTCCTTTTCCCCTTTCTTGGCTCTTTGAGTAGTGATCACCGTGAGCCGAACACTAGGCCTGCTATATAAACTGCTCATTGACACCATTCCCCTTTATAATATGTGCTAGGTTCAAACTGATCAGATTGTAAATGATATGGTCTTCTAGAACCAAGTGCTAACTAAAGATAATTTTAATTTCCAGACTACTATTGTTCCTCAATATCATCCCGTTCGTACATGATATCTGATCTCATCGTGTATTTAATTCCCTCTAGGACATCATCCCCCGAATGCAGCAAGCCACGATGTTGAAAGATCAGGACGCTGCCAGTTTTTGGGTGAACATCAACCCTCCGCTTCTCATCAGACGACCAGAAGGTGGTAGCACCTCCTCTGAGTGGGTTTGCATCTGTTGGCCCATTGAGATAAAGGTGCAAAGTGTAGAATGTGCGTTGAGTTTCCGTTGCATATGCACCATCACAATGCGCTATGGCCCCCAAAGATGGTCAGTCAAGTCTGCTCAAAATTGAACACTCACACATAGAGAAATCCCAGGCGTACGTCTAAAGAACTGCCCTTTCCCATAGCGAAGAAATCGCATGCGGTCGTTCAGCTTAACGATACGCCACCTCTCGCCTGCATCCAGAGCCCGTTTCCCCAGCATAGTCCTGCACTGAGTCCCGGCAATGATGCTCACCCGTTCTTTTATCCCATCTGCCTGGAAACATCGGCTCAGCAGTCGGCTCACGACGGTTTCGTTATCCCAGATAATGCGGTCCGAGTTCCGGTAGTCGGTATGAAGGACCTCATGCCCAGCGCCGACATTAACCAGGGCCGGTTTCCAAGGGTCGTCGCCAGGCTCTTCTACGCTTTGCTCTGCCAGTGACAGCAGCTCATCGCATTCTGAAGGGCTTAGAACATTATCTAGCACCACAGCATAGTGGTCCTTATACTCGTGCAGGGGCGAGGTAGCAAAATCAATCTGGTTAAACGTGATCGGTTTGGCATCTGGGGGAGTTGTGGTGAGAAAGGGGGAGGGAATATGGATACTCTTGGACCTGTAGCTGGTTTTGATTGCGTGAAGGCGAGCCATTTTTTATTCCTGATATATAACAACGATCTTTACAGGCGTGAAGTCATTTCAGAGAAGACAAGGCCGTAGGCCGCCATAAACATCGCCGTTGTGAGTCATGCGGCTGACGATAGGCAGCCCTGCAACCCAGCCTGCACCCTCGAATGATGCAGAGTACTCCGTACATAGTTAGTTGGTTAGTAGCCTGACAGCCTTGACGCACTAGAGGTGAACTCTGTGCTCGTGTTGACGCCGTCGTCGCTAAGCACGCTGGAGAGTGGCCGTCTAGGATGGTACGATTTCGCCTCCTCAGGGCCTGGCTGGGCCGAGAATGCCGTACAACCGACGGCGGCACAGCCGCAATCTGAGGGTTTGAAAGGGTCAATGATGCCTTCAGTCGCATTCGAAGGCCTCCAGCGATCGCCAGGGACACGCTTTAGTTTTGCGTGAGTTGGTTTGAGTTGCAATCCGCGTTAATTTGCTCACCCGCCCAGCTCTCATAATAGTTAGTTAAATTATGGCCGCCGACCGCGCACGCGTCTCCAGCGCCGACCCCTATTTCGACCTGGGCACATTCCACCGCCCCGTCTCCACGACCTGCTCACACGCGCAGGCATGGTTCGACCGTGGCCTCGTCTGGACGTACGCTTTCAATCACGAGGAGGCCGCGAAATGCTTTGAGCGGGCCATTGCGCACGACCCTGACTGCGCCATTGCGTACTGGGGCCTGGCATACACCCGAGGTCCAAACTACAACAAGCCATGGGAGGCATTCGATCTAGACGAACGCGACGAGATTGCGACTCAGACATATCGTGCCGTTGAACAGGCGAGAGAAAATATACACGGTGCATCTGTCGTGGAACAAGCCCTCGTGAACGCTCTCAAGCACCGATACCAAGAAAGCCGTCTGGTGGATGATCTTTCAGTATGGAATCTGGACTATGCTGCTGCCATGGCTGCGGTGTACGCGTCCTTTCCGGGGGATCTTGACGTTGCTGCGCTCTACGCAGACGCATTGATGAATTTGACTCCGTGGCAACTGTGGGATCTGGAGACTGGGAAGCCTGCCCAGGGTGCGCGAACAGAAGAAGCACGTCAGGTTCTGGAGCCTGCTCTCAGGCTCCCTGGTGGCTCTGAACACCCTGGACTACTACACTTGTATATTCATCTCATGGAAATGTCGAATACCCCCGAGGTGGCGGCGCCTTGGGCCGATGCCCTTCGCGAACTTGTTCCTGATGCCGGCCACCTCAACCACATGCCCTCCCATATCGATATCCTATGTGGGAACTATGAGATGGCTATTACTGCGAACACAAAAGCAACTGCTGCAGATCGAAAATTTGTGGAGCGAGAAGGTTCTCTGAACTTCTACACACTTTACAGGGCTCACGACTATCACTTCTTGATCTATGCTGCGATGTTTGCGGGTCAGTCAAAAGTCGCTCTTCAAAATGTCGACCTGCTAGAAGCTGCTGTTCCCGAGCAGCTGATTCGTGTAGAGTCCCCTCCAATGGCAGATTGGCTGGAAAGCTTCTTGAGCATCCGGATGCACGTTCTCATTCGTTTTGGGCGCTGGGATGATATCCTCGCTCTCCAAACCCCTACTGACCCGGATCTATATGCTGTTACTACGGCCATGATGTGGTACGCGAAAGGAATCGCGGCTGCTGTCACCAGCAGAGCTGCAGAAGCCAAATTGTATCGTGAGAATTTCCACGAGGCACTGAAGCGTGTTCCCGATTCTCGCACCTTGTTTAATAACAAATGTAGTGATATTCTTCGAGTTGCAGAAGCGATGCTGGAAGGCGAGTATCTATTCCGCCAAGGCAACACGGACGAAGCATTTATTCACCTTGAACGAGCTATTTTACTGGAAGGCTCACTCACCTACGATGAGCCATGGGGGTGGATGCAGCCAGCACGGCACGCATATGGTGCGCTTTCACTCGAATCGGGGGCTACTCAACGTGCTATGGAGGTATACGCCGCTGATCTGGGCTATAATACCAAGCTACCTCGTGCCCGTACTCATCCAAATAATGTTTGGGCTTTGCATGGCTATCACGAGTGTCTCGTGAGAATGAAACGCTTCCCCGAAGCTCAGTCCATCAAACGGATACTTGACCCCCTACTCACGCTGGCCGATGTTCCCATCACGTCGTCTTGTTTCTGCCGTCGCCTCCAGCAGAATACCTAGGTGGACAATGCGAGGATAACTCGGATACTTGATTCATTTGGTTTGTTGAATGCTATTTTGGTCCAGTCATTCTGCTTCACGTCGCGTCCAGCTCTTCTCAGCTCAACTTTAGGATGGCATTATTCTTACTGTGTGCCTATGTATGTATGTACATATATTTCAATAGAACATAAGTATATACATTCTTCCACAAACTCGGTAGACCAATGTGCCCCGTACAAAAAGTTATCGTGCGTAGCAACAGACAATAAAGGCGTTTAGTTAACCTGACGCTGGACAACGTCCAAGGATAAAGTACCAGCACCTGATTCGTGGTGTGCACGAATGCCGCTTTTATGGCTCGAGTATGATATCCGTCCCCACGCAGCGATTGCACACAAAAGGATTCGTCGGGTCGATGCATCTCTTAATGGCCAGCAGCCTTTTGTATTTTTCTCCCCAGAAGACATTCTGCCAGTCCGGTTCATAGCTATATCGTTGTATACAGCCATCAGCACAAATAACAGTGACAAAGCATGCAGAGTACGGAGTATGGCCAGCCAGTATGAACAAGAACTTACGGATTAGCCTCGTTAAGATAGGTTCCTCCATCTGGGCCTACTATTTCACTAAATTTCTTACTTATTTCCACCAGTTGCAGCTGAGCTCTTCGCTTCTCGTCGGCCGAAGCATCGTCTTTCCAATTTGCTGAGAAACTAAGAAGAGCACGGCTATACTTCCACGCGGGATGGGTGGCGGTGTTATCTCGTTCGGCAGGATTTACCTTGCCAACTATAGTTGTACGCTATTAGCAAGGAAAGCTGACATGTTAGGAGGTAGACAAAATTCATACTGAAATTGAATCCAGACGGGTTCGACACATTTTCCATCATAAGGCCCACAATATCATCAGTACGGCTCAATAAAACGTCAGAAGTTAGTAATCTAGATTCATCAATAGTGTTCGACGCAATATGTGGATCCTGTATGAAGACTTTCGAGTACTCAATCCAACTAGGGAAATCGAAATTGGCAGTAATTCCCGACACTCCTGGAATCTTGGAGATATCGCGATATTCCCTGAAAGCTTCGATAAAAGTAGTATTTGTCGCATTAGGCTGAATGAAAATTGCAGCAAATCCTGCTGGCTCATCAGCCCCTAGGACAAGATTCGCAGTACCATATCCAGTATATCCTGCCTCTGTAACGACCGGTAGCGCCTTCAATGACTTATTGAGGACAACTCACAATGTAGAGGTGGTGGTGACATTGAATTGAACCACGCCTACTTGGATATGCGATGGGTTAGTATGGGTTTTGTATGTTACTGACGTTATCGCCTGTGACTGAGGTTAAATTCTACTAATTTTAATATGTATAGGATGCCAGTAGAACTTACACCCCTAGCACTTCCACCTCCACGAATGGCGTAAAAATATTCTGGATTAGTATATTGGTTGAGAATTCTGCGTCTACCTTTCGCATCAATAAGCTTAACTTCCAATACGTCTGAGAATATTAGTTATATATCTGAGATTGGAACCTATAGAGTAAATATAGGACCTACTATCCACAGCAAGCCCATAAAAATGTGAAAAGGGGCCATGTCCCCCGTCCGTCATGTAACCCCCAGCTGAGCCAACAGTTCGAGCTGCACCACCAACCACAATGACACCTTGCTCGGCGGCAGCTTTATACACATCTGTGACGGGATCAGATTGGATGGGGCCATAAATGATATAAAGGTGAAATGATACCTTGCCACTGTTCTCCTGTTTGAAGTGTTACGGCAGGAATCCCAGCCACGTTCAGCGGAGCTCCCTGTGGGACGAAGGAACTATTCCATTCTTTTCCTTTCAAATTATGAGTCCATATTGCAAATGCTCCCCGGCCACTTGAGCGATCTAGACTAGTTGAAGCTAAGCAGTCGTTTCATGGTGCGAAGGTTAGTATAGAACAATACTCACTGGTCATGCCCGGTATTCTTCACTACTAGGTACAAGTCGTGCTTCAACGCAAACTTAACTGCAGCCTGCACATCCGTAACGTGTGTTACGTTAACAGAGTAGTAGGGAACTATTCACATACTCCATATATCAGAGGTATAGCTTGATTGAACGAGCTTCGGCCCCATTTGTACCAATGCCTTGATCGCAAGGAGCATCCCGCGGTGATCCAATGAAACATTGACCCTTTTCACCAAGTTCCCATAAGATAGCTGCATAAGCGCCTGTCTGATTCGTTCGCCAATAGCTGTTTACCCAGTTATCTGTTGCAACAGTACATTGTGCTTCATCATAGCGTTCGCTGTGGCAAACTGCGGCCGAAGGAAATGACCTGATCAAACTGCCTGAGATTGAGGAATTAAACGAGTTCCATTCATGAGCGTTTGGCCAGCATGCATCGCCGTATGCACATCGACGACTGGGAACACGGGTTGATCCCGCAAGTAGGGGCAAGGTAAGAACCAGACCACTCCTCATAGTAATAGCACTTATGCAAGCAAAGAAAGCCGGATATGAAATATGAACTTGTCAACTATTTAAGTTGATGTGACCATCGTTGGATAGAAAGACCAGTCACGGCCCGACCATGGCTAGTTTTTATATATGGCTGGCTAACAGGGCGCAGCAGATACACGTCTCTTAGTGCTTTCTGATTAACTGTCTTTTGGAATGCGAAAGATCTCCGCTCTAACCATTGACTGGGTCGACCGGCAGAGCCATCGTGGGATTTGTTATTAGATTGCGGAGTGTTGATTGCTCCGGCGGCATGCTTGGCGCGATGAGGGCAAACACGAAAAATCGACAAATCAGGAGATCAAAGCCCTAATAGAACTAAACCAAAGCCTCAATAATGTCAGCATTACCCTTGGGCAGCACCGTTTCTTGATTCTTCATCATCTCTTGACATGGCTGTGCCTCAGCCTCGTTTTCCACCAGCCCCCGTGTTGCTGCGGAGGAAACCCCTCTTTCTCCAGAGAACGCTTACCTAGAAACCTGTGTGTGTGGTTCAAGCACACGCATTTCCAGACACAATCCAGATACCGAGCCAAGCTTGGGAGGTGTACGAAACAGTTTTTCTCAGCAAGCTTTTACAGTTCAACAAGACCATTGATCCCAGCTGTGTTGATTTAAGTTGGAGGACCTGGAGTGTAGTCTAAGGCACCACAGAACTCATTCAGTACACCTCTGCTCTATTGTATGAACATGTTATCAGAAACATATTCTGATGTCCCACCTATATTAATACCTGGCATCAACTACAGGAGCTTAAAACGACTCATAGTCCAAGATATATATTGGCATTTGGTGCACGGAGGATTGACGATCGTTGCTATGTGAAATTTAAGATTTTGGATACACGCTGATTTTTTATGTTTCCCGTATTGAGCAGAGCAAACATCCGTCTCCCCACAGTCGTGGAGACAGAAAAAAGACATTTCATCATTGAAATCAAGGAAGGCCAAAGTTTCATACACTCCAACGTGGGGCCTTCAATCATCCAGAGGCCCATCCAACGGCCGGCACAGTAGGCGGAAAACACGAAGCCTTCGACAAAAATTGCCAATGATTTATTGTTATTAATCTATATTGATATCAGCATCCACGGCAACGTTAGATATCTCTCCACTTGTACACACATACCTAGGCAACAACCGCCCAGGGACCAACTGAAATTCCCGTGTTGGACACTTTGGAGTCGCCGGACCATGCGTTTCCATTAAATCTGTTATACCAAAGCTCTCCATTGTCTCCGTATCCTTGATGGAAACAATAAATCTTGTTGTCGTAGATCATAGCAGACGGAGTTGAGGACATGCCAGTGTTAGAAACTTTCACGTCTCCCTTCCAGCTGCTGCCGTCAAACACATTGTACCAGAGCTCTCCGTTATGTCCGCTGCCCTGGTGGAAGCAATAGATTTTGCAGTTGTAGAGGATCGCTGAGGGACCCTCAGACATTCCAGTGTTGGGCACCTTCGTGTCCTTGGCCCAGCTGAATCCGTCGAACACGTTATACCAGAGTTCACCATTGTCACCATATCCCTGGTGAAAGCAGTAGAGTTTGTCGTTGTAGATAATGACAGAGGGTTCAGATGACATGCCAGTGTTGGGAACACGCACATCACCGGCCCAGGAGAAACCGTCAAAAACGTTGTACCAAAGCTCGCCGTTCTTTCCGTAACCCTGGTGGAAGCAGTAGATCTTGTCGTTGTAGATCACAATAGATGGGCCAGCCGACATTCCAGTGTTTGGAACTTTGACGTCACCCGCCCAAGTGTTTCCGTCATATACATTGTACCAAAGTTCACCATTGTCACCGTATCCCTGGTGGAAACAATAGAGCTTGGATCGGTAGTAGACTGCAGAGGGTCTTGAAGACATGCCAGTGTTTGGGACACGCACATCGCCGGTCCAGTTGGATCCATTGTACACATTGTACCAAAGCTCGCCGTTCCTACCACTGCCCTGGTGGAAGCAAAAGACCTTGTTACCGGAAAATGTACTCATGGTGGCGTTGTAGATTGAATGTTCTTGGAGTGAACTTGGAATTGAAGGTTATAAGAAGAGGGAGTAGAGGGTTGATGGACTGTATCTCAGAAATGGACGTTCTTGGTGGGTGTGAGGAGCCCTTTTATCCTCTTTTCATGCCAGTTGATCACCCGAAGCATCTTCAGGGTTCATGGTATGTATGAGCCCAGGAGCCCAAATTCCCGAATGCCCAAAGCCAATCGAATCTTTTGGAATGAGCCAAACTGGCTGGAGCAGTCGGATTT
The DNA here is from genome assembly GCF_022830035.1 of Ophidiomyces ophidiicola. Classification (NCBI taxonomy): domain Eukaryota; kingdom Fungi; phylum Ascomycota; class Eurotiomycetes; order Onygenales; family Onygenaceae; genus Ophidiomyces; species Ophidiomyces ophidiicola. The sequence continues at coordinate 186,026 of NW_026054663.1, forward strand.
CGAAGGAGGGGAGGTAATCAAATGATAGCTTCTGAGCGTGTGCATCGTTCATGTGCGTCCCTCCAAGATTGAACGCAATGATACTGAGCAGTATCCCAATTGGGGTTCAGAGAACGAAAATAGCGGATCTTTTCTGCGTCCCAAGCGAGGAGTAGATAGCTCCGGAGCCATCTCGCTGCACCCATCCATGAACAACACGATAGAATGGATATTCAACTGACAAAACCTCCCCTGCAAAACTCCAGAATTGTCTTCCAATTCGCTCATTTTAAAATGGGAGGTGGCTTGCATTTCGAGGCGAATTACCCGCCCATTTCCTGTCAAGGCTGGCTGTGCTGATTCCATTAGGGAGTACCCTGAAGAGCCGTGCATTCTTCAATATCAGCAACTTGGTGGAACGATGCCTATGTAGCAAGGGCCCCACTTCTCTTCTATTTCCAATACTCCCGGATTCGTCAATGTCAATTTAGTATGCATAGATGCATACATTATCTGGTGCTATAGGAAATATGGCTCAAGTAGAAAAGTAATTCAGCGAGAAGAGGGGTGTGAGGCTTGGTCAACAAAGTGCAGAGGGTGTTCAGTGGAATAGAGGGAAAGGAGGTCATTGGCTCTAGAGCTTGTAGGGCAGGGGTGAGGATGCAGTTGCCCGGAGAACCATGTCACTGTTTGCAGCGGTCTGGCCCGGGCCGCCGGGCTTACAGAGTATCCTAGGTTGACGGATATATTATTAATTCCTGCGACAGAGGGGCAGCTAACTATATCTAGTTAATAACTGAAGAATGAAGCTATTCGGCTTTATCGCGGAACTTTACTGACTATTGGAATATCTGAGGTCAGGGTGCAGACAACATAAACACACGGTCTGACTGAGGGCCGATCAACCGGCGGGGTTTTCAAGGCATGCTTCTCGAAAGCTGGCCTACTATGAGGGCTCGGCTAGTAAATCCTCGCCATGGTGCTTGCTCAACCTTAATCAAGCCCTAGGCGTTGGCATGGGTACTTGTCCAAGAAAATCGAGCCTTGTGAGCTTGAACGTTTCAGCCAGCGTCATTTCAGCTGATCGAAAGCATGTTTCTCCTGGCGGCCGCCATTCGTGGTCAAAACCCGTTGGCGGATGGAAGGATATTGTCGGATGAGCATGCTGTCAAGCCACTGCGCGTGGAAGCGACGAGTTCGCACAGACCCCAGACCCCTCATCAGCGTCTCAGTGACATCCATGGGGTCCATAGACAGGGAATATTGCGACTCGTTATCTGTGGAGAGTAGTTATACTTCCGAGCAAGCCACAGAGTTTGCTGTTCGTTTTCGGCCCCACCAGCGACTGTTCGCCATGCTTAAGCCGTTGGTAATGTTATCCAATTCAGTTGATTTAACGCACTCGGTTCTGAAAGCTCCTTGGATGCTCCATTCTGCATCGTTTTAATATCCCGAGGCAGTGAAGGGCCTTCTAGGAGGCCCCTCTCATTCAACTCCGCATTCAACCTCCAATCCCTCCCCCCATCTTTCCAGATCATCCTATTCATCGATGTTCACAGGGGCATGATTGCTTCCCTGATATCTTTAATGTCTATTGCATTGGTGACGTGGCAAGCATTATACCGCCCAATCGCTGGCCCCTTGAGGCCAAAAATCTCAACATCTCCTCACTGTCGAGAAATAAAGTTCCATGAGTGCCAGATGGGCAAGGTTCTCTACATGCATTAATCCGAAGTCGGAATCTTTCAGAATATTCTGCTCGAATATGCTGTCAAATTCTCTAGAAAAATGTTACCAATCCCTTCAAATTTTCGTTACTTCAGCCGCTTTGCCCATCATACCACATAATAACCCTGGCTAGCACTGAGCGACAAGTTTTGTGATAGGAAAAATTTGGGTGCAAAAAAAGGGCCCTGCCAGTTACAAAAATCATTTCCTGGATAGATCCTGATGGAATGAATTATATGTAGCATTGGTGCGATCTGGTAGCCCCAGCAGTGGAAGAGATGCAGTTGAAATCACTATTGAGGGCGAGTAATGGTGCTTGGCACGCCCAGAGCAAAACGCCTTCCTAAACTGGCAAAATGCTGACGTCATCCGCATAGGGCTGTCACTGCTGACCAAACTTTCGGGATTTCACTCCCGTTGCTTGGCACTAGCTCGCCCAATCAGGTTTAACTGGCATATCTTCCTCTGGCTTCACACCCAAGAGAGTAAAGGCTGGTAGGACCTTCGAAGGTATTCACACAGTTCCTGGACTAGGGGTAGGCGAGTGAGGTGTACGATAATATTCCAGACGTAATTTTGGTGGGGGACCCAGTCTAGTGTGTGTGGACTCCGTAGGCATAGATGCATATATAACTCTGAGTGACGACCTCAGGTAACTAGATGAGACATTTCTAGCTGTATACTTGGATAATGCTTGGATATTCAGCGGTATTCAGTCTCTTAAGAATTATCTACCGTTGGCTATCACGTCTATCGTTGGAATTAAGAGGTTATTGTAGTCACAAACCTTTCTATCAAAAGAATACTCTGCCTACTGGGGCATATGGCCGAGTGGATTATCTTGCAGGGACTTCAATTCACGTAAGGATTGATAATGGGTCGTTCCCCACAAATATTTTATCTGTTTCAGAAATTCTTCTGGGTATTCGTACCGTGTTGTATCGAGCTCGCAGTTGACTCTTAAGTACTGAGGTTGTTCGTGTATTGAGGCGAGACTCATGGGTTGATAACGCTATCCAATCCTGAGAGATCAATGAAAGCTGTGAAAACCTGGTCAGAGGCCGCGGTTTTTTGAAGTAGACGTTAAGAATAGCTGTAAAAACCAAGGTTATCAGCGAGTCTCTCTCCTTCCTTGGGCAGTAAATAGGAATATGGGGAGAATTCGAAGCCACACCTTGGGTGGTTGAGAGACGTTGTCCTAAATATGAGGATATAAAGGTGGAGTGAGATAGACATTGCAAACCTGTGACTGTTGAATATTGAAAAAAATCAAAGATAGGAGAAGGATGAACAGAGTTATAGTACAGTGGAACTATACAAGCAGAGAGTGATTCAAATTGGGACAATAGCAATGGCAATAATATCAAGGAGCTCAGATGGTTGGGGTAACTACACCCTTTCTCCTCTTGACACCGTCTTCTTTTTTCTTTCTGCCTCTTCCGCCGTTGCCACCCTTTGGACGATACCCGCCGTCATCGTCTCTCCTTCTTTTATTACGGCCGGCACTTCGATTGAGTTCTGGCTCTACCTCAAGAAGAATATCATCTTCAAACACTTTGTCATCTTTCGGTCCTTGGGCAGCCGCTCTTTTTGAAGTTCGGGTCGCTGCGGATTTCGCCGAGGTTAATGACTTTTCAGAAAAGCCGAGAGTATCAGCCTCCTGAAACGCGCTTGGGTCGTTTTTGCGCAGCCAGTTGTACATTGATGTTGGGTTGCGAAGGATAATTTCGCGTTCTCGTTCGGCCGTCATTGGCCTATCGCCGCTTCGGGTAAATCCGGAACCAGAATCGAGATTTTTTGTATACTCCAGGTCGTGTTCCGGTGATAAAAACCCCAACGCAGCATCGATATCTTCATCCAAAGTTAAGTTGACAGCATTGGCCGGAACAGTATGCGGCGTCTTGAGTAATTCGACGTATCGAAGAGCTGGTATAAAATTATCACTTCGAGACATAGATTCCTCCAAGCGTTGGCACGCGGTTATCGACATCGATCCTTCTAGTAGCTTCTCTCTCGCTTCACGCAGTTTTTGGCGGGCAGTTGCAGGATCATAATTAAGTTCCGGAAGGCTATCAGAGCCGGGAAAATGTGTTTTGGGCATTGGTTCCGTGGGAACGCCCAAGTCATAGCGAAAATGTCGAGGGATGCGGATGCTCGAATTCAGCTCAAGTAGCAATTCTAGGAGTTGACTTTAGAGACAGTTGTTAGCAGCAGTAAATATACAGAAGAAAGTCCTTCCTACTCGTTTTGTTCTTTCAACCGCTTTGAGAGGTCGATAATTCTTAGTTCCTCCATCACCAGCGACGTGCTTTCCTTCATTGACAATTCGAACTTGATCTTGAGCTTCGCAAATTTCCTCCTGCACAATTATATTTAGCATATTTTATAAAGAGGGTAAACGTAGGGAGCATCTAACTTGTAAGATTTGTACGTGCGGTGGCCATTCCATCCCCCAAGACAGCTCCCAGTGGACGCCGACTCAGTAGTATCTCCATGGGATGCCATGGGCACAGAATGCCTAGCAGGCTGCTGAGGGAAATGTGGTGATAGAAAATGAATGAAACTGTGGGTCGTTACCGAAAGTCTGCCGCCTTCATACAAAATTGAAGGTGAGGTTGGCTGATGCTTTAGGATCCACGTTCCATGAACTGCGGAGGTCAGTCAGGCAGTACTCCGTAGTTAGTTATGTACATAACAATACGGAACCGACAGCTCCAAAGCTTAATCCAAATTCTTCGTTTGGGTGTCGACTTTAGACAAGCAATCTTCCTATTTGCCCACAATGGCAGGCGATTCAAATTCGCCGCTAAAGGCCAATGGCAAGCGGAAGCTGGACCCAGATATCGAAGTTGACATAAACGCGCCGGAGCCTCCCTCAAAGAAAGCTCTTCGAAAAGCGAAGAAAAAGTCAGTGTCCGCTAAAATCGACATTACCCAGTCAACGGGGCTACAGCCCAAAGCTCAAGACGTCCCAAAAGAACTTACAAAGAAACGGAGTGGTTTTGGAATTTGGATTGGGAATCTACCCTTTTCCGCCAGCCAAGATAACCTACTGCAGTTTTTCACAACGCTGGGATCTTTCAATGCTAATGAGATTATTCGAATACATCTCCCCAACGGGGAGAAGAGGAATGGAAAGCAGCAAAATAAAGGATTTGCATATATCGATTTTTCTACAAGCGCTGCGGTCCCACGTGCCATTGCTCTGAGCGAGAAGCTACTGCTCGGACGCGCGGTACTCATCAAAGATGCGAATAACTTCTCTGGACGCCCCGAAAAGAGCGGAGACAATAAGGATGACAGTGCCAGAAGGCCAGGCAACCCGGCCTCTAACAAGATATTTGTCGGAAACCTAGGATTTGACGTCACGAAACAGATACTAGAGGAGCACTACAAGTCCTGTGGTGGTATTAGCCATGTCCACCTTGCCACCTTTGAAGATTCTGGCAAGTGCAAGGGATATGGTTGGGTGGAGTTCGACGATCTAGATGCTGCCGAAGCCGCAGTTCGTGGATTTGTCAGAGTCCCAGATGGCGAACACATAGAAGTCAACGAGGAATCGCTAGCACACGTGGAGGCAGAACATGGAGAAAAGACAAAAAGGAAGCTAAAGGAGAAAAAAATGTGGGTGAATCGTCTGATGGGGCGCAGTCTGCGGGTTGATTTTGCTGAAGACAGCAGCACTCGGTACAAAAAACGTTTTGGAAAAGAAGGCTTCGACCGACGGCCGCAGCCTCCTACAAATGGTGGTGGAGTCCAAGACGGCTCTTTACCCCCAACTGACGAGGTTCCTAGGGAGAACCATTATGAATCTTGGAGGGGTGAAAGGCGTACACAGTTGAGGCCTAAAGGCAAGAAGGTCGGCTCTGGAGGTCGATATTCTGAAGAGACTGTGCAGCGGCTTAGCGGTGCGATTGTCGAAGCTGAGGGCAAGAAGATTAAATTTGATTAAGTAGATGATGTTAGGCAGATACTATCTCTATAATGACTAGCAATTGAGACTAGGTATTATGATGTTTGTACTCCGTAAGGGCGTCCCCTAAACGCGGCATGAGACTAGTCCATGTCAATCCTTTGTCATGTTTGCAGGCCACTAGCCTGAAGGGCACTAGTGGCTAGTGGCCGATTTCGTGGATTCTGATAACGGCTCAGTCGGTTGAATGCGTCCAACAGAGCTTTTTTTCGTTTCTTCTTTTCCTTAATTGTTCAAGTTCCTTCCTTGTGGGTAATAGTTGATTAGAACAAGGTATCTTTTTCTTTCTGTCCTTCATCTCTCCTTTTCTCTCTTCTGCCCTTTGTTTCGCGTCTACCATCAAGTTTTGGCCTTCGCCTCTGCAGTAAGCTGTTGCCTCTTCGTCGGTCTTCTATTTACCATCATTCGACCGGCCTGCATCCTAATACACTCAGCATTTATATCCTCTAGCTCAGGGTGCTTACTGCTGCTGCTTTTGTATTTGCTTTTGAATCGTTATTAACGAATTTACAGATGGCACCAAATCACCGACGCCGTCTTGCCGCCAGCCGTCGCCGTGTCGAAGATGAGGGCGAGGAAGATGGTTCGGTTGCCGGGGACTTTGAAGACGATTCGCTTAGCGAAGCGAGCAGCCATCAAGATGATGATGCTGATGGTGAGGGCAGTGATTTCAGTGACACGGAGCTGCCTACCTCCCCTGTGGCCGACAAGGATGGTCACGTTGAAGCTACTGTCAGAGAGGCAAAAACTTCAACACCCATCAAAACCCCATTCGACGCCAGCATGTCCGACACGCAAGCAATGTTAAATGGAATGAAACTGGAGAATAGTGGTGCAGAGGTTGCGGAGATACACTTTGATGAGGTGACTTCTGGAAGGGACGCCTCGCCCGGCATAAATAATGGCAAGTCCACCCTCTCACCAAGAAGAAGAAGAGATCAAGAGGAGTCTGGCAAGGAGCAAGAGGGAAACCCGGCTTTCGTTCCCACTCGAGGCGGCTTCTTTCTCCATGACAAGAGAGGCAATGGTTTTGCAAATGGCCATCGAGGCTCCAACAATAAAATGAAAAGCAAACCGCATGGCTTAATCGTAGATAGCAACGTAAGGTTAGTATTTTGACCGGTCCGTTGTCTTTACCATTTATTGACCGTTGTGCTTTTATCACAGACGCTCTCAACCAAAACCGGATGTTACAGATGGTCCGTGGACCCATGATTTACACGACTCCGTCAATCAAGCACCGCCTCCAGCTCCAAGTCGGCCATCGTCCACTATCCCTTCGAACATTGCGCCGAACTCAAGGGCTGTTCCTACTGCTCCACGATCAACGCCGCCCAACCGTTCGTTCTCGAGCACCGTACTCATTGGCAACGTGCCGGTTGTTGTTTTCCTACCTGGCATGGCCAACCCAATCCCCTACTCAGCCGTGCCGAAGAAGCAATACACTCGTTTGCCCCAGCACCGACCGCCGTTGCGTCGAGATAAACCAGTGAGGATTGCGTTGCCAGGTTCGCCCCCGCGCTATATTTTCCCGTCGACTGAACGCTCGTTCATTTTCATTCCACGTGCTCTACGGCCAAATCAGCAGGCTTATCGTGGCCGCGGACGCGGTGGCTTCTATAACAGTAGAAGAAATAGCCTGTATGGTGGTACGGCATATACTCCAAGTATTGCTTTGAGTCGAAGGTCGTCTATTGGAAGAGTAGCTTCCCGAAACGATGTCATCTCACCAGGAGGCTCTGTGGTGTCCCGAGCCCCCATGACAACCACTGAAGTAGGGAAGCCAGTCGTTCGCCTCCCGCCTGCGGCGCGTGCTTCTGTACCTAGCGGCCCGATGGCACCTCCACCAGTTCCTGGCTATGGCCCTGCATCTGGAGCGCCACAGCTTGGTCACCCACCACCATATACCGCGCAGCCCTATCGAGAAAACCGTCCAACTCCTACCATTCCGATGCATCAACCTAGACCACAAAAAACGGTATCTGTTGCCGACATCGAATGCTACAACACCCCATTCCACCACCAAGTGCCTATGACGCTTAACGAAACACCATACGGTCCCGAGGTCGCCGGAGTCCCCTCACACGCTCGTCAAATCTCGCATCCTTCACAGGTTTCAGCAACCCCGCTATCTCAGATCCCAGAGCGCGCGATCCATGCACCTCCCTTTCATCCGTTCCCATACCAGCAACCCCAGAATTATTATCCTCCGGCTTCCTATCCACCGGGGCCGTTGATGTACCCGCTCGCCGGAGCGGAGTATCCCCCCTACAATGGCCCTCCTCCTCCTCCTCCTCCCGGTGCTCCCACTGTTTTTGTTCCTACAGGGCAACAAGCACCCTACTCCATGGCCCCACAACCTGCTTCTGATCAATCTAGTCAGCCAGCAACCGTTGCGCATGAATCTAACGGTACAGTCTACTATTACGATGCTTCTCAATTTCCTAACTACTCGGGCGGCACCTACCCCGTGGCTCCGCAAGGTGGAGTGGTCGGGATGGGCGGAATGTTGACCCCTCCTGGAACGTACTTCTATTCTCAGCCCTCGAATGGTGCAGTGTATTATACTTGAATACTGCTGCACATAGTTGTCCATGAGTCCCTCTTTGTTAAGGGATTTTTTTATCAAATCCTTTATACTCTTTTATATCCCTCTGCTTACATGATAGCCGGCGTTCTGCATTCTTGTTTGGTTTATGTTTTCGCGGATATGGTTCGGTTTTATTTAGTTAGATTTTTATCTTCTCATGCATACTGGAGACATATTATTCCCTTTTTTTATATTTTCGAGGCCTTTCTTTCTACGCTGGGTCAATATTTTAATGATAACCTCATGTCAGTTGCTTTTTTAGTACCATTCTGCGTCATCTTGCGAGCTAGCGACCTATATGATATTTTTTTCTTAAAAGTATGGAATAGTTATTATTCTGTTCTCTACCATCTTTGATTTTAATCGATTTTTATTCCTGGGAATGATTTCGCCTATGCGTCTTCTCTCTCTCCCTTTGCCTTTCTTTTGCCTTTTGAACATCGTCAATTATTTTCGGTGAATTCTTTCCTCCTCTTGATGTTAAAGTGTATTTGTCTATTGAGCATGGGTTTTTCCTTGCGGATATGCTGTTTGTCGTCCATTCGACACTTCTTAGGCTTGCCTTCTTGTGTTACAACTCGTTCGTTCAACATGAACAATCTCTGTATTATGTATGTATTATACATGACTAGCTATACTCACAGTGTTTAAGCATGTTCGACGTAAAAGTCTCATTTGCGTATTCACTTCTTCCTGGCCCTCCGATTGTGATTTGTCAGTGTCTGGAGTATCCAACCAGTGTTCGCCATCCTACCCCAAGCCTTGTTTGTCGGTATCTGTACTCCGTACGGAAGTGTATAACTATATACGGAAGTCCGGAGTAAATGTAGCCGATTGAGAGTGTGCGTCACCCAGCACGGAGATGCGTTAATAGCTCTATCAGCAGTTTCGGAAGCACAGCGAAGTCGAGTTCTCTTCGAAGAACTCAGTGAATTGCCGAAGCACCGGCCTACCTTAACATGGAACGGCGAGCGTGTGCGCCTCCTGTGTACGGAGGAGAGGAAGCGTCTCATCGAGGCGGTGTAAGTTTCGCTGGTAAAATAGTTACGGGCTGGGGTTTCTGTGTATGTATGTACTGTCGTGTCCGGTACCGGGCGTATTCTGTAGCACCGGTGATATCATCGCCTCCAGACTCTGGTTATTCATAGTGGCTGTTGGCCATCCCCGGCCAGCGCCACTGTTATGGCTTGCGTAAATTACCGTATCGGCCCCGAGTCACGTATGCAGGCAGCTAGATAGCACGTAATGGCCATACCTCCCAGTCCGTAAATACGTTGTGTGGTTGGTTGCCGCTCAGCTTCCATTGCATATGTAATCCACCCGTTTCCCCTCTCGAGTTGCAGCGCCCCCAGAGCTTCACCTCCTCCCTCTCCATCCAGCTGCCTCCCATTTCATTCGAGTTTCCAACTTCCATCCATCAGATCTCAGTCTATTGCTGCATACAGACGGTTTTCGAGACCCATATTTCTATATTCGAGGGCTCTTTTCCTTATTTGTGTTGTGGCTACCGATGTACAGCTAGCTAGCTAGCGATACAGAGACCTGCTTGTTAGGCTCCCATATTAACAACAGTCTCTAAAAGCCTCCCCTTCCCAGGCATCACTCGACACTTCTTTACTCATTCCTTGCTTGAAAAGAATAATATCATGGCCTCCCAGATTCACCCTGAAACTCTCATTGTCATCAAGGCTCTTTTTGAAGGCGTGACTCGACGTTTCATGTTGCCCTTGAAGGAACTGGGAGCTCAAAGTTTTCCTCAGCAAGTGAGTACATTTATCCCACAGTACTGCAAATGATGGGCTTTGTTTTATACCCTTTGATAATTCACCATCATTGGCTTGCATTCCACTGACGTCACCTAAACTTAGATCCATCAGTTCCTCAATATCCCAGATGATTCCGAATTGCTTATTGAACGATATTCTGACAGCAGTGCCAAATGGGTATTGTTAGACAGCGAGAATCCGTCCATATACAAACAACTCTACCGAGCCGCCAGGGCAAAACTAAAATTACGAATTAAGGTCACAGAATTCAAAAAACCATCAAGATCACAGGATGGGTTCCCATGGAGCGAGTTTCGGGAAAACGATGCCGTAACAGAGGCCACCGCTTCCTCTTCAGACACCCACGCAACTCGGGGCAGCTACCTGAACACTGTGCTGAATTATCCTCTGTCGACCGCCACCGCCGAAAGTCAGGCAAACTTGGCAAATAGTATCCGAGCCATCCAGTCAGAATCCATATCTAAAGATTCTACTCTCGAACATAGGTCAGGCAGCAGCAATCCGCCACACGTTACCGGCGCGGTAACCCTGCCTACTCGCCACGTTGATGATGACTCAGCTCCGCCTTTTACTTTTTACATTGATTGTAATAACTGCGGGTCTTCAATTCCAAATACTCATTGGCATTGCGGCACCTGTGAACGGGGCGACTATGATTTGTGCCTGTCCTGCATTGAATCCGGTGTGCGCTGTCCAGAAGAGAATCATTGGCTCATTAAACGATACGTAACCAAGAGGGGCGTCATGAGCAGCATTACAGAAAAACTTGCCCCCAAGTCTAACCTTTCACCTAAGGCACCAGAAAGAGATGTAGACGAAGTCTCGCGATGTACACTTAAGGAGGAACCTAAAGTTGAACCTTGTCCACATGATGACGAAATGCGGACATGCAATGCTTGCTTTAGAGGTGAGAGTCGTTCCATAACGGCGTTGCTACCCGATTCTAAAGTATTTTAGATTTCCGCGCTCTATCCCTTGTCACCTGCGCTGACTGCACTGACTACGATCTTTGTTTAACATGCATGATTTCCCAAAAGCATGGTCATCACCCTGGCCATACATTTTTCTTTACCCAAGATATTGGTCTCTCCTCCTTTAGGGAAAAGGTAAAACGGTACTGCAGGCCAGGTCGGGACGTATCCCATCACGCGATCTGCGATGGGTGTAATCAGGTTTGTCGGTCTTGACTTTTACGGAAATGGATGGCCAGCTGATTATCTATAGCGTATTCATGGTGTTCGTAACAAGTGCCTCGAATGTCCTGATTTTGACTATTGCTTCAGCTGCATTCATGGTGCTATAACAAGTCACCCTGGTCACCGGTTCGTGCCGATTTATGATCCCATTGCAACTGCTGCTGGGCACGCTGAGACCCACTATGGAATCTACTGCGATGGCCCGCTTTGTTCCTCTAAAAATGGCCCAGACCATTATATCACCGGTGTTCGCTATAAATGCGCAATCTGCCATGACACAGATTTTTGTGCCAATTGTGAGGCTCATCCCTCCAACACGCATAATCAAACGCATCCTCTAGTTAAATTCAAAACTGCTGTTCGCCACGTATCAATCAGCACTATTGGTGAGAATGAAAATGGCCTTCCATTGCAGAAAATGGGCGATCACCAAGAATCCACCATTCAGGACCCCGCACCTGTTAGCGTATGTCATGTTGCAACGCAAGTACTGAAGGCTGGTGACTTCCCATCCACGGCACCTTCATCTCCACTTCTATTCTCTACAAAGAATGAAAAGAAGAGAAGCCCAGCACGTGATCTGGCCTCTGCAGGATTATTGCAAGCCGAGTTTGTTCAGGACACCGTTGCTGATGGAAGCGAAATGGCACCGGGCGCTATTTTCACTCAAAAATGGGTTCTTCGTAACCCTGGCCCAGCAACATGGCCCCAGGGTTCCAGTGTTCGATTCGCAGGCGGTGATACCATGTTTAATATTGATACAAATCACCCCACTAGCACTAGTGAGCTCATTTCTGCTATGGAAAGCACCACACTTATGAAACCCGTTCCTCCCTTTGAGTCTGCGGAATTCTCCCTGAATCTGAAAACCCCCCATCGCCTTGGTCGTGCAATTTCTTACTGGCGCCTTAAGACTCCCGATGGCGCTCCCTTCGGCGATCGGCTGTGGTGCGATGTTCTTGTGCGGCCTGAAACCGAACTCAAGCCCACCGGGATATTCGCTGAATCTGCTACTGAAACTGTGCCTTGTGAAGGGACAGTTCAAACCAAGCTTGAACCCACTCTTGAAAAGGGCGATATGGTATTTCCTAAGCTCGAAAAGGAATCTCCCGAGTCCAGTATCACTTTTGCTTCTGGTGACGCAACTGTAGACGCCATGCAATCCGATGAGCTTGATCTAGTGGACGATGTTGAGAGCCTGACCTTGGCTAACTCGGATGGGTTCTCGACTGATGAGGAGTACGATATCCTAGATGCGAGTGATGAGGAGCTAATTTCAGCGGCTCAAAAACAAGAGTAACATCAAGCATAAACTCTACATGCTACGCATACACGTTACTAGTACCGAGCAGGACAAGTGACTACAGACCGCACTTTTGTGCCTTCTAACAATTGAAACTGCTCTTTCTGGTTTTGTCTTCGATGGGATTCTTGACTTGGTGTGCAAATGGGAGTCTGCCGCTGGACGTAGGTTTATTGGAGCTCTCCACTCTTGTGGCAATTGAACGTTGTTGGGCGAAATATCGGAACTGCGACAACGATTCAAAGGAAGTTGTCATCAACACGTACGAAGCCGTGGGCTGAGATTTGGTTGTTTTTACATGGCTTCAAGAATGAGTGTTTTCTTGCCATTTTGTGTGTAATGAGTATTTAGGGTTTGGTCTGACTTTGGACATGTCTATTGCTTTCTGTTTTGCTGCGAGAGATTGTGCTAATGGAGAAGCGGGGGGAAGGTAAGTATCTTTTCTCGCAATAATACCGCGAACTCTCGGTTTACTCAATGCTACCTCTCTCTACTGTCATAAACATCACATCAAAATAGGCCCATTGAGCTTTGCAGATCGTCTTATTATTGGAGTTTGAAATCAAGTAGCCGCACTTCATCTGCTGGTGCATTGGTTCAACAGGCAAAATAGTAGCCCATCTGACAATTAGCCTCCGTGGTCTAGTTGGTCATGACGCCGGTCTCATAGAAAATTCTTGTGACAAGCAGTGAATGCTTGGTAATCCGGAGGTCACCAGTTCGAACCTGGTCGGGGGCAAGTTGTTTTTTTGTTCTTCTCTAGTTTAAAGTAACTTCTGTTTATTGCAGAGAAAATCATATGCCAGTCGAGTTTTGTTTCTATCATTAAAATCATTACAAGTTTATTCGCTGTTCCGACTCCCTGTATATATATATATTTTTAAGTAATCTATCTATAACGTTTGGACAGTGAGCACGAAATGGATAAAGCTCAATGGTGGGTGTACATGCATGCAAGTATGTACATTGATACAAGGCTACTCCAGAGTTTTATTTGATTATAAAGCACATCATTCTTTTCCTTTCCTTTCCCCAATAATTAAGCAATACAACGCTGAATAATTCTAGGCGCGGAAATACCAAAATGAGGGACATATGGCGTACTGAAAAAATTAGTCGTCGCAACTGTTCAAGAGGCTGATCGTAGCGATGACGTTTGATGGCTCAAGTAGATGCCAGCTAGCCTCCGTTTGCTTGGAGCTTGCACCAACAGTGACTGAGAAAACACGGTCGGGGGGAAGATTCGACCGTCGCAAAGCCCGGAACATATCTAAGATAAGTGTCAGCCAATAGAATACTATACCAGAGCAAAGAAAAGGGGCCAAGAACATAGATGATCTCACCTTCATCGGTAAAATCATCACCTAGACAAAGAACAAACTCCGGCTGGCCATCACATTCATTGACGAGTCTCGACGCAATTTCCCCCTTGTTGACAAATGTTGGTCGAACCTCCAGATTCGCCTTGCCTGCCATAATCTCGACGTCCCATTTCTTCGCCACCGTACTTTCCAGGTGCCTTCTACACTCTTTAGCCTGGTAGGCTCCGTACTCGGGATCAACTCGTCGATAATGCCATGTTAAGGCAACGCGCTTGCGCTCAATGAAGGAGCCTTGTGTTCTTTCAGTGTAATACTGAAATACGTCGACGACCTCTTTCTGCCATCCCATGTTAGATTTATCTGTCAGATTCTCCCAAGTATCATTATGCGGTTTGCGAATAAAGCAACCGTGTTCTGCACTCAACCCAAGTTCAGAGATATGCCCCATCCACTCTTCTAGGAAATTTTGGTCGCGCCCGCTTATAATCCAGACCGAGTTCTTGGGGTCAGCAGCTAGAGTCTTGAGTGTTCTCACCACACGATCTGACGGAATAGCTGCCTGAGGATCCTTGACAATAGGTGTCAATGTACCGTCGTAATCGAACATGAACAGGCGACTCCGAGCCTTGCGATACTGTTCGAGTAATTTGACTTTATCGAGGACCGGCGTCGCAATGGACTGATTAAACGAAGAAAGATTGGTCAAAAGCCGCCAGACGTAGTGATCCGACCATCTCGAAACAGTATTTGTTATTACATGTTTATACAGTGGCTCGTGCTGTTCCAGCTTTTTTTCAGGACTCATCGTGAGTGCTTCGTGAATCGCCGCGGCTACACCCCCTGAGTCCCAAGGATTGATGTGAATGGCGTTATGTAGGGTTCCGGCGGTGCCGGAAAATTCAGAAAGAATCAGGGGTCCATGATTTTCCTGTTGGCAGAGAATGTATTCCAAACTGGTTGTATTCATACCATCACGAACGCTGGTGATAAGACCAACGTCTGCGGCCCGTAAGAGTGCGAAATATTCATGCCGAGGGAGATATTGAGGGTAATGCTGAACAGGTGAAAAACTGAGCGAGCCATACTTGCCATTAATTGTTGCGACGAGGTGCGACATCTGACTGGAAAGTTTGGTTTCCGGCTCCTCCTTTTCTTCTTCCAAACTGGTAGGACTAGTTACTTGGATTAAGACGACTTTATCACGCCACTGAGGATAGCGCTCCAAAAACATTTCGAACGCCATTAGTTTTTGGGTCACACCGCGAACCGAGTCAAGGCGATCCCGACCAATGATAATTTTCTTTCCTGCGTAAAGCTTTTTAATCTCCGCGATGGTTCTTTCGGTGCTTGGTTCTCCATATGCCAGCTTTCGCACGGCTTCGACATCGATTCCAATGGGAAACACGTCAACTGCCACATGGGCACCGTATGCGTCAATTCCCGCAGAATTGGATTCAAATCTGAGAATGCGGGTACAACAAGAAGAAAAATGTCGTGAATAAGTGAACGATTGGAAACCGACCATATTCGAACCCAAAACACCAGTAAGAATTTCTTTTCTTCGTGTTAGGCAGCGAAAAAATTCACTGCTAGGAAATGGGATGTGCAGGAAGAAGCCAATATATATCTCAGGATTTCGCTGTCTTAAAAGGCTGGGTAATAGAAGTAAGTGGTAATCATGAATCCAGACTATATCGCCTGGTTGATATTCTTCCAAAATCCTATCAGCAAACAGCTGGTTCATTCGCCGATAATCCTGCCACCAGCGGCGCTCAGCCCGCCCATCATTCGGGCCATGCTGCTTATAATGAAATAGCGAGTATATCTCACGTTCGGCATAGCGTCGCCAGCGCGTTTGATCTCTAAGGAGGAGAGTCTGATCTGGAGGCTCTGAATTGTCACAAAGCCAGACAGGTAGTATTTTCCCATACTTGCTTGAGCTCAATTGCTCTTCAAGACGATCTCTGGCATCCTTTGTGATTTTGATTCCATCAGCAGCCGGTGGCACTGACTTTCTATTCGCATCGACAGGGATAGGGGCCGAAGCTTTGTTCAAAGGCATTAAAGTGGTCCGAAACTGCGGTGACTCGGCATCAGAGTTCGGTATGCCTCGTGGCTGGAAATATGAGAGCTGTTGTGTTGACTTCTCGACTTCTCCGGTCCATCCTACAAGAGTATGCGACCACGAATTGGCAGTGGAAGCTAAGTATTGAAAGTGATCAAATAGAGCGGATGTTCCTGGGCGATTTTGTAATTCCTATGTAAATATTTAGAATCCAATCTATCAGCGAAGGATGCTATCGTCGGAACCCTAGATCTCTTACCCAGTCCAATCCAGATCCATAGCGGACCTTGTAGGGGATGCAAAACGCAGCACTGATGATCCGGCCTGTTAAATTCAGGTCTGCATGCTCTTCAGGACTCGTCATGATGGAGGGCATCGGCTTGTTACCCACGAGACTGAGGCGTCGAAGAAGCTCTCGCCCTGACTGCGCACCCTTCGCGGCTTCCGCCGGATTGCCTGGGGAGTTTCCCAACGGCCCATCTTCGACTACCGGGGGCTCCGGGGCTGCTGTATCCAGCGTTTTCAACTCTGACAGCAGAGGCGGTGGGTTCTTGTGGTTCGCAGAGTAGTCTCCATTGCTGGCGGGTTCCTTCAACCGTATCGACGGCGGGTCAGGAGGAAAAACTGTTGATGAAGAGGCCATCAACAGAAGGTGTACGAAAAGTAAATCGAATAGGTGAAAGAAACGAAACCAGGCAGTCCTACATAGAGCTACAGTTAGCAAGCGACATCCCGTTGATGATGACAGCTGGGGGCAGGGAGACAGACGGGGCCACGTATCGACACCAAGGAAGCGCTGAAGACGCAATAAGCAAGGAAGCACAAATCCACGACTAGAAGAAATGCAAGGAGAAATATCAGCAGCAAAGGGAAGCGGTCCGCCGGTGTTGTTGGGAGAGGGTGACGACTGCGGGGTCGAGCGGGAGATGATGGCCTGAGAACTGGGCTGGCCGGAATGCAGCGGGACGGCGAGAGGCGGGATAGATGCTGGACGGGCGGCCCATTCACGCAGGGAAGCACGACGACTGGAGATTCTCAAGCGCTGGGGGCGACGGATGCGTCGAGAACAACAGTCAAGCCTGCGAAGGCCCTGTGGGCCGCGATGCCGGACGGGTACAGTATCACTGCAGCGGCCGCCACCGGGGCTACAATACTACGCCGTCATTGATTAATCTATCCTGCTCTGCATCCCTGCGCGGCTGTTCGCTGGATTTCCGAGAATTCGCTGGATCAGCCGGATTATCCTCGCTCTGATAAGTCGGGGATTTCGATTTGACCTTTTCTTGCTGCATGGACCAGTAACTGGCCGGCGGATTCCGCCACCCACCGGCTTCGGGACAATTTGGAACCTGACGAGCTGGAGGATTTGCCGCTTTCTAGACCAAAGGAAAGTCAGGGGTGTATTGCTGCCCGCCAGCGTCCATGCCGGTTATCGGGTTTGAGGGAGAGTTCGAAATAAGTTGCGGATGAGCATCGGAATACTTGTCGTCCCATGACGAGGCCTTTACGCTTTACCCAGCATTCGTCGCTCAGGGAGCTACATACTGCCCGGGAATCCCCCCTGCTCTGGAGGTTACACCCGCCGGATGGCTTCAATATTCGGAATATTTCTGGTTAACGGAAAACCCAATACACAGTAAATTACACCCCTAAACCGCCAGCCTTGAGGCCTAGGAACTGGCCGAGAACGCCTTATCTCTCCCCCAAAAAGAGCGGCGGTATGGCCATTTCGCAGTAATTTATTCTCGCTTAGTCATTCCTGCCCCTAGAACTTCAAATTCCATCTCGCCATCTCCACACGGTCATCAGTGACGCGCCTTTGGTCGGGTCTTGTTGGCTCGAATGGTCTCCCTCTCCCCCCTTGTACTAACTAGACCCGTCTTTCGCCGCAGCAGGCAGTACCATGCCTCTCCTTCACTCGGCCGTTCCGCGAACGATCTGCCAGTTATTACGAGCAGTCTGAAAGAAACTCTTGAGGCGCATCGATCTGCGAATCGGTTCAGGCTAATCCGCCGAGTTCTGTCTACACCCGAAAATGGTGACAAGCAAGAGCCCAGTGGGATTGAGCGTGCCCGTGCCCACTGGGAGAAGCAAAAACTGCGGGAAAGTGACCTTTCAATCGCCCAGAATTTGACTGAAATACCCGAACCGCCGACTTCAGAAAGACTGCATGCACCGTCGAGGAACGTCAAACTACCTGCTCGGGGTCATGGAGCTGCCTCTTTTTTCCAGAGACTTACTAAGAGTTCTGTGCGCAGGTTGAAGCTGCCATCAATCATAAATGGCCTTCAATATCCCTGGGTGGACTATCTAGACACTTCTGGTACCAATGGAATTTCACGATTGGAGAAGGAAATAAAAGCATTTGAGATGTACATGGCCCCAATTCCGCAGGAAACCGCTGCTGCGAACAAAGTCATCAGCGACGTGACAGATAAGCTTCGGGGTGCAGACTGTCTTCCCCTACATATTATTGGACCTAGGGCCGTCGGATTGACAATGCGCGACTCTTCAATTGAATTGCTGACTATTATTTCCGATCCGGACGACGTCTCGGACATTCGACGCCCAAGTCCAACCCGCCCAAAAATTACCGAACTCCAATTAGAGCGGCAAGAACAACTTTCGCGCCTCCTCCGTGGTACTGCACTTTTCTCCTCCGTCGACCTAATCCGCTCTCGCGTCCCAGTCATCGACGCAGTGCATGCTGCCACCAACCTCCCAATGACTTTCCATTGTGCCACCCAATTACCCAGCTCCCTTCAATTCGTCAAAACCTATCAATCTGAGTTCCCAACCCTCCGCCCCCTCCTAGCCGTCCTACGAATGATGCTACAAAATCGGCGTCTCTTTGGCGTCAAGAATCGGACCATAGATGTACACACTCTTACCATGATGATCGTCGCGGCCCTAAAGCTATCTGAAGGTAAATACTCCCGTGTTAATGTAGCCGAACAACTCCTCCATATCCTTCACTTCTACTCCACGATTAATTTCCGTCGCTACGGGATCTCAGTCGACCCACCCTCTGTCTTCCGCAAAAGAGGCCCTCTTCGCGAAGCTTACCGGCGGATCGAGCTGAGAGCGCCTTTTGTTCGAGGCCAAATCAGCATTGGGAAGAGATCAGCTGGGTTGGGTAGCCATATGCTGTGTCTCCAAGACCCTGCTAATTACTTGAATGATCTTGGGATGACATGCTTTCGGACTTTGGAACTGCAAAATGTGTTTCGGGATGTTTATGAGGATTTGAAGCGCGGGATAACGGCATGGGATAAACAGCCAGGGGGTGTTGATTCGGAACATCATGGAGACCAACATATGATGACGACAACGGTAGCTAATCAAGCTGAGAACAGCGCAACTGCAGGTTTGTTGGATTTTGCTTTGGGTGGTAAGTATGACTATCTTGAACGGATGAGGGATAAAATCATTCTTGGTACCGATGGATAGCTGTCAATTTGGCGTTTCCAATCTCTTCCTAGGGATCTCGCCGCATATTTTACATGTTGAGATTGATCCATATTAGGTATGTAGTATATAAAACAAAGGCGATTCAATATCCGAGCAGAGTTATATTTGTACCTCACATCCAAATTCCGGTTGAAACGCTTCAGTAGAACATCATTCATGATAGTAATACAGGATATAGTGAAATCAAGTGTTAGTACATACATGGAGAAAATTCTAAATGTCTCGTCCGATTCCCGCAGTCATTTTGGGCTGTATCACCCAATCCGAATACTGTTTAATCCAGGTCAAGGAAAATAAAAAAGGGGGTGTCTAAGCCAATCTTCACACTTTTTCACCATCTTCTATCCACTTCCGTAGCCATTTTTTCATGGCTTTTACTCTTTGGTCCTCGGTCGCAGCGTCTAGTCCAACATCCACGCCGCCTCGTTCCTCCACCGCAATACGAACCTCTTCCGGGATCAAGTCGCTCACACCACCAGCTTCCCTAAGAAGAGCATCGTCAACAGCCAGATACTCCAGCCACCTTTTTAATCGGGGCCGATACCGCCAATTCACGAACAGATCCTCCATAAACCCAGGCACAAAAGTGGGTAAACGGTGGGATTTCGATAACCCCAACATTGCACAAGAACGTAAAATGTCCGTGGAGGATGCATGTTGAACAGCAGCAGCGATTGACTTTGGCAATGCGGTAGGGTTTTCCCATTGTTTCGAGGATGCGGTAACACGAAGAGCATCGTTTTTCCGTTGAAGTTTCTTTTGCCGGTCTTTATCTAGCTGCTTTGGTACCCGACATGTTAGTGGAGTGACCCTCGATCCAAGTGCCAGTACGATAACCGGAGTGAACTCTCCGCAGACGATCAAAATTAATATAAATGGAAGCATCCGGCGAACATCGTAGGCACTGCGCCGGAGCAACTGGAACTGCGCCCGCGTTACACCTTGTTGTAAAACAAGCTGTTCGAAAACCGTTGTACCCGATAAAGCCCGTGGAGGCAACGACGTTGGCAAGTATCCATTGAAACCTAGTTTCTTCCAAATTGGTACAGCAGCATGATAGTTATGGTATACATTTTTAACTCCAGTTTTGTAAAAAGAAATATATGCCTTTGCCTGGGAGTAGGCGTACTTTAATACATTGGACTTTGCCGACGTCTCCGGTAGTTCAAGCTGTGCTGGTCTGGTTGAAGGTAACGGATTTACGGCAGAAAAAAGATCGGAGGAGGTAGATGAGGAATGAGGTATAGACTGTGTTTCGGCGGGTTTTTCTGACGGCGACAGCGGTACACTAAACTTGGGAGAGGATGAGAAGTGCGCAAGGGTAGAGCGAATGTTGCGTTGGTGAAAGGATATTGGGTGGAAAGACGGTATCGAGCTGAAGGAAGAGGGGACGCAAGAGGCTGCGCCCAGGGTGGTGTGAAGTGGTCGTCGCGTAGCCATGAGCGAGGACTTCGCGGCCCAGCCCTCAATGAGCGACGGGGACGTATAAATTCTATAAAGAACGGATAAGGGCCAATTACCCTACGACGAAGACTAGACCCCGTACTCCGTACAGAGTACTCTCCGTAACATCGTCTTGGTAAAGATATTTTTATAAGGCCGCTTGGCGCTGACTAATAGTGCACGACACTGCTGCTTCCAAGACCCAGTAGAAAACAGCGCTGTTGAAGCCACAATTTTAACACTTTGACACCCTCCTTCCTCCCCCCTCAATAGGCTGTTGGCAGTCTTTTGAAGGGAAGTTGGGAGCGAAGAAGCGAAATATAGATGCTAGTGTATGGTCTGTTTACCCTCTTGATGTCGCATCCTGAAAATATTGAAAAATAGCCCATCCATCAATTATTCATTACTACGTACGCGACCTGAAATCCATGAATTTCATGAATTGTTCTTCTTGAAGACACAGGTGCCTCATACCTCCCGAATCATATTTGTCGGATTACTGCTTTCTATCTCCCCAAAAACCATAATAGCCCCCCAACCTAGTTCGCACTGTAGCGATACCAGCTTTTTCGTGCCTTCAAGCTCCGTGTGGAGCAAAGATAGATGTGCTTATGTTCGTATCTGGCGTCGAAATAGCTCTTCACATTCGGGATAGGATACCCAGTTTACGCCAAGGTGCAAGAAAAGCTTGTTTCGCAGAGGGTGTATCTATCCAACTCGCCTGCTTTGAGAAAACGGGTTAAAAAAAGATCCTCACTAAGACCACTCTCCCCTCTGACCGGTTAAGACGGATGAAGGCCAGCACAGCGCGAAGCTCCACGCTTTCCAGGGTAGGGAGAAGGATCTGCAGGCTTACAGCTACTGCGATGTTTCCAAACAGGTGTCATAGTAGTCTCATCTCATCAATCTATACGGAGTACCAATGGGTATTCGGCCTGTCCCAAACAGCCATGTCAAATTCTCACAGTTCAGATCATACAACAGAATAAGTATTCATGTACTCCGTATGTAGAGCCGGTTATCAACGACGGCTTGCCTCCATGCTAGTGGAAGGATTCGCATTATCATTTATCCGATGATTCCAGATATCACATGACCGCGCCCTTTTGTCGTTTGTCGTGCCGATTCAGCCGGCCAGACCAGCATTTTGAAGCCAAACGTCTTCGCCGCAGGAACGATGGCGAGCTTGGCTTTGGCGAGACGCACCTCCGACGCTCGGATTCTCGGGTTTCAATATGTGCTGGGCCTCCGTCTCTCGGTTGAAAATTTGTTGCCCTCCCCCTTCTCGTTCAATGCGGTTGGTGTGGAAGATTGTTTCTTGCCGTTGCTGTACGGCTCATGATTGCCGGCGCCGATGTCTGAAAATTAAGCATGCTGTGGTGCCCAAAAATCCATGAAACCCGGGAGCCCCGCAGCTAGCACGTCCCTTACCCACATAGTGCAGAGGTTCCAGCCCGCGGGTCATATTAAACCGAGACGCGGGCTCAGAACTGGGCTGCAAAATGACTGGAATATGAAAGTCAAAAAAGAGTCCGCTCACCGACTGGAAGGTAATTATATTCTTGTCATATTTCCTCTCTTTTTTTCTATCCTTCTCTGCAATAACAGGTGATACATGAAAACGCACTTTTTCTTTCTGCCCTTTATAATCACCGAGTCTACCCCGTTGATGAATCTACCTCGGGAAAAGGTATCGCCCCAACATTTTTGTCTTGGTTTTCAGCCGAGAATTACGATTCCAAAGATTTTGCAGGGTCGTTTAGTTATTTTAGAACAGCCATAGATAAGTCCTTGGGCTATCGTGTTGAATTTCTTTCATGTT
The DNA here is from genome assembly GCF_022830035.1 of Ophidiomyces ophidiicola. Lineage (NCBI taxonomy): Eukaryota > Fungi > Ascomycota > Eurotiomycetes > Onygenales > Onygenaceae > Ophidiomyces > Ophidiomyces ophidiicola. The sequence continues at coordinate 208,705 of NW_026054663.1, forward strand.
CTATTCAAGGGTAAGTAGTATGATGCTCGATAGCATATATATCGATCTAATCACTGCTTAGGTACCACAACAGCAGCCCTGGAAACGTTACACTTCACCCGGAAGTGCAGCAATACCCCAAGAAGGAATCCTCCACTCAGAGATTAAAGAAAGTCTTCATCACTTTATTAGCAATGACGAGCAAACCACTTGAGTCAACCTCGGAAGACACTATCTCTTCGATACATCTTGAAAAACCACTGGATAACACTGGTCACCTTGTTCACGATGACTCGAACTCGCCAACATATGAAAGAAAAAAAGAATCGTCAAGTGAATTCGACGATATTGAAGAGCATCCTCGATATTCACTCACCCGTGAGCCCACCAATCCAATTGAGAAAGAAAACGTAATTACCAGAACACTTTCTGTTGTACGAACAAAAGATTCCGGGAGAGATCCAGGCCCCCCGCCTGATGGAGGATTTCACGCCTGGTTACAAGCTATCCTAGCACATGCGGCCATCTTTAACACATGGGGCTTTGTTAATAGCTTTGGAATGTTTCAAGACTACTACACAGAGACCCTTAAACGTTCACCTTCAGATATATCCTGGGTTGGGAGCGTTCAGATCTTCTTGCTTTTTGGTATTGGAACATTTTCCGGCCGCGCCACGGACGCCGGGTTTTTCAAGGCAGTGTGGAGCCTTGGTGCTGTCACTATTATGTTCGCCGTCTTTATGACCTCTCTTTGCAAGACGTATTTGCAATTATTCCTTGCCCAGGGACTTTGCTTAGGCATAGGGAGCGGATTGATCTTCTGCCCCACCGTTGCTTTGGTGTCCACATACTTTTCATCTCGACGATCGATTGCCATCGCTATTTCTGCATGTGGTTCGGCCACTGGAGGAATAATTTTCCCTATCATTGTACAGCAACTCCTTCCTCGCATTGGCTACCCATGGACGATGCGCGTTCTTGGACTAGTTACAGTTATCACTCTTGCCCCTGGTTTCATATTCTTTCGCACACGCATCCCACCCCGTCGTAGCGGTCCATTTTTTGAGTGGCCAGCATTTAAAGAACCTTCATATTCCCTATACGCCATTGGTATGTTTCTCAACTTCTGGGCCTTGTATATTGGCTTCTTTTACATAAACAGTTTTGGTCGCAACGCAATTGGACTATCTCAAAGCGAAGGCCTTACCATCCTGATGATTATGAATGCTCTCGGCACAGTTGGCCGGATGATCCCCAGCTTCTTAGCAGACTACTTTATCGGTCCTATGAATGCACTCATCCCTTTCACATTTGCATCCTCCATAGTCCTATTCGCCTGGAGTGGCGTAAAATCGTCCCCCACCTTATATGCCTTTTCCGCTCTCTATGGCTTCTTTGGTGCCGGTATGCAAGCTCTATTTCCTGCGGTGGCTACCAGTTTGTCAACAGATATGAAGAAGACCGGAGTGAGGTTTGGAATGATTTTAAGTATTGTTAGCGTTGCATCCTTGACGGGCCCCCCTATTGCTGGCGCCTTAATTGAAAAGGGGAACGGCTCGTATCTGTATATGCAGTTGTTTGCCGGCTTGTCCATGCTTCTTGGAACAGGTGTTCTAATACTGGCTCGTTTTGCTCTAACAGGCCCGAAACTAAAAGCAAAAGTCTAATGTGTTTTGTATATTGCCCTCTTGAGGCTTATAGAGCCTTTGATGAATTGAATAAGGTGCAAGTTTTGGCTTTGCCAAACGTAGGCATTGGCACATGAAAACTGTTTCCTAACCTTCTAATACATCATTAAGGTATAGTAGTTACCTACCGACCATTCAGGCGGAATATAGTATTTCATTGAATATATCATCTAGTCCGAAAATTTCTCAACGAGGGGGGATACTTTTCAAAGAGTGAAAAAACAATATCCCCTTTGCGACTAGCCCTAACCCTGGTATTACAAGATATGAACTGAGAGTTCAGGAGAATTCCACACCCAAAAGGGTCATTCCTAAGATGAGGGCTAACAGCAAGAGCACCACACAACCATCTAGACGCATGCAGCACTGGGTGTCTTTGTGGAGAGAGAGCAGTCACTAGAAGAAGGCATGCTTAGAGTTCCATATCATCCAGGAAGATATTAAGTCAAGCATAATAATATGTTTCTGTAAACAATGTAAGGGACACCATCTTTGGGGTATGATAACAAGACGCACGCCACAAAGGCGGATTGATGGTGTGTATGATGAGAATGAAGGCATAAGGTGGCGCAAGTCGCCATCCTCTTTCAATAATAACTCCATCTCTGCAGGATGACGCCTTGAGCAGGACCAGGCATTGATATCAAGAAAGCTGGACCGAGTAGCCCACACAGATGGTTGTTAAGCTGCGTCGAAGAAAGCTGCTGCGATGCTTTGAAAAGCGACAGCCTTAAGTGGTTAGACAGTGCAAACAGTGCCAACACCAAACAGAACAAACAGACACAGGGTTCCGCCGCCAAGCAACGCCGCTGCAGCTCCAAACGAGTCACTCATTCTCTCCCCTCTTTTTTTCCCCGCCATTCAGCGTCCGGTTCGTTTTATTCAGGTCGTAGACTATGTGCTGATTCTGCTATTTGTACTTTTGGACATCCCAGCCTTAAAGGACCGCATAAGCTAGTTTTTCTTGAGCTAAACCTTGTTGCACGTGCCCCGCTTGTGACCTACGATTGCCTGCCCCTCGTCGACTGGCTATTTTGTTGGTACTCTACTGCAGACCCTCAGGGTAGACTTTTGGATACAAAGACCTACTCTTGCTAATCATGGCTCCCCGTGGGCGTGGAGGAAAATTTGGGAAGCCCTCCCGTGGTGGTATTACACACCGAATGCTTGATATGACTCCCGCTGACAGCCTCTTCCAAAACATTGTAGGCGGAAAGCATTTTAGTCGTGACCTTCAGCCCTTAGACAAAGATGGAAACCCTATCGGAATGTGGAAGGTTCGTACCTTATCTCTTAAGTGGTCTTTATAATGCGTTTCTAAACCTGTTTATCCGCAGGATCCGGCCGAAAAACATGACTCTTCTGAGGAAGAAGAGGATGAATCTGAAGAAGAATCTGAGGAGGACGAAGCAACGTCATCTAAAGCAACAGAAGAAATGAGCCGTGAGCAACGCAAAGCCGCGGCAAAAGCACGAAAAGAAGCCGCTATTGCCAAGAAGAATCAAATAGCAGCAGCCCCAGGAGACCTGCCACCTTCCGATAGTGAAACTGAATCTGATGAAGATATGCCGGCAAATCCAAATCACACCGCCAAATCGCGCTCCCAAGCTGCGGCAGCTCCGAACGGAACACCAGTACCTAAGCCCACGGGCGAACTTTCTCGTCGTGAGCGCGAGGCAATTGAAGCGCAACAAGCCCGGGAACGATACATGAAACTTCATGCAGAAGGAAAAACAGAACAGGCTCGTGCTGACTTGGCACGTCTGGCACTTATTAAGGAGCGGCGCGAAGCGGAGAAGGCCCGTAAGGAAGCAGAAAAGGAAGAGCGTGAGGAACGCGAGCGTGAAAAGGTGGAGCAAAAAGAGAGGGAAGCGAAGCTGCGTGCAGCAGCAATGGGTCCTGCTGCGAAAGGTAAGGGTGGTAAGAAAACTACAGGACGGAAATAACCTATAGCGCTGGTTTTCCCAGAGATGGTTGTTTATTTCCTTTACGATGCGACGAAAATTTCAAATGACAATGGTGCTGCTAGGTTCAATTCCGTTTTGTCTACCTTTCTTCGGTTCAGCAGATTCAGCTCTTGCTTCTTCGCTTGGCTGGGGGTAGACGTCATTGCATATTTAGAGGCGAAGATATTTGCCTATGGCATAGAGACAATGTCTTTGAATGGTAGTGATATTTATTTGAAGATTTACAACTATTTACAAGTAGATTTGCTATTTCTTGCCCTATGCCCCTCGGCAGCCCCGTAGCATGCAGCAGACAAATAAAGCCATTTCAGAGTTGGGATGTTGTGTGGTAAGGCCAGCTTTTAAGGGACTTATCTAACAAACACTATTCTCCAGTAGTTATATATATATATATATATATATATATAGCCACCTCTTTCGTACTCTATCCATAGTGACCGACGATGCCCCGTAATGCATCCGCAAACAAGAGTTTTGCGTACACCTGATGGAACCAGTTCAGATATTTAATAGCGGCGCGTGAATCATCCCTATCAATAGGATTACATGTGAACTGGGCTAAGCTAAAGGTTATTGTCTGTCCATCCTTTTTAAGGGACGCATCTGAAGAAGGGCGAAGATCTTGCTGGTGATGTACGGAGAACCGATGACATCCCCCAAAGCGACCGCTACCAAAACCAATATCAATATATGAATAAGGAGCCTTGGGTGAGTTGCTATCAGCTATAGGAGTCGAGGTGGGGAGAATATGGAAGTCGATCACTTGGAATGCGCCGTACAACTTAGACTTGAGGGGAAGTAGTCTGTCTTGGGGGATATCGGAGGGCTTTTGAACGGATATTGCATCTATAACTTCGGCTTTTCCTGCAGAGTCTTTAAGACCTGGTTTTGATGGGATCAGGACACTGCTTCAAAGTCATGAAGACTTGCAGAACAATACCTTCGAGTTGCACGGATAGCGCTTTTATAGCACCTGTTCCGAGAATCAATCGCTCTGGTGTAAAAATTCGCCCCCCAAAAAATCCTCGCGTGAACCTTGCCAGGAGTTCTTCATCCCCAAACTGAAAAAGTGGTTTTGACGTAGTGTTTCCCAAAGGGGAGGCACTTCGAACGAGCGTATCACTAGGAAGTGCGGCTGTGTAGCAGTCTTCGAGGATACGATGCCCGCGCGGGTTGACAATGCGCTCGGAGAGGCTGGAGCGGAACGTTGTTATTGGTGTCTGGTGGTAACGCAGACATCGTAGGAAAGAAAAGAATGTAGAGGGCGTGGAAGTAGGTGACGGGTCTGCCATTTCTCAGGATGCTGTAAACAGACGAGGAAAGGTGTAGCTATAGGTAAAATGCCGGTCATCTTTTGCAGGATGCTGAGATTGTCAGGTTTATATTCTCAACTACGAGCTGCATCTAGATTCGTCATTGCTCACTGGAACAAGAGCCGGCTCTGTGTCTAGCCTTTCACAAGTCGCGACGCAGTTTGCGCTTGTCGTGAAGGCGAGTTCGCCCGGCTCGGAAAATGCCGGAGGCACCGAGGCCTCTACTTAATTTGAAATAAGACAATGGGCTGCGTACGGCCGTATGCGAGAATCATGTTGCCATGAGATTTATTCAAGAGGTTGGTTTCTCGTATCGAAACTCAGCACTGAAAAGCCAAGTCCTCTGGACTGCTGTGGCCCATCGGACCGAAAGTACTCTGTCCGGAGTACAGATTGAAGTTTTATCGTTTCGAGCTCCTGCTTTTCGTTGTGGCATCTTTCGGGGGGCTGAAGAGTCTCAAGACCTATTCGCCTCAATCAGATTTTTGCAGATGAGGTTTGAGAAGGACATAGAGTGCTCACGAGAAGCCAAACAAAGGGATGAAATATGCCAAGATCACCTATAGTCTACAGTAAAGACCTTTTTTTCAATGCATATGTCGTACAGTGCAATTATTGAAATACAAACCCGACCCGCTAAGAGAACGATAACATATCAAACCAAGAAAAACATGCCTATACATGATGAAGAAAGCCTCTGGGGCAGAATTAAAAAGGAGCTTGCAGGGCCTCAACTATGGTATGAAGTGCCAAATGCCAAAAATCCCGCTCTCGAGGAAGCGGGTTTTTTAAAAGGCGGTAGATATTTTTAAACGCCCCAGAATAAACCAGCTACCGCACCTCCCTGGCCAACAACTCCCCATCCAATGATGAGACTCACTAGCCAGAGAATAGCAAGAACAAGGATGGGCAAGAGTAAGAGCTCCGTGTGATGGAGAAATGGCAAAGCACTATATCCAAGGAACGTGATATATATATAATATGTAAGTGCGGACAAGTAAAGTGTATTTCCGAGGAACGTCGCAAGGAAACTCGGAGAGGAGTCGGATTTTCGAGTAAGTAAGGGAAGGAGGAGGAACTGGATCACGTATAGATGAATATAGAGCGGAAAGAACGCGCGATTAGAGACCTATTACTGTCAGCATCTACCGCCCCTAGAGTTCTAATGGAGGATATACATCGAAACAATAGCCAAACTCAATCTGCTCCTTCTCTCCTGGCTGTGCAAAAAGACCTTGCGCGGCTCCTCGACGCCGTACTCGACCTAAGCTCGATCTCATTCCTTGCCATTCACCAATAGTGGAAGCGGGTCCATTGGGACCAAATATTCTGCCGACAGAAAAATACGCTATTGTGGAAATGAGGAGAGAGCCGCCGATAAAATGAAAAAGTATGAAGCTAGAACAAAGGCGAACTATGGGGCCGAAGCCGGGTCGATATGCGAGTCCCCAGGCGAGGGCAGTAAGGAGAAGAAAAAAGGATAGGAGGTAAGTGAATGAGGGATCTGGTCGGTGCCATGTATTTTTCGTTTCTAATCAACATAATCAGGCTACGGGGAGAATCGTAAGTAGCAAGGGGAAAACAAACGTTTCTATATTACGAAAAGTTCAGGTCAGAATTGCCATAAAGCAAGAAATAGAGGTAAGAAGACGAACATGATAATACATGGACTTAAACACTTTCTTGGGTGCAATCAGGAGCGAGGTCATCTCCCAAATGGCCATTTCGAAGTCCATCTGGGGGAATTTGAACAGCCTATCCAGGGAAGGTGAGCCAATATTATTCTGCAAATACTAATGGGTCGTGGATTGCATACCTTCGGAAGAATCTTGGTAAACGTAATGAATTGCGGCTCGACGAAGCCGTCCCTCCAGCGTTGGACGGGCCGCCATTTTGACGTGGAACGGAAATATGGGGGTTCATGGCCCCTCGCCCTGACGGTATGGTCAATGTAGCTGTATGAAGAGCATTCGAGCTTCGGGTCTTCGCCGGGGTTCCTTTAGCGTAAATTGGGATGTTGCGAGACTGGGGTGATTTCAACACTTCAAGGTCAGCAGTTGTTGATGCCAGGTATGACGCTGGTATCGGGCCGGCCAATTATATCATCAGGTTTGATCTTCCATAATCACGTGATTTCGGGATGCGTATATTTATTTATCCGATGCTGGACTTAAACGGCCGGAGATAAAAGTGGTGCTTCCCCGCAAAAATATTTGTTCCTTTTTTGTTCGAGAGCTTTTGGAGGCCAACGTACGGAGAACTCCGTAGATATTTAATTGTTCTCTGGGTGCTTCATCACATGCATAATCAGCCCTAGTAGTAAACCCAGCTATGGATGCATTGTCTGGTCGATGTGCTCTATCGGCGCATTTCTGAGGTTGCTGGCCAACAGATCTACGTGGCAGGCTCCACGGTGTCCAATTCTCAGCAGACGATGGAATTTTGCTGTGGTATGCAAGGAGCGCATGCTTCTTTCCCGGCTCTTGTTTTGCTTCATGTCCGGTGTGGCCGGTGAATCGCCAATCTTTTCTAAAGCGCGGCGTCTCCAAGAGACCTGCCACTACTGCATCTCTATTATCGAGATACTACATAGAAGCTTCGAGATACTCCGTACACTTATGCTCACGTTCTCAAGCTAGACCATGCCCACTTCCAAGTTCGAACGTTCGCTTTTCCAGTACCCACAGCGCCATTTTTTTTTTCAAAGTGCCGGTAGCACATATTGATACGGAGCGCTCCGTACCGATCGTTGAGTGACAGAGGCGCGGCCTGGTTAACGGGTGAGTTAAGGTTAATTACCCGCAGCCAAAGGCAATGCCCAATTCCAAACAAAAGGGGAGGGGGACAACAGCATTAGTCTATGAGAACAAGTTGTTCGCCAGTGTCCCAGAGCGCTAAGGAGAGCTTTGTCAGCCCAGAATTCCCGTGGTATTTCACCCATAGGATGCGTCTTTCGATATCAGCACCAGATCTGCCGCCAGTAATAATAATGGATACGAGCTGGACGATCGTACACGTGGACAAGACTAAGCTGAAATAGGTATAGCTCGTCTAAGGTGGACACCAGCGACGCGAACCGCGGGCCACGATTGGTGGCATGGGCCCGCATGCAAAGCTGCGATACGGGCTGCAATACAAACACCCCCTGATTCACTGGCCGAACCGCCAAGCAACGGCGCTTCCCGTGACCGGCCAGCGAAAAGTCGCTCGACATCGCGCCTCGTCGTTCGTGATGGTTTCGATCGACTCTTCACTCCCCCGGCTCAGCTCAGGCCGCGCCGCGACTGTTTCACTGCAACCCAACCCGCGCCTTACGCAGCAGCCTGTCCGCAGCCGTTTTACGATTCTCTGGGCTAAGACACCATGATCTAACGCCCGGGGTGCCGGACTTTCTTCCTTTCTCAAACTCGAGAGTACGGAGTAAACTAGCGCACGTCCGACCGGGGGGGCTGTGCCCTTCGATTGTTTCTCGCCCAGTATCGTCTTTGACCCATCTTATGACTTAGGTACTTCTTCGCGTTTAGCCCTACGTTCTGGCCGCCTTTTCCTCGCTCAGTGTTCCAGCAACAGGCCACCAGGGTGTGGTGTCGCCTCAATATTCAGCCTACTGATCATCAACCAGGCCCAGTCTTCCCGCTCCTTTTTCCCTGTTTCTTATTTTGGCGCTTCTTATCAATCGAGTCGGTAAGTTTAGGGCGTTGATATTGTCTGAACCCTGTGATATCCAAGGTTTGTTCCTTGCATCGCTCCCGCCATCAAATCCTACCTGGACCATTTTTAATTCCTTTTCTCTTTTTTTTGGCTTTACGCAGGGACAGCTCCTCATCTGTCCGTCCGGTCACTACCTACTACGGAGTACTGTCGTCGATTCCTTCGCCCACTTCTTCGCTCTCTGGCCTTGCGAGCCGTACTCTATACTCCACCCCATCCAAGTTTCGCCTTGCGCCTTTTGACCCTTGCGTGATCCTATAGCGTTTGGTTGCACGTAGCTTTGTTCCAGCCCTTTCCCTTTTTTTAGACCATACTCTGACAATTGTCCAGTCGGCCAATGGCAGTTCCCCCTAAAGTACCATCGCTGCTCATGATCCCTTGAGTCTCCGCCGCACGCTTTCTGCTATCGTAGGACACGGGACGTTCGTTTTTTCCACTTGATATGTCTGGGTACCGGGTGCCGCCCAAAGCCCCTTGGCAGCATGACCAGTATCATACCAGTTCGCCGCCACGCACTCCTCCACGCAGCGCCAATAAGAATAGCCACATGCCCATTCGGCCCTCCTTCCCTGAGACTTTTCTGGAAGATATCCCCTCTGTTGACAATAACCAGCATGAGGACTCGGCGGATGAAGAGAAGGATCCTCACGACCTTTCGCTGTCCCCACAGCACGTCACCAGAACCTCTGTAGTGGATAACATGCTCCTTTCTCTGGATCAGCTCTCCGAATCTAACTTCAATACTGCGGAGGAGGCCCAAGGCTATAAGGCAGAGGAGCCGGATCCATACACCTTATATTCACGTTATGCAAATGCCAAAATGTCTCGCCATCGTGGCCATACATTCTCTTCGTCGCTTTCTTCAGAGATTGAAGCATTGGATGACAACAGTGTTTATCCCCATCTCTCCAGCCGTGGGCGTCGCAGCAACAGCAGTTCGAATTTCCAGTTTATAGCACGGAAGCCGGATGGTTCTGCTGCTAGTAAAGATAAGTTGAGCAACCGAAGCCGTGTCTTTGAAGCCCAACGAGCCGCCATGGGTGGTCAGCTCACCCGGTATCCTATCAATGGCGGCCGTAGCGAGACTTCGAACCTGGATATCACCCAAATGTTAGCCGGTGGTCGCATTGGTAGAGGGCGCCGCTCTATCAGTTTTGATTATGGAGCAGACAGGCCGTTGAGACAACCACTTGATGCTACCATGCTGGAGTACGATGACTTTAATGCCGCACCCACACCTAATGTTCCTGCCGGACCTCGAAGTCGTTCGCCCGGACTGAGGGACCATTCGCGCCCTCAATTATGTTTAGCGGAATCTTCGCGGACTCCCACCTTGACTCGCAAGAATAGTGCCAAGTCTGCTAAAAGCATGTACACTAAGAAGGGACGCTTCGATACTCTGGGAACTGGTACAGTTAGATCTCGACCTGACGACAACGGCAGGTACTTCAGGGACAACGACTCAGATATTCCTCCCATTCCAACTCGCACTCATGGTCCTGCCCCTAGCCCAGCAATTGGCTTTCAAAAGCCTGTTCATATTTCGCCGCCAGCCGAACCTATCACACCACCCACAGTCAAGGAGCGCTATGGCTTTTTCCGACGAGTTTTTGGCTCCTCGAAATCCTCATCACCGCAATCCGATAAAACTCAGATCTTTTCACGCGACGATGATAACTTCAGCCGGTCTAAAGAGCCACAGAGTGCGCCAAACAGCTCGAAAGGACGCCCTTCGCATAATCAACAGAGTACTCCCATTGTGACTAAAAAGCCTTCTTCCTTTTTCCGACGGCGGAAAAGATCCCCGACAGATCATGTCCCGCTCCCATTGGATCTCCTACCAAATCTGAAACATAGTCATGCAACAGGAGATCTACAGCCAGAGCCAAGTCCAAGCAGTAGCTTACACCAGGCCATGAAACCATACATAGCTGGGCCAACGTCCCCTAGATTTGAAGACTCGACGCCTCGTACCAAATCTGACGCGAATGTGGATTCAGCAGATAACGAACCTGGAACTCACCCACTCAAAGGCAGAAGCATTATTGATGAACCTCTAGCAGCAACTAAACGGGCTTATCCAAGTGGTAGATCACCGCTGTCGAACAATGCCACTATTAAAAAGGTTCAGGCAAGTCCCGAACGGAATTTCGCACGCCTTGATCGTGATGGTTCTTTTCTAGCCAGTAGCACTGGAGACGACAACAGCTACCAACAAAGCTCAGAGGACGTATCTGCGCGTCCTAAGACAAGCCCCAGTCCTCAGACCTCCTCTCGCAATTTCATGCCTCCCAGCAATGGAAACGAGCAGAGTTCAAATATCGCTTCGCGTCCTAACAACCGACTATTTATTGATACTTCTTTAACCCCACCAGAGAAATCTCAGCCCGAAAGTGGCCCGACTTCGAGAGCCGAGCCTAACAAATCCATGCTGTCGGCCAAAGGCGCTCCCGATTCTCCCCCTCTATCGGCATCTACCACCATTTCCCATTACCAGACCGCCTCGAGTACACCTCTCATAAGCCCCGAGGATGAGCCAATTTCGAAGCAGGCCAAGAAAATGTCACCTTCTACGTCACCGATCAAAGAGAGCGCTCACGAAACTCCCTATTCCAATAGTTCTGTAAATACCGCCAGTGACGAAAACCAAGGAACAATAGATCGGCAACACGCGGAGAAGCTTTTTAATGATGCCGATGAACAGCACTCGAAAGAGCAACTTACTGCAACTTGGCTTGGGAATCCACAAAGGGCCGGCCTCAGGAAAGCCTACATGGATTTGTTTGATTGGTCGGATATGACTATCTTGGCAGCACTTCGCAGTCTATGTTCAAAAATGGCTTTAAAGGGCGAAACGCAGCAGGTCGATAGGGTGCTGGATGCATTTTCTGCTCGATGGTGCGAATGCAACCCGAATCACGGATTCAAAGCAACAGGTATGTCGAAAGGCACGCCGTTAGACGAGGATAATGCTAATATTCGTTATAGATGTTGTTCATACAATATGCTATTCGCTTTTACTTTTGAATACTGACCTACACCTCGCGGATATCGAGCAAAAAATGACTCGCACTCAGTTTATCCGGAACACTATGCCTACAATTCAACGAGTTGTCGATGATGCTGCTCCAGACTCATTTGAAATGTCAAAGTTTCAACGCCCTAGAAGTATTTATGATACAGGCCCGTTTCTCGAGCGAAGCTCAACGCCACATACTGAGGGGGATGAAGCTGAGTCGAACGTAGTATCCAATTTGGCGCCCAGACCTCAGGATACAACCACTAAGCTTAACCCAGTAATCAACCTCTCTGCTAGTAATGAAATGCCCATTAGCAGTGCCGGGCAACTTGTACATCTCCCGTTTCGTGGGACCAGAAAGGCGTGGGAACATCAAGTTGAAATGGTTCTCAAAGACTGTTACTATTCCATACAAAAGCGACGCTTGCCACTCCATGGTCAGGTAGAACCCGAAGAACAGCAGCCTACTAATAACTTTTTAACATTTACTGGAAACATGTTACGCAGAACCCCCAGTACCCTTAGCAGAGTTACGGCATCCGACACGCTTCCCCGTGGTCGACCTGCGGACAATCGTCTGTCTACTGCCCGTTGGACGTCCAAGCCTAGATCTAGAGCACGAATGTACCCCTCATCAACTATGGCTTCTAGTCGTACGAGTTTGGACGACCAATCTGTTTGGTCACCCGCCGCCTCTAGTACATGGAGCAAGGTGTCATTAGGAAAGACCCTGACCTCCATGTCGGTCGACTCTTTTGGTTCCGAATATCCGCGTGCTGACTATCAGCAATCCATTGGGTTTGCCAACGCCCTCAGCCATGCCATCATCCGAGAGGATTCTGCAAGCTGCTTCACCGGGATAGATGATCCTAGCCGTGCTGAATCTCTGTTGGAGGACGAAGCTTTAGAACTGTTTGGAGCGCCATGGGCGAAGGAAGGTAGCTTAAAACATAAACATCATCTGGACTCGGTAGACAAACGAGCGAAAGATAGAAACTGGAACGAAACTTTTGGCGTTATTCAGCGAGGCTGGCTGAGATTATTTTCATTCAACTCGACGACAAAATCCATGCGTTTAAAACCGAAGCACAGGCACAACGCTGGTATTGTCGTTGGAGGGGGAAACTGGATGGAGAACGCAGAAGAAACATCGAAATTTTTACTTCGCCATACTATCGCCAGTGCATTACCTCAACCTGGATACTCTAAGTCTCGACCTTTCGTTTGGGCATTGAGTCTGCCCACTGGGGCAGTTCACCTTTTCCAAGTTGGAACCCCAGAAATTGTGAAAGAGTTTGTCTCTACGGCTAATTACTGGAGTGCCCGACTCTCTAAGGAGCCAATGTCTGGCGGAATCAGCAATATTGAATATGGATGGAGCGATGCTGTTGCCAATAGCTCTTTGGCCCAATCTGACGAGTACAAACCTACCAGTGCTTCGGGCCCTCGACCAAGCCTTCAAAGCTCGATACGCAGCTCCATTGATCAGCAAAGTGTTCGCCCGCGACTTCCCGGAGATAGGGTTCATATCGGCGACTGGATGCCCCCACAACAAAGCATGATTGCGTCGATTCTTAATGAAGCAGATCAGCTAGTTGCACTCCGTAAATATGTCAACTACGTCGAAGAGGAACTCAAACGGCATAATGAACTTCGAAGCGCCATGGTCATTGCTTTTTCTCCTCGGCACCCGAATGCTTCGAAAGCACTTGCCAACTGGGAACGCAAATCATCGTACCTCTTGAGGGAGATTGTCAAATTCCGCACCTATATCGATTGTCTGCAAACCGCCCAGACCCAAAAAGAAAAATTTCTCAATGACGCAGCTCGAAACGAAGAACGAGAGCTGGACCAAGACCATCAAGCTCATGCCGCTTCAGGGCTTGAATCAATGCAACCCAATACTTTAAACTAAATTCTCCCCCCTTAATTTTCTTTTTATATATTCCTCTAACCTTGCCAATTTCTCTCGGCGACTTCAAAAGAACATATTTTCTTCATCTGATGCCCTGAATCCTTACAAATTTTTAATATTTCTCTTTATTAAATTATGATCCTAACTTATCCACATATGCTTAGAAATTATTCCTTCTGCCCAGTTTTTCTTTTCCCTTGGACTTTCTCTTCGACACGCACCTGGGCCCCTTTACATCCTTATACCCAATCTTTATTCCCCATAACTAATATCCTTTGGGCAATTTTGACCTTAATTATTTTTAATAAGTCGCACTGTTAGAGAGCAACCCCATTCTTGCTATGCATGTATATACGGTTGAAACGAAGAATGAGAAACGTACACCTAATTACGGAGCATTTGCGCCTTAGGTTTTGTATATGGGCTAAAATGTCGGTACCCGCCTATTGATCCGACTTTAGAGTGGGGTTATTTCCTGGGTATTTCAGATTAAACCAGAACTGTAGAAAAAATAACCTTGTTATTGCTGGAAACATCTTTCTTCTGTTTGTAACTTATAATAGGTGATGCATGAGGTTCTTCCTGGGTGTAAGTAGAGTACATAGAGTTTCAAATGCATGTAAACAAATAACTAAACTAAGTTTAGGTTGGGCATCGGACCATCAGTTGAGTGATATCACCGCCGTATCCCAAAACACATTCGACTGACTGGACAACAACACTTTTTTTTCTTCCAGACATCAAGCTGTTGGGGATTCGCTCCCTTGTTTGCAGTTTCCAGCTCTGGAGAATGTGAGATGCAACGATGCAGAGCACAACCAACAACAAAGACAATGACGACAGCCCTACATTGCGACAGGAGATTAGTTTTACAGAGGACAGAGGCGATGCCGCCTCCTTTAAAATGGCCGGTTTAAGTCTCCGTTCCAAATCAATTGCGCCGTCATCACCGCCACTTCCATCACAATGCCGGCCTTCCGTCCACCTCCAGGCCACCCAAGACAACGACAGACACAATTCCCTACAGGAAGACGACTATGACTCAAGCGCCATACTACCTCCCCTACCTCCAACGATCCGTATATCCAACAACGATGACGAAACCCAAATAATGGCTGTTGATGATGGCGATGAGATCAGCATACCGAACCAGACCTTGGTGGAAGAAAGGGAAATGCATCGCAAGTTGATGGATGTGGAATCGAGCTTTCTACCCGAGCCATCTGCAATTAGACTCGGCGAGGGCAGTGCAGGCATTGACGATACATTCCTTGTTGGAGTGGAGGCGTCACCCTTGGGGCAGGATGGCTTATCGCCGGTACTCTCTCCATTTCCGCCCACAAACGCGTACGAACAGCGTGGGATCGAACACAAAACGAATCTAGAGCCATCGATCTTCGACGAGGAGGAGGACTACGCGCAAATTTCGAATGCCCAGCTGTCTATGATAGGTGATACATCCGTGGACACGACCACATTAGAAACCATTTCATCGTCCCCGACTGCTGCGGCGGCTGCCAGAACCATAATGCGCGCTCTTTCCGCGTCAACCACAACCTCCGGTGGAGCTGTGGATGACCATGCAGAGGAACATGGCGCGGTGGAGGGTGTTGCGAATTCTGGTGCGGAGGACTTAGATGTTACACCACGACGAAGTGTTTCGTCTCGACGAAGTTTACCGCCTAAATCTCTATCAAATTCGCAGCGTGGAAACGCTACGGATGGGGATATAAGTGATGCTGGACAGTCCCAAATTAGTGTAGGTACAGCACCAGAGCATAGACGGAAACGGTCCAAGTATCTCACCAGCAGGCACTTGTCACATCGCTATTCAGTGTCATCTGTGAATACTGATACGACTTCCAGTGATGCTACAATGGGCGTTGACTATGCTCTGCAATCTGGAGGAGCAGTTCCAGCCAACACCGAGATCAGGCCGCACAGAGACAGAAGGCAGCAACAAGACTTGTCTAGATCCACAAGTCTGGGTAGCATGGCGTCTGGAATTTCCGGGCTTAGCGACGATACGCCAGTTGAGCGGAGAGGGCTTAGTAGCCTCTCCGAGCCCAATCTGCATACCCTAGATGAAGAGGATGGCGTTTTACAGTCACGACCAAATTCGTCACAGACGGCTAAGAAAGACGAAGATGCCGCACCGATGACTCCAAAAGCGAAAGCAACCGATCTATCATTACCAACTGAGACTGTTATTACTCAACATGTTCAGGATATCCAAGTCCCAAGTGCATTTGCTCGCCAGTTTCGCGAGAGCAATGTCAGCCTAGGGCTGTCTCCCGACAAGCGTGGTGCGCCTACTCCTGGCTTTAGTCGAGGAAAAAACATGACACTTAAAGAGCAAAGTAGCACTATTGATAGACTATCGAAAGAGAACTTTGATCTAAAAATGCGAATTCATTTTTTAAACGAAGCGCTTAACAAGAGATCCGAGGAAGGTGTAAAAGAAATGATTTCTGAAAATGTGGAGTTAAAGTCGGATAAACTCAAATTGCAAAAAGATAATCAAGCTTTGAAGAAGAAGATCCGAGAGCTGGGGAAACAGCTTAGAGACCGTGGGGATGGGGAAAAGGATGAGAGCAAAGATGACGGTGCTTCGGGGTCCGAAGAAGAACGAGTGACGATGGAAGAGGAAGAATTGATATATCTGAGAGAGAGAATCGAGACGTATGAAGTAGAAATAGAGAAAATGAGGTCTGAGAACATTGCAAGAGAGAGCGAGAAGAGAAGACTGGCGGAAATGGTGAAATCGCTAAGCGAGGGGAGAGCTGCTGGTTCCGATGCTGGCGCTAGGGAGGAAAGGGTGAGCCCCTACTTTCATTTACTCTATTGTTTTCGGTGTTACAGGACTCGAGCATCTTATGACTGATTGCTTCAATCGTTTAGGATATGTGGAAAGATATGCTAGATGCCGAAACAGCTGCTCGTGAACAAGCAGAGGAAGAAAATCGACGCCTTCGTGACGAAATGTTATGTATGAAAGAGGCAGATGCGGCTTCGACAAGCTTTTCAAGGAACTCACGACGTCGCGGAATGTCCTCTGTCATATCACATTCCGACATTGAGAGAGATTTCGCCCGCAGCACACCTCGAGGAGCCGTATCGCACAATATAACTGTTGAATTGGAACTCCTCAAACAAGAGAATGCTGAACTACGCCGGGAGGTTAGTGCCCAAACTTCTATGCTTACTTCACGGAATCGTGAGAAGGAGCGTCTTTACCAAGAAATCGAGGACTTAAAGCTGCAGCGACGTTACGACAGTCGTTCGATTGCAGGAGACAGTATCTTTGAACGCTCCGCATCTCGGGCCCAGGATAGATCCAACTCGCGGGCGAGTGACGGAACAAGAGTGTCCCGATTAAGTGATGCGGAGCGTGAATCTTTAGAAGGAAAGAACGGAGAGCTTCGTGATCAAGTTTCTACCCTCCGACTTGAGAACCAAGGACTTCGGGCACAACTGGACGAGTACATGAATGAAATTGAAAGCATGGATCACGCATATCAAGAAGATATGAACAGGGCGGAAGCTGAGGTTCAAAATCTTCAGCTAGAACGACATCAAGCTCTCCAGCTTGCCGAAGAGAGGGAGGCTGAGCTTCAAGACTTGAAAGCAGAAGCTCAACACGAAATTGACTCTTTAGAGGATGAACTTGAACTTAAAATAGATGACGGTCAGCGAATGGAAGCCGAATTGCGTACCCAGCAGGAAAATCTCATAGCACTACAAGCAGAGATGCGATCCGCAAACGAAGGAATTCTCAGGTTAGAAGAAGATGCGCAAAATAATTTACAAAAGTATAAAGCGGTTCACCAAGAACTACAAGATGCGAACCGCGAGCTTGAGTCCCTGGAAAAAAATTTATTTGAATCAAATGGAAAAGTTCAACGACTTACAGTGCAGCTTGAGTCAAGCCAGAATGAGATAGCATTCCTCCGCGAAGAGCAGGACGGGGACAAGATCAAGATTGGTGACCTAGAATCCGAACTAAAGACGACCCTGGTAAATCTACAAAGCGAGAAGGAGCAGACCAGGGAGCTGGACCAGCGACTTGCGGAAGAACGACACCAACGTGAAGTCGTCGGCAGTAAAGAGAAACAAGAAGTGCAAAGGATCATGAATGATTTGAATCGCGAGAATACAGGCGTCAAGGATGACATTCGGAAGCTGAAAAAAGCCCTTTCGGCACGGGAAATTGAAGCAAATACGTGGAAAGAAAGGCTGTTTGAACTTGAGAGCAGTCTTCGGGAAGCTTTGGGTGATTTGAATGGAACCCGGTCAAGTTTGTTGATGTCAATCACGAAATTACAAAAGGAGCTAGAATCGACTACGCTTGAACTGCAGAGTACCCGCGACAAGCTTGACGAGAAGGAGGCTCTTCTTCGGAATCGCGACGCTCTTTTGGAAAGTCACGGTCTCGAAACTCGTAAGCTGGCAGAGCTATTGGAACGGGAACGCCATGCACATCGCGCTGATAAGCATTCTTTCGAACAAGCCCTCAAATCCCACCAACAAGCGTCACGGACAATTGCCCATAGCAACACCCGAATTTCTGACTTGGAAAATGCTCGTGGCCAGGATCGTAAGCGATTCAATACCCTTGAACAGCAATATAAAGATCAGCTGAGCGAGAGGAATTCCATGTTCCTTGCCCTCTGGAAGCGTCTCTCTGCCATGTGTGGGCCAGATTGGGCCCATTCCAATAGCTTGATTAATGGTAACCTTCCAAGCCAGGAGGTTATTGGCAACATGTTATTTTGGCCCGGCTTCAGTAAGAATTTGCTGCTTGCAGTCAAAACACTGGAGCATCTGACTCACGGTTTCAAAAGCCGGGTCAAGGATGTTGAGCGCGACTTAACCAAAGCCTACCAGAACCTAGAGCACACGTTAGGCATACGATTAAAAAAACTTGATCGGTTAGAGGAGCTAGCTAATCAAATACGAACTCAAAAGAGGCCGCTATCAATAAATTCCACCAATGCAGAAATGTCTAAGCTGCGTGGTGAGAACAGGCTCCTAAAGGCCGAGCTCAATCTCCTACAATCTCACTCACGATCTCGAGGGTCGGCCACCACAGCAGCAGCTGCAGCCGCCGCTGCGAACCCTCATCCACGATCTACCCGAAGCGGCAGTACTGTGTTTCGTGGTACCGGGATTCCACAACCAACGCACCATTCGCCGTCAACGGCACTCTCTAACAGTGCTGCAGGCCCGGTCGCAGGGGCCACACCCATGCAGCCGCAACGTACATCATCTGGTAGCGACCGGTCAGAAGAAAAGTGGATTCAGCGCCTTCGGGAACTAGAGAGGCGATTGAAAGCTGAGCGTGAAGCTAGATTACTGGATCGTTCTGGGGCCAGAAAGCGACTAGAAGAGCGCAGCGCAGAGAACGAAGAGCTGAAAGCTGCCTTGGAACGGGAGAGAATGACTAAAGCGCCCACAAAACCCTCTGACCCTGCCGCGGTTGACGGTGTGGAAGAGCGAACCCGTGGTTCAAAGGAGGCAACCTCTGCCCGAAACAAACCTGGCAGTAGGAGAATCCAGTCACAGAGCCCAGGCCATGAACCAGGCCTTGATTTTGATAGTAACGGGAGACATGGCGAAACGGTCCTCGGGGACCGAGACTATGACACGTCACAACGCCAGCATCAACATCACCCTCGCCAGCGAAGAGAAGACACATCTGATGCATATGATGCAGAAGAAGATGAAGATGATGCAACAGGGACTGGAACGTCTGATGGCGGTGGTCTCTGCGTCGAAGTTGAAGTTTAAGAGGTGGGCGTTATCATTTTTTTCTCTTCTGCTTTTTACGCTCATTGGTGCAGGGTGGTTATCCTAGATGGTAGATACGGGGTTTCTCGATGACATTTTTCTTCGTCGTTGTTTTCTATATAATATTATGTACATACATACATATATGCCATAATGTCGCCTTCATTATTGAATGACCATGTATGGCTCACAGTAGACCTGGGACGGCATCGAGCTTGTTGCCGCGCACCGCAGGCGCTGCTCCACGCTGATTGGCCCAGGCAACCGCGTTAAGCACACTCCCTAAAACTACGTACCTTGCCAACCTTCCAATGGCTTTAAAACGGGGCGAGAAAACATCTGGAATATTCCACAGCGCTACCATCCTTGAACCATTAGTACATAGGTGTGGCGCCAGGGAAATTACATGACATGACTGTGTCTCTTCTCTTTTCAGTGTCTTCGTCGCTCAAAGCCGCGTCTTACTACTTATAATGGAAGCTATATGTATTTTGGTGGGCAAGTTCTTGTCTATATAAAGTTGGAGTGGGTGGCGTAGTTATATAACTAACCAAGGTCAAGGAATCCAGAGCACATATGCCCAGGGCGATATGTTGGGAGCCTTTGCATCTTTAAAGCTAGAGAATTCATGATGCATGTCTCATTTGAACTAGCTATGGAGTAGACCTCGATCCCAGAACTGAATTTTGACTAGCGATATACATAACTAGAGGACTTGATACGCCTATTTTTTTCAACGCCATCCTATCTATTTCGACATAAAGCTGCAAAGCACCCAATAGAAAAAAAAACGAAAAAAAGCGGTCTATTTGTAGCAAGCCCCCGCTCCAAATATGATTTCTAGGAACAATAAAGAAGGGGTAGAAGGTGATTCTTATTTTTTGGTGTTGTTTTCCACCTTTTTCCTGGAGCCTAGTTTCTTTTGTACCCATTCGGACGCGCCCTCAACTGCAGCTCTGGGCGACTCACGATGAGGGAATAGATAGTTCTGGATCTCCGCAGGGGTGAATCGGTCAGGAGGAATCTGTTTCGCGAACTTGACTGAAAGAGACCGAAGTTCACCATCAGCGTCATCATCGCCATCCTTTCCTCCCTTCCCTTCCTCTTCTTCCACCTCTACTTCTTCTTCCTCCTCTTCTTCACAATGTGAGTAATACGACCAAAACAGCTCCTCAATGACGGGCTGGCTGGCATAGCTGAAGCAGATATCCATATCCACGCGCCCGGGCCGGAGTAGGGCAGCATCAAGGTGCGCTTTATGATTGGTAGTCATAATTAAAATACGGCCTTCTTGGGCGCCTACACCATCAAGGATATTTAGGAGGGCAGAGAGGGATATCGCACTGCGCTTCCGGCGTCTCCTTCCCTTGCGGGGTGGTGCCCCTTGGCCGTCCAAATCATCATCATCATCATCATCACTCAAGTTGGCGTGTTCCCCACGCTCCTGTACGCCTGCGGTATCTATATCTTCAAAAAGAAGTAGGCAACGTTTAGGAAGGGCACTCATGAGAGTATTCAGTGTATTCTCGTCAAGGCCCGGGGAGCTGAAACTAAGGGTATAGATATCCAGGCGTAGCAAACTGGCGATAGCAAAACACATGCTCGATTTTCCCGTCCCTGGCGGCCCGTGAAAGAGATAGCCTCGTCGGTATGGAAAGCAATGGGAGCGATACCAAGACCGCGTCTTGGGGCTAAGGAACTGCTTGATGTCACTCACAATAGCGCCTTTCTTCTCTTCTTCTAGAATCACGGTGGAAAGAGATCTTGGGGAGGCTGTTGCACTGGGATGCCAACCCATCTCGTCCATGTTCTTCTGTCCGCGATGAACAACAATACGGTTACATTCACGTCGCACAGCGGCTTCTTGGACGTCCCACAAGAGCTCCTGGAGAATGCTGCGATTCCAAGGTGCAGCATAGAGGAGTATGTTTTCCGCGTTAGCTAGCTCATATGCATGTGAGTTATGTCTTGCATCCCGTCGAAGAGCGATCCAACATCCCTTATACGTGAAATAGTGGAAGGTGTTCTGGGTGGGTGTATAGTGGATGGGCTTCATCTTGTTTAGGTAGCTTAGCTGCTGCCAAAATCTCTTCTGCTCAATGCTAAAATCCAGCTGTGTTTTTGTGAGGTCGCTATCTTCCATAGTCTTGGATTCATCGTCATCTGGCTGATACAAAGTAACATAGTGCGTTTTGGTGCCGGCAATGGCGTGCTGCGCCTGGCTCAGCAATCCATGGTCAGACACCCAGTGCACAAGCTGTCTGTACAACGGATCATGGAAATATATCTCCATTGATGTGGCAAAGAATAAGAGAGAGCGGTGGGCTTCGTCGAGTAGGCGAGGCGCCACAAACAACGCGAATGAAAACGAGATTGAGAAGCCAAGAATGTAAATTGAATAGGCAGACAGGTCGATGTCAAGATAGAGATGGACCATGCGAGAAAAGAGCGAGTAGCCAGGGACGAGCATCTCCAGCAGGTCTGAAGGGACTACGCCCGAGACATTGGCCGAAGCCATGATGGCGGCGTGGGTTTGGTGCTCCGGGGAGAAGAGAAGGACAGATCAGAACATAAGCAGGGCGACGAGGGTCAGCAAGGGAGAATAGTTACCACCGCGCACCTTATATAGCTCAGCCAGCAGACGGATCTCCCCGGCGGAGGCCAAAAACGGACGAGTCGCAGGCGGCCATGACGCGGCTCCACCGTCGCGCCGGGCCAGCAAGCAGCATCGCCACCGTGACAGAGCACCCCGGGGGTTAGTTAGTTAAGATCCTGCCGCAGAGAGGCTGGACGTCCAGCTGCAAAGCGCACGCCCGAAGAGGTTTCCGCCATCGCGACGGCTGGCATCCCATGTGAAGGCATCGCAGCCCCGAATCCACCCAGCTAACTAAACCAACTACCTAGCCGCAGGGCTGACGCGTAACTAACAAGGGAACTGCACAGCGACACCACGGCTATCGCCCCAATAATATTCCGTACAGACTGCTCTGTACTCCGTACTCCATACCCTGTGTGCTCCCGGCTGAGCGTCGCAGAGGCCAGTAGCACAGGATTCAGCAGCATCCCTGGCGCCGAGTCCACCGCATAGTTAGTTAAATACGTGTTTCGAGCCGACAAGGCTTTCGGCGAGCGTCAGCACCTGCCGGGACGCGTTCGCTATAATGACGGCAGGCCAAGGAACCAATAACCATTCGGAGCTCGACTCAAGTGACGAACGTCGGCTAACTAAACTAACTGACCAGTTCAACGAACTAATGTGGCGTTGCTGGTGGCGGTCCTTGAACTTGGCTAGGTTCGAGTTAACCATAACTAGAACAACTGACAACCCAGCCAACCTGCTCTGGCCAACTACGTCCAAAAGCACTCCCTGTCTACATCCAACTAAACGCCATGGCTTCGTCTGAGGAGTTGGCTGCCTTCACATTTCTCCCTCTGGGCGGCATTCTCCAGGAATTCCGCGTCGAGGGCCGGAACATCGTGTTGGGATTCCCCAACGAGAAGCTGTATCATAAATACAATGCGCCTTATTTTGGAGCCACAATTGGTCGCACCACGAACAGACTAAAGGATGCAACCATTGGAAACCTCAACGGCCAGTCGTACCGAATAACCTCGCATGGCGGGCCTCACTCTCTCCACGGGGGCCGCCACGGCTGGAACTCTAGGATCTTCAGTGGTCCAAAACCCGTTAATAAGAATGGTAGAGAGGGCCTTGAATTTCGGTATTTGAGTAAGGATGGTGAAGAGGGTTACCCCGGGACTGTCGAGTTGAGGGTTTGGTACAGTGCAGCCGAGGAAGCTGAGCATGGTGGGTCGCAAAAGACGGTACTGGAAATGGAGTATGAAGTCGAACTAGTGGGAGACGAATGCGATGAGACTGCCATTGGCGTCACAAACCACAGGTAAAGTTGGGTCTGGTTAACTATTCCGATACTTCATGTTTACTCTTGTTCTTATTTATTTTTTTTATCTATTTTCTGTTTATGTATTATTGATTTTTGGATCGGGGATTTGGAGGGTGTACATCAGGCTAATTCATTACAACCAGCTACTTCAATTTAGGAAATTATCCAACCATTGAAGGCACTGAAGGCCAGCTTGAGACAGATAAATACCTTGTCATTGACTCAGAAGGCATTCCCACGGGTGAGATTGCGCATTACTCGTCAACAGACGTCGTAAGGCCCTTTTTCATGAACCAGACCTATCCGGATATCGATGACTGCTTCGTCATGGACACGGACCCGTCGTCCGTCCCCTTGGACACTCGCCCACGACCTCTGAAGCTACTGGCGTCATTTAAACATCTAGCAACATCATTTCACCTGCAAGTCTATAGCACCGAGCCCGCTTTCCAATTTTATACTGGCAAGTACATAGATGTTCCCGCCGTGGATGGCTCTCCTGCATACGGCCCTAGGGCAGGGTTTTGCGTAGAGCCGAGCCGATATGTAAATGCGCCGAATGTGCCGGCTTGGCGGAATATGTGTCTGCTGAAGAAGGGCGAAGTATGGGGCGCACGATCTGTGTACAAAGCATGGAAGTCATAATGGAACTTGACGGAGCTGCGTTTCTTTCAGCGCACCCCACTCTTTTTCCTTTTGGCCTTCACAAATTTGACTTGAAGTTGGTAATTTATGAGTGATGTAGCCATTGATAGTTATGTAATTTCACAGCACTATTTCCAAAACATGGGAATCTATATAACTATATTGTATTCAGCCGTGAATATTACCATGTGTGGTCAGCCGTAGCATCACCACCCTCCACTGCCCCGATATGACGTCACCGGGTTTGGAAGCCATTTGAGTTTTGCTATAAAGATGACTCTTTGCAGAGCACAAACCTTGCGTTGTGTTTCGGCGAAAAACGATGTACGAGCCCCGCTCCTAGAATCACGCCGTGTCTTTGCACTTCAAACACACCTGGCCCTCGTGAGGTGATTGGTAGTCAACTGTCAAGTTCGACCATCCCCACTTCAATACCGGAATCACATCCATCTGTACTCTACGACCATAACTATGGCTGCACAGTACGGCGAGCTTAGCAACCTTCTCCCTCTGACATATAAGCGCATGATTGCTGCCTGGTTGGAAGAAGATTGCCCAAGCTTGGATTATGGGGGTTTCGTTGTGAGCGAGGTAGAGGGTGAGGCAAAGCTGCTGGGGAAGAGCAAGGTATGTGCCTCATAATATTGCGCTGCCATGGTATTATTGTGCCTTTGTGTACAGGCTATACAATGGCCATATCTCGGTCTTCCTGGTACGGCTACATTGTTCCTCAATAACAACCCGGGCTCTAATGCCTCGCATTTGTGTGCTTTATTTCGCGTATGGCTGGTTTCCAAATAAGCTGATCATCGTATGTACTTAGGGCATCGTAGCCGGGGTTCCTTTCTTTAATGAAGTCTTTGCACAACTAGATTGCACGTATGTCTTTTCCGCTTATGCCTCCCTAGGAATTAGGCTTCGGCCCTTCTACTACACAATCGCCCAATACTAACCCGGCTTTTTGAAAAGAGTCGAATGGAAGATCAAAGAAGGCGATGAAATTCAGCCTATCACCATTTGTGCCATCGTTCGCGGTCCCATGAGAAAACTTCTTCTCGGTGAACGCGTAGCGCTGAACATCCTCGCACGATGCTCTGGGATTGCCACCAAGTACGACTCTTACCTATGTTGCATGTTCACCCCTTAATGGCTTGATTCAGGACATCTTCACTTCTCACTATCCTCCGTTCCCATGGATGGAATGGTATCTTAGCAGGTACTCGTAAAACGACTCCAGGCTTTAGACTGGTTGAGAAATACGCTATTCTTGTCGGTGGTGCTGACCCCCACCGTCACGACTTGAGTTCCATGACAATGCTCAAGGACAACCATGTCTGGGCCTGCTATAACAAGGATAAAGTATCTCATACGAGTGGCGAGAACATAACTATTGCCGATGCTATTCCCTCCGCTGTCCATGCTGCCCGGGCTGCAGGCGGTTTTGCTGTTAAAATTGAAGTCGAATGTCGCAACCTTGAGGAAGCAAACGCCGCCGTTGGCGCTGGTGCGGATATTGTGATGCTGGACAATTTCTCACCGGACGGTGTGCGTGACGCCGCTCTTCAATTAAAGGATGAATGGGACGCGAAAGGCAAGCCGAGAGGAAGCTTCTTGGTAGAAGTTAGTGGAGGATTGAGAGAGGACAACGTTGCTGACTTTGCATGTGAAGATGTGGACATTCTGTCAACGAGTAGCATCCATCAGGGCGTTGGTATTGTCGATTTTTCGTTGAAAGTATCAGTAAAATAAAAATACTTTGATTCCTCTGTTCTTGTACATATATACTGCCCAACCATGTAGTTAGCTATTTTGTACATATCATGGCCCCCAGCAAGTAAATTAAACAGGGCTGTAACATACTGTACTAGCTACTCCGTGCGTCACAGATCAACATAGACGCAACTTATGAGCCCAAGCTTTGTTCTTCAACCCCACCTGTAGACAGGAAATTTGCTTTTGAGAGTCCCGGTAGGGTTCTAGGTTGAGAAACATGGCTTTTGCCGCAGTAAAACATATGTATTAAATACTCTATGCCAGTAATAAATCTTCAAATACTTTAGATTTATTTATTATTTTGCTTACGGTCATAGACGTCGTTCACTGCTTATATCTGTGAGAATCATCACCTACGGAATTCGTACGTACATTATATAAACGTATATAGCGGAAGAGATCGCTGAGCTGAGATCAATCTCAAATGAAGGTCTCCTTCTAAACACAAGAGAAAATTTATAAACGATTTTTCAAGCAATTGAAACCTGAAACGATTAGAGAACATTCTATACTAAGCTATGCAATACAAGGTTGAGGCTTGTACAGGAGCACAAGACCTCCCGAAGGAACTCATTCTTTCAAAATCAAGGGTATTATTAATACATGTTAACTGATTGCAAAAGGGGGTATATCAAAGCACAAAGGAAACAGGTAAAGTAATACAGCTGTAGAAAACGATTAAAAATGTGATAAGTCCCAAATTCCAAAATATGAGAGCAAAGTCAATCCTTTGCTATTAAATACCATAAAGAAAACATGCTGTACCGAGAAGGCTTCCTCAGAATATTAAAAACAGAAATAAACATTAGGCATTAGTATATGGCGATTAAGGGCGAGCGCAATCCAGGCGTTTCCACCATGGTTTTTTAGGAAAGTTTGTATCGATATCTCTTTCCGGGCGGGTGTTATCGATGTCAGAAGCAGGCGGCCAATTTTGTTGGGTCGTAATGACTACTTCATTTATTTGATTTAGGGCACTTGAGTCTTTTTGCTGATTGGATCTTGAAGTCTTCGTTGACTCTGCCACCGATTGATTCCGTTGTGTTGGAGTAGTAGACGTTTGACTATCGCCCTCCTTTCGAATTTTCAATATTCTCTTTGAAAAAGCCCTTCGTAGACCTAACCAATCTGAGCCATGTTGTTTCTTTGTATAAATCTCGTCACCCAAAGCTTGCTCATGAGCTGTCAGAGGAGGTGTGTGAGAGTGCGCAATGAGTTGGGAGGTCGTGCGCTCTATTGGTGGTGGGCGCGAGGTCAAAGGCTGCGAGGGTTGCTGACTGGGTGGAAACTGTTGCAAATGGTGGATACGTCGTGCCTCAACAACACGTCGAACGATTACTAGCGACAGTTAAGTATACACTTGTACCAAATGATGACAACGAAAAAACCAGCCGAAAAAAAAAAAAAGATGGGTCAGCGGAGACTTACATGCAAATGTCTCTTCGATATTAACCATTTCTCGAGCGCTTGTTTCCATAAACCCACATCCGCGTTTTCGAGCCCATTCTAAACCCTGTCTAGCACTCACAACTCTGGCATCTTTGAGGTCGCACTTATTCCCAGCAACAATCGTCACTGGCGGGGCCATTCCAACAGCAATTTGGTCCTTGCCAGTATTTTTCTTTGATAGCTGCTTTATCAACCGCTCATTGCTCTCAATTCTGTTTTCGGCTTCCACATCGATCATATCCATAAAGTAATCCAGGGCGTCCAAGGTGGAGGAATTCGTGATATCGTAAACAATAAGGAAAGCATCCGATTTAAGGTTAGATGTTGCCCATAGACCACGATATTCTTCTTGACCAGCGGTATCGGTTAGGGAGAGGAAGTAGGGACGGCCGTCAACGGTCCGGGTGACAGAATATGAGTCTTCTATATTTCATCATGCATAATGCTATTTATCAGGACTGGTATTTGGGGATTATGTAGTGATATCAAGTGTGCAGGGAAAATCCAGGACATACCGATAGTTGGATCATATCTAGGCACGTGTAGTAAAATGTTAGTCTTCCCAGAAGCATCAAAACGAACCGGGGCAAAATCAACTAACTCATGCGTCCATTGGCTACGTACGAGCCGCAGCGTAATCGACGACTTCCCTTTAGTTCACCAGTTAGCACAAAAGAATCGATTTGGCAAATCTCCGAAGTATGCCTTATGGGGGCTTTGGGGGCAGGGCAGCGTATGCAGATGCAGGGATGCAGTAATGAGGGTCTCAGAGTCAATCACAGCAAAAAAAAAAAAAAAATGAGGACAAGACATCAATACCAAATGATAAAAAGGCGCAACATACCACATCCTCCGTCACCACATATTGTAATGGAGACCGTTTCGGCCATGGATTTGCGAAGGGAATCGCGGGGTCCAAACCAGCAAGAACATGTGGGAACAAACTGCGGCCCGTGTTGCTTCGAAGAGAGAAGCCCACAGGCGGGACCTAAAAGAGTGCGGTACTAAAGACATCAGCGAGACTAACCATCATCCCTTGCGATCCAATACGTACAGAGCTCTAGGGCGGGCGCGTTTCGCGGCCAAACGAAGGAGAATGCCGGCCAGGGCGGGAGTATGGAGCGAGCGGGCAGAGGAGACGACCTCAAGGATAAAAGAAAAAGAGAGCAGTGGCGCGTCACAGCACCAGGAGGAGCCAAAAAGAATGATTCTCCTGCGGTTTCAGCGCAGAACTTTTCGTTGAGCCCCTTCTTCGATCCATGGACGCGCCGCTGCGGGCGGCTGTCTATGCCCGTTGCGGCCAAGCGCTGCCCCAGGTCCATGGATCGACAACCAGCCTTATTTGTTGAATCGCCGCGGCAACGTCAGGCCGAGATACGTGACAACGGCACGGAGGGATCTACTGAGTAACTACACGAGCTATACGGAGCACGGGAAGCCCTGCTTCACAGGGTGTCATTCTTCTCGTTCATTTATTCTCAACGTTTCAAGATACCCTATCCCGCTCCGTCAAACCGACTCTTCTTGCCTACAGACCCAGCAATTCCGCTAGGATACGCGCGGAACCAGAGAATTGCTCCGCGCCGGCTACCGGTGGTTCAACACAACGGATATTACTCTGCCTTCGTTTTCGAGCCTATAGTACATTTACCCTTTCCCCAGACCCTGCTGCCAAGCAAAGCCCAAAATCTGCTTGGGTTGAGAATTGTTTCGGGGGTATGCCAGATCCTGCAGTCGGCTGGTTCATATGCAAACTGTCGAGGAATGCGGTCGTTGTCATCAGGGTGGATAGCATTGCGGTAATTGATGCGACCGCCAGTCCCGTCCCCGACAGTACGGGCAAGGACGTAAGATCCAGTTCGATAGATTTTGCCAAGATCAGTGTCGTCCAGCTGTTGTTGCTCCTGCGGCGTTAAATACAATTCAAAAACACGGGCTGCGGATCTGAAGACGTTTTGGAATGTGAGAACTTGTGAGCCTTTCACTCCACCTACAGCTTGAACCAGACCTTGCCGCGGCAATCCTCCTGCCATAATGGATCTGACTCTCTGCTGTTTGAGCAGGTCCGCCAACACTGCACAAGTTGAGGCGCAAGTCCCATCAGTGAGTAAAATAATATCCTCTGCTTTGAAGACTTGAGGGGCTTGTTTGAAGCGACTTCCATAGCCTGCGACTGTCAACTTTCCGATTTTCAAAGACATGATCTCGTTATTCAAGTCCCAGCGAGCTAGGCGGGTGAAATTGAACATGTTGATTTCTGGCCCAAAGTAGGCCTCCCATGATTCAAACTTTTGGCCATTACTATTGCCCACGTACGAGTTAATATCGAATATGCCATTTCTCTCGTATGTGGCTGTCTTGCCATTCTTTGTCGTTGAATCACTTAGCAGCTTGTTGACCTTCCTACCAATGACATTAATTTGCTCTGTGGCCCGAAGATTGAAGGTACTTGTAACATTCCCTTGCGGAAAAAGCTACGATGCATTAGATCCCGATTACATATCTTGAAAGTATGGTTACGGAGTACTTACCTGCATAAATAAATCGAATCCTAGGAAAAGAACGCCACCACCGTTCGATGTGACGTCAAGTATCAATTTCTTTTTCTTTTCTTTTCCACATTTCTCCAAAAATTTAGTTACGACAGTGCTGAACTTTAAATTGACATTGTTTCCCTCCCCGTCTGGATCAAACGAAGTGATTGATAAGACTGCCGTATCAAATTCGTCGTCTAGGAAATACCCAGCAATAATGCCGTCGTCAGATTCGATAACCGCCTTTGGAAACTCTGGCCGTGGGCTTTCTAACTCCCGCTTTTTTTCAAGCTCAACCTGTCTTTTTTTCAGGAGAGGCGCTTGTTCTACTCTTCCGCTGCAGAATTTGCCGTAAAACGTCTCTCCATCTTTCACGTCACTAAAATCAAGATGAAAGCTAGCTTCGTTTTTATGTTTAAGGTTGGTACCATTTTCAAACCCGACCTCAATTTCGTTCCCAGTATATAACCCGGTTGCAGAGAAAAAAGTTCCAAAATAACCCAACGTGCTGGCGGGAAGAGTGAAAAAAAGTTCGTTGTAGAGTGCATCCGGATCTTGCGATGTCCCATTGTATGAAAGGCGCTTGAGCCACTGGTGGACATCTTCGCCGTCTATCGATTTCATCGCAGAGGTTTTCCAATCTGTGTTGCGCTTTTTCAAATCGCCTGCCAGCAGATGAGCTACCAACCTATATAAAAGAGAAATTCCATACTTACGATAGGAGTATATCTTAGGCAGGCTGTCCCCATCAGAAGATAAAGCAACTATAGGCCCAATTCCAGATCGCCGAAAAGTAAAGATGTTCAAGGCATCTAAATGTAAAGTAAAGTGGCCATCATGGACGCTTTTCACTAGAGAATTCAAATCTTGCTGGAATTCTAATTCATTCTTATACTTATTTTCAGCAGCATTGGCCCTGATTTTCCTTAAGCCAGCGTCAAGATCTATAGCAGGCAATAAGTAACTTTTGGGAGGGTCTTTGAGGTAATCCAAGGTACTCTGCCATTGCCAGAAAGAGCCGAGCCCGTCGATCAGCTGCAGCGAGTTTTCTTTCTTGAACGGTACTGACAACAAGCAGGCATGTGCTAGCTCTGCTGGAATATAAAACGTCGTTGCTACAGACGTGGGTTAGAAGTGCATGGGAATTTTCGACAATATTTTATCTATCCCGATATTGGAGCATATTATACCTTTTTTGTTTCTTGAAAGTTGTTCTTGCTGAGCCGTCGCTACTAAGGCGCATGGTTCTGGTTTTTCTGATATCGGAAACACTGAAGCATCGGAGTTTAATGGGCTAGCAATATTCACCGATGCTAGTAAAACCAGAGGCAAAAAAGCTGTCGCGGGCTTCCCCATCGCTTATATCCACCCTTCCCTTTTCTGAAAGCGATAGTAGAAGATAGCCAAAAAAGTATTTATGCAGATATTGGGAGAATATAAAGGGTTGCTAGCGTCACATTGACATGGAAATGTTTCCACAACAAAGATAAGCCGTTCAAGAAACACGAGTTGGCAAGAAAAGGCATATCTCTAAGATTTTTAAGTAGTATTTACTACTTCTAAAGCCTCCGTATTCAAGCAGATCGTTCCAAATATTAGGAACAAGTCCTCCATACATACAGCACGCTGCAGCCATGGAGGTCTTGGGGTTTGGGCTAGAATTCAAAGTCCGCATGACCCCTAAACCAAGGTCGCCTTGTGGAGGCTGATGTGGATGGCTCATATTGACGGGGGGCATTGGGGAGCTCAGCAAATGATCTTTCACATTTTGTGAGCAAACACAAACGGAGGCTGGGCAAGGCTGGCAAAGCTGGAGATTGAAGGTGAAAGACTGGCCCGGCTCGCTTACCCGGTGCCTATCATATCCAGCGCTAGAGTCTGGAAATTTTAAAGCCTGGAGCTGCTTGAGGCTTAGACTGTACTCCGTACCTTAGGGATCTTTCTAGGGGTGCTCAGGAGTTGGGCGGCTATTTATAGAGAAACGTCGTTCTGCTTATGTAAGTAATATAATTAACCACTTGTCAGGTGACTGTACGCTAGGCTCCTTTTGCACCATTGATTCCCCAGCAAGTACTCCGTACGGAGTACTCCATACAATACTTCTGGGACCTTCAACTCGAGATTTCGGTTACATATGTAAGTAGATATTTTTTTCATATCTGTCGCCTTTTCTTACTGATGAAACCCACATCGTCATCCTTAGCCATACGCCATGCCCGCCTCCGAGTGCAAGGCAATGATGGATTTAATCTTCTCTCTGAACTGTCGCGCACATTCAACAGTTTTGAAGCCAACCAATATTTCAAAAAGAGGCTAACATTTCAATTAGATTTATGTCATATTCTCCGGTTTAGACTCTACAGCTCCATCTATTCAAGGCTCTTGAATATTCACACACTTTGTATTTATACCGAGATATACTGGCAGTTGATAAGAACAACAGGTGTTGGATTATACGCGAGAATATAGATCACTTCAATAAACCTACCATTGAAACAGAGATTCTAATCCTTTGTGAGTTCCAGGCCGATAGTTTCGTTTCGGGACATTCCTTTGCACCCTAAAATACCACCCGCATTGAATTATCCGCGGACAACAGCAATCCGAATCCCATAAAATGCAACTTCAAAGACCTTTGGCCCTGGAGGCGCGTTCCACTACTGTTTCCATGGACAGTTAAGGCGAGCTGTCCCAGCAAATTCTCACATAAAAGCTCTCCTAGACCTGTGCCTCAAGTTATTAACAAGTGTCGAAAGCAATAAAGATTTTGATACGCATACATACCATCATTAGGCATCAATGATAGACATTTTGGACTGATAGTGACAGTACCCGTCACTCTTAGTCTTAAACTTCTTTCTACCGATCGCGTGCTTTTCACCAGTTCTGCTGTGGTTCTAAGCCCTCTGGCTATCTGCTTCCAACCTTTTTTGGGTATTGAAATATTTTCCCAATTTTTTCCTTGCGTCTTTACTCATTTTCAATACCAGTTTCATTTTCATCAACCTCTTGCCTAGAGTCAATTTTCCACATAGTCTGTTGACTAGTTTTCAAAATAAAGTTGAAGCTTATGCTTGTTGTTAAATAACCCGGGGAATTAATTTAGCTTCGTTCCCATCCGGCATAAAGCTGTGTCAAGAATATACTTTCCGGATAGGGGCTACATTGAATAGATTCACATTGGATATCCACAGGCTTAAAATTTTATTAGATTATTTATACCCTCGACCGCCGATTGCACAGTAACTGGCATTTTCAAAAACAAGTAGACAAGTCAGAAATAATGCTGTTTTGGGTTATAATTGTTGCAGGAACATGGGTTGAGTGGGATCGGCGTGGAAGAAATTATCACAGGAGATGGCAATCCCGGTGATAGGCTCCAGTACCTGAGCCGTGGACTACTTCGTACTCCGTACCTAGCTACCTGTTGCTTCCATGGTCGGAGCCGTTATTCTCCGGTGCTAATATTCCGCCTAGCCTTTACTCAATAAGCGTAAAGCGGGCAGCGCGCATACCCAAGCTATAAGGCCCGCCGTCTATGCATACAATGTCCTGGCACAGTAGCATTCGCAAGTCAACACCTTTCCAAATATAGCCTCAGTGTCTGTGCCCGCTTTTATAGACATAAAAAGTCTCGGCTCCGAGGGTTTCATTTTACGGATCTTTTCTGACCCACAAGGTGCATTTTATGGTTCGTATCTGTGCTGGTTGTTACACGGCTAAAAAGCTTAAACAGGAGGATTTATAGATGGGGGTATATATAGCGCGTCAGGTATCCTCGCCAAATGACTTGGGAAAGACCAAAAACATATCTGTCAGAAATTACAGAAAAGCGTAAGGTATAGGACAGCGAACGATGTGCTAGGAGGGGATTGCGTGAGAAAAGGTTATGGATGGATAAAGAGCAATCGAAGACTCAATCAATCAAGCTCTGGTGAGTAAAAACCCCGAAATCGCGTCTTTATGCTAACACGAATGCTCTTTCCTTCTCGTTCGGGTGACATTTATTCTGCCCTCTTTGCGGAGGAGTGAATGTCGTTTGCAGCCAACTCCACTGGGCTGCTCTTTTGGGAGCGTTTGCTTTCTCCGAAAGGCATATAATGCCGTAATACAGGCGACAACAGTCGATTGGATTCCTTGGTTTTAGGTCGCGATGAAGTTGTTAAACTCGTGTCTCCTTCGAGCTCGGAGAACGGTGCGCGAGAATTATCGGCAACTGTCGATATCTGATATTCCGTCTAGAAAACAGATTTTAGCGGATTCTAGAGAGCTAGGGGTTACGAATCAAACTTACCCCTGTAGAGGTTATTGGGATTTTCTTGATATACGCCACGCCCTTGGACAGTTCAACCCATGCCAGAACGACGGACTCTTCCTCGTGCAGCGACATATATGACATTGCAAATGAATCGCACTTTGAGGTTAGTTCCTTCGAATTCGCCAATTTTCGACATTCCATGATACTTGAATTAAGATTGGATAGTTGATACAGGTGGCCTTTGTCGTTCACCAGGCCTAACTGCTTGCCAGAGGGCGAAAATGCAGCGCATTGGATACGATTACCAAGGCGCCTTGTTCCATCTGGCTTGATCTCGGATCTATGCCCGTTTTCGGGCTGAATGAGGAGAGGGACACCGGATTGCGTCCATGTGCTAATACAGACCAAATCCTCATCTGGAGTGTTAGACGGCCGATACAATGCTGCCGAGACTCCATTGTCCTCTGATTCGTGAAGAGGCACATGATATCGACATTTTGTAAGTTCTCTAAACTCTAAAAATGGGAAGGACCAGAAGTAAACTTGGATCAGGCCCATCTTAGGATTCCTGGTACTCGCAATTAGAACCATTCCATCGAGGGAGAATGCTAACGAGTCCACTGATGGACATCCTCGGCAATCCTTATGATATGGGTGAAGGCGAAATTCTCTGGACTGCTCGGTGTCGGTTGTTCGAAAAAATCGAACAGTTGCGTTTTCAAAACCGACAACTACATAATTTTCTGTCGGGCTAATAGCTATGCTTCGGCACCATTGAGCTGATGCCATTCGATACTCGAGCACTAATGCCGTTGGCTGGACTAGGTTCACGATTCGTAACTAGCCCTCATCAGTATCGCGACCACTTAACCACACAAAGCTGTCCTCACCGTAAGCTTCTGATCTCGAGTTCCTATAACGTATGCGAGGTATGTTTTCGTGACGGCTGCCATTAAGCATGAGCTCTCCGTTGAAATCGCACGAATTGGCAATGGAGGCGACATGCCAACGTCCCAGACATGTATCGACGGTTGCATCCAGAAAAGAGCATGGGTTGAGTTTTGGGAGAGGTAGACATTGATGCTTTTGGACCCCTTTCCCCTTGCGTGAACTTTAGAAGCATTAATTAGATCTTTGAGGGAGATTTCCTCCATTCGCTGACCCTCGAGTGTTCCGGAGGATAAGGAACTTGCATCGCCCGCTGTGGGAGCTGGGGGGTCTTTTCTTCTGATAGACATCCACCTACCTTTCTTGTCTAGATTTACACCAAGAGAGATGGTGCGCGTGCGTGTGGGTGGTATAGGCTGAAATGATGCCGTTGAACTGGCTCTTTCAATATGGCTTGTTAAGGAATCCATAGCAGATGACCAGGTGCCCTCGGGTGATGATGTGTTTGTAAGTCGCTCATTCGCAACCGGTGGTTTGATATTATTTTGAACTGTTTCATTAATGGAAGTCGGAAAATCCGGTCGGGTCATTTCACTAAGTGGAGAATCGAATCTATGCCTTTGTTCGGAGGAGATGGGGGATATAAGATCGGGTGAATAGTATTGGCTTCTATCGGAAGGCCCTGGACTGGGGAGAACGGTATTTTCAGAATGAGGAGTATATGGCCCCATATATCTGGGCTCTTGTGCCGGAATTCCTACATTAAGAGGGACATTTGCCCCTGCTTGTACTGGCATGCCACTACCAGGCTTGGGTAGCAGCTGAAACTGAGTAGGTAAGTGTCTTTCCACACCAATTGTGTCTGCATTGCATTCAATCGATTTCAAGGCATGCCATGATTGCCAGACCAGTGAAATTTCTCGCGCGACTGTAACCACTTCGTCACACTGAACGCACTTCGTTCCTTTAGGTAATTTTATGAGTGGCCCCTCTGATGGATCCTACAAGTAGTATTAGAAGTGCTCTTGAATTGTTAGTTTCCACGCCAATAAATAAACATACAGGAATCTTGAGATTATTGGAATCGCTGAACTGGTAATGTTCGACAAAATGACAGGATGGGCAATTCAGTGCGTATGCTCTTTGATGTGATGGCCGGATACGGGGGAGCGCCTCAGTGAAGGTGGCTATATTGTTCATAATGCTTGATACTGCATTCATCATATGTGCATCGCTCACGCGGTGTACCACTTGTCGGTCATTCAGGGACAGGCAAAACGCATGGATTGAGTCCATGGCCTCTTCATCAAATGCCAGCCTCGACGTATCTTCGATGCTCACACTGGGAGTGTCGGGTAGAATGACTTCGAAAATATCACTAAATGTTTCAATCATTCCCAGCTTGGAGAAATTTTGAGGTATTCGAAAACTATCCAATGACATTAATATGGCATTCCTGGTTTTTGCGCAAGAAGCCTGAAGTTCGACGCTGGGAGTCTCCTCATCAACAATATGCTGGATAGATGCACCCACAACAAAGTGAGAAACATCTCTCAGCGCGAGGAATTGGGAGAGCCATTGTTCTGACGTCTCCTCTTTCTCTACGAGGGTAGAGACATAGCTGGGCGAAAGGCATTCTGGCAAGGGATACTAAAGTTATTGCCCGAATTCATGGTCAGCTAGGAATGATCCACGCAACCATTGAAATAAGATCAAGGAGTCGATTGTAAACGCACCAGTTGCGTGGCCAAGTTAGGTAACTCATGGCGCAGTTTTGGGGGGAGGGCGAGAGCATTGGGGTCGGTACGCAAAACGTCCGCTATTTCCTTGCAGATGAGGAGTAGGAAGGATTTGGGCCCCGGGTAGTTATCGAATAATTTCTCCAGGAACCCGTGGATACGTGCGAAGCGATCCCGACGATCCTTAACTCGATGGCTTCCTGGAGGTTTTGGGTGAAGGCTTAAGATCCGAAGTGAGACGGACAAGAGCTCAGCAAGGTACTTGTCGCGTAGAGCCCTTGCTTCCCAAAAGCTATCCCGTCCCTCGATCACAACTTGGAGCACAAATTCCACCGACCGTATAATGACCTCCCAGCTGGCCAAAAAGCCCAGATACTGGCCAATCTGGTCCTGTTCAGATGGTAGAGAGAGGCGCTGAAGGGAGTAAATGGCATTGAGTCGGGCAAGTAAAGCGATCACCAGGCGCTGGTAAGTCTGGGGGTCACATTCTGAATATACCTTTTCCAATGAAAAGCGGCCCAGAAGCTCCAGGATGATATCGTCAATATCATGTCGGATTCCCAAAAGCTTCCATGCGTTTGCCAAGAGGTTGACATGAGAACCGACAGCTGCCATCGCAGGCGAGGATTCGGCGCCCCACGGGGCGTATATCACCCAGTATCACTTCTCGGATTATTGCAAGCTAAATTTCGGGAGAGCAAATACGTAAAGGTGAGGAGCGACGACTCCTTTCCGTGGACCGTCTCCAGTTCAAAAAAGGCGATGGCAAAACCGACGGCATAAACTTGCTGGCGAGATTCGCTGAGTGGGCCCATCACAGGTTATTTTCTGAGATGGGGGGGGTTTCTAGGTCTTCACCCGCTGTTCTGCTGCGTCTTCGTTCTTTTTGCTTGGGTTTGACAACCTTCCACAGCTTTCTAGGCGGTCTCCGAAGACGTGAGATAAGAAAACAACGTCCATGTGGCTGTGCCTGCTCTTCAATTCCAGCCTTCCTGCTGCGATCGAGTTTAATTGACGGTAGTCTGTGTATCCCCAGAGCGATATTTTTCAGACCGGTGATATTTTACAGTTGCCTGTCAGCTTGTCTCCCTAAAGTCTGGGCATCCGAAAGGGAAGAACCCAGTTACTCCCGTTACCTTTGTGTTTAAATGTTAAAATGCCTGTGGTTTCCTCCGCCTTTGACTCGCTGTAATTTTTCAGCCAAGAGGTAGGGATGTGCTCCTTCATCCCCATTTCTCCACCAATGCACCGGGATGAACGGATCGATTGGAAAGGAATGGAGGCAGTTTGTAACGTCGCAACTGTTGCATTGCTCCTCACTGGTCACTTGCCACCAATTATCGGGATCCGATTTGACTTTAAACTTTTATTGCTTGTTTTGCAAAGACGGAACGCAGGTGAGTTGTTTGATCCAGAACCTTTTCGTCAGCCCCCCGGAGCCTCAGTCAGGTGCGGTGTGGCTGTTGGCTTCGCGCGCCATCGCGCCAGAGACACTGCCCAATATTCTTATAAGAGCGATTATCTCGTATCCTGGCCTCCTAGAATGGTGGGTTTCGATCCCTCAAATGAATACAGAGAACGCGCCTGTACGGAGTACTTCGCGCGCAGTATGTAGTGGAACTTGCGAATATTAATACCTTCAAGAAGTGAGTTAACTATATGGCCCTGAGTAAATCCTGCTTGGCCACTAGTTACCTCTCGTGTCGCAAGCCTCAAATACAAATACTTCTTCGACTTTTCAATCCTTTCGTACGACGCGAAATTTCGAATTCTTCGAGGTCGTGGGTTTTCTGCCACAAGGGTGGCACAAAGAAATAACTAAGTAGTTACTCCGTAACTACGGAGTACTCCGTACCCTGTGTGCAAGGAGAATTTGCGTTTTCTTTCTAAATTGATACAGACCATTTTGCAACAAGGCTGTTAAGCCTTCTCGACGGATCACCGATTTTAGCCTCTTATGTCGTTATTACCCCGTAGTCAATCAGTTAACTAATGATCTGTACGATCTACTCTTACCCCGTAGTTACTTGTGATACGGAGTAGAAAAGTCTCGCTTACCTCCTTTTCTATGTAACTAATTAGTTACCTTAAGTGTTTATGCTGTTCAATACCTGCCCAAGGCATTAATTGTTTCAGAAATATTAGTAAGAAACAAACTCTCCCCCAGAGAACTAACTAGTTTGAGGGGCTTGCGTGGTTAACTTACATAGCTATAGTTAACTGGGCGTGTATGGCTGAGAAGCCTCACAGTCCTGTCCCTTCCCAACGCAACCTGAGTACTCCGTACAGAGTAGTTAGTTGGCTGTCTTAGCCAGTTGTTAAATGCAGAAAAATAATATTGGTCCACGAGCAAAAGCGCTCTTGTACTCTGTACGGAATATGATTCGCCATTATTACATCATCCAGGCCCTTGCGCCGTGTCAAAATTGCTTTATTGTGCTGGCGCCGATCATCAAGAGTGTGCACGATTTGTCATGTTACGGGACGACAGTCGAATTGCAAGTCCTCTGTCTAACCTTGTACACACACCTGTCGCCTGTTGTGGCTATGATCCAGGCCGGCAACGCCGTTTCCTTCGATTCCTCGATGCTCCAGAGCAGGACGGTAAAATGTCAAGAAGCGAACAGCGGATTAAGACCCATGGCTGATTTTTAAGGCCTCAAAGTTTGGCTATGGCTGGAAGATGATCTCCCTCCACGCAAGCTAAAAAAGCCCTTTGTCAAGGTTCATTGTTACGTCTAATCTTCGCCAATAGGAGTCGCCCAGGCGGAACCCTCTTTTGTCTGTTGGGCTTGACCTGCACCTCTGTGCGACCTGCATCTGGATAAGAATTGATCAGGATGCCCATCCTGATTCAGTCAGCTGTCACCCATTCGCACAGCGGGTTTGCCTGCTTTGGCCACTTATCCTGACTCGCAGGCCCGTATTGGCATCCCCTGAGCGCGTTCTCGGTCTGGGCAAACCTTCTGGGGGTACAATGCCGCTTTCCAAGCGAAAAATCTGGCAATAACTTGGTTCCAGAGTAATAATAAAAAGGTGCTGCTGGTGGCCGGGGTCGCACTGCGTCACTAGCTGAACAAGGGTTTGTACCCTGTCTTCGATAATTCCGTTTTTTCCCCGCCTTTGATTGGTCTTTGATCTTGTCACGGTAATGCCTATTGAACCACCAGTCCTCGTTGGGAGATACGAAAAAGCAAAGTGCCCCATGCTTCAGTCGCACTGGGATATCTCGTATCTGAGAATATTCTTATGCACACGGGCTGTGTTCGTCGATGCAAGGCGTTGGATCCGCGGGGTTAGGACTGGCTAATCTCGACTTTATATATGCAGCGAGGACATGATTGGCATCCCGACCTGTTTTCCGGGACTTATACCCGAAAAATGTGAATATTCCGCCATTTCAACCTCATTATATCAGCGCTCCGTGTAAAATGGACCAAGAAAAGCCTCAGGCTTTATTATCACATTACGGCGAGTATCCTCTAGGTCGAGATGGCTCGGAAGAACAAACGGGCAGCCGAAATGGAACGTTTGTGGAGGAGCCCACATATACGGAGCCACGAAGGAAACGGGTTGGCGAGAATGTCTGGTATGACGCTCGATCGAGATACCAGGAATGATGAACCAGTCTAAGATGATTTTGCTTGCAGGAGAGTGCTGGGTGAGCGGCAGATTAACGTAAGTCTAAGGGAATTGTGATTGATACAGCGACTCGACACATAACTGATGCGGCTCCGAACCTTAGATGATTACGTTTTCGGGGTGAGCAGTTGACTCGAACTCTCGAATTGCCCTGACTACTGCTAACACACTACTACTGTTTCACAGGACTATTGGAAATGGTACGTGCTGGTGGTATTTAGTAACTTGAGAACACTTGCTGATACTTCTGTGCAGGTTTGTTTCTTGGAAGCGGTCGTTCTCTTGCTGGTGCTGGACCAGGAGGTGCTGTCATAGCATATCTTCTTATGGGAGCTGTAATATCCGCTGTCATCTCGTGCCTGGGAGAAATGACGGCGCTAATGCCAGTGAATGCGCCCGTCATGGAATTTCCTCGACGCTTTGTTGATAGAGGTGTTGGCTTTTCAGTGGGTTGGATGTACTGGTAAGGTCCGGTCCGAACCCAATCGCGAGGAAAATCCTGATGCAATATTATTCATAGGTTTGCGTACGCTGTACTCGCTGCAGATCAGCTAGTTGCCGTCACGAATTCTGTCAAGTTTCATTTCGACGATGGCAGGACGCATTTAAGCTGGGTTGTTGGAGAGAATGTTCATGCTGCCGTGTGGATTACCCTCGTTTTAGTTGTCGTATCGGTAATCAACATGTTTCCTGTGAAGGTTTTCGGCCAGCTTGAATATATATTCGGCAGTCTTAAACTCACTTTCATCTCCTTCCTTATCGTCATGAGTGTCATGATCGACACAATGAAGCGTGTGTATTTCTTTTTTTCTTCATTCATTCATTGGGGTACTTTACTGATAGTCGGATGCAATAGCAAGATCGAATGCATATTATAAGGAGCCAATTGGGACGAAATGTAAGCATCAACTTCCACAGTGCTCGATGACAAAGCCTAACGTACGCTTGCTAGACTGGGACAAACCATACGGATTTTTCAACCCCGATTTTCCAATTAAGGATGATAATGGGCATCTGCAACGGATGATGACTGGCCCAATGGGATCATTTCTCGGCATGTGGTAAGCATGTGTACTTCTTTCAATACCACTTCCCATTGGCTTATTGGGTTATTAATTAGGACTACTCTTATCAACGTCATTTTCTCGTACGTTGGTATGGATATTGTTGCTGCAACAGCAGCAGAAAGTAAAGCTTTGGCGGATTCGGAGGCTATGAAAATGGCATCCCGAAAAATCTCTCTTCGAATCATCACAGTCTACGCTCTGACAATGCTCACCTCTTCATTCACGGTGCCTTGGGATCATCCGTTCCTAAACGGTAAGGCGCAATCTGTTGGGGCGCAGTCGATATTCGTCATCGCCGCCGTCGAAGCCGGATTACCGGCATTGGCCCACTTTTATAACGCCATTTATCTGTTTTCTGCATTCACGTGTGCCATTAATTCCATGTATGTGGCATCCAGAGTTTTGCATACTTTAGCTCTGCGTGATCAGACTGGGCCCGAATGGATTACAAAACGATTACGATTATGCCATGCAGGAGTACCAATAAGAACTGTTCTTGTGACCGCTGGGCTGATGCTGGTAGCGTACATGGGGCCAACTGGGGCCCCTGGGCAGGTAAGTTCTTATCGCTCCATCTCATTGGAATCATAAAGCTGATTCGATTGGCGAATGCAGAGGCTGGGTGAGCTTGCATCCAACTGTACAGTATCATGTTTGATTGTTTATGCAAACATTTGCGGCACTTACCTGTGTTTTTTCAAAACGTAAGCACATCCGAAATTTTCTCACTTATGGAATTTGACAAATCCTACCCACAGACTCCAGGATATCAAACGCTATGGGAACACGTCTGAAGCGCAGGCGGCTTGTTATGACAGAAATCACCCTAGGTATCCGTATAAATCCCATGGACAATGGCTGAAAGCTCTATTTGGCCTAATTTCCTGTGTGATTCTGGTACTATTTAATGGAATTGCGTCCTTTCTGGAAAGACCATTCAGCCTACGGGGGTTTATCGCCGCGTATATTGGTGTATGTACCAGCGCCATCTTTCCAACGTCTCAGGTCTTAGGTCAAAACTTAACCAAGGATTCCTACAGGTACCCGTTTACGTACTACTAATTATTGGGTATAAGATCAAGCGACACGGCTTTAAGTTTAGCCAATGGGGCCCAGAGAGATCTAACGATCTTTCAAATGCAGTTCAAGTGACAAGTGAGAAGAGAAAAGGAAGACTGGAATTCCCTGACAAAGGCTTCACCTCGGAGAATTTTCGGACATTTTTTCGTTGGATATGGGTTTGGATGAAATAATCCTACCTGCTGCAGCAATACGTCCTCATTGCATGGCGTTTATGGGGACTTAATGGCATTGGAACAGTTTAGGGCGGAAAAGATGGTTTGTTTTGTATGTATAGTTAAAGCATACCTTTTGAGAACCTCGGTGGTAAATGGTCAGTTTTTTGTTAGGTTTG
This sequence comes from Ophidiomyces ophidiicola, assembly GCF_022830035.1. Taxonomy (NCBI): domain Eukaryota; kingdom Fungi; phylum Ascomycota; class Eurotiomycetes; order Onygenales; family Onygenaceae; genus Ophidiomyces; species Ophidiomyces ophidiicola. The sequence continues at coordinate 251,401 of NW_026054663.1, forward strand.
CTCATTCCATTTTGCTCATTCTTGTCAATAATATACATAACTAGCATGTATATATACACCTTTATATATCAACACGTACGTCTAAGAGGCAGACACTCCATGAAAAAAATGAAGATACGGCGCCATCGTACGCAAAGGGCTGGTGCGTGCTCGGGGACTCCGTGATAAGTATATGGATGCCCCAAAAAAAGTTTGACTTTGACCAGTACCACCATTAATGCGAGGTGGCAAGCTGGCGTCTGTCTCCATATGATTATGACTGCCCGGCTGAGGCAATACTGCACAAAACTACGCCCATCTTGCACCCCCCACAGTGTGACACACCAGCACCAGAAGCTGCTTCCGCCACCAAGCGTAAGATCCGGCGCCGTGTAAATATCCCCCAAGCCAGGATTGCTCCGGGGTAGGTTGACTTCGACAAGGGAGTACAAAGTGTCCCAGGAGGAGTTTTGAAAGCCGATGGTCTTGTTAGGTATACCCACATGTGTGCTTCGCCCTTAGCGGGAACGAGAGCTATATCGCCCATTATTTAGCTGCGTGTTGTAAGAGGCAATCAAGTAGGCTAGCTGTCACTTCGCTTAAATAAAGTAACCAGGATGTTATGGTACATACATACATACGGAGCACATACATAAAAACGGGCATTTAAGAAAGTCGTATGGAGTGTTGAATGAGCCACCTGGTTTATGTTGAATGACAATAGGCGTCTCACAGGAAGAAACGCCTTTCAGCGACCCAGCGCAATCCATAGTAGATATTCGGGTGGACGACACCCATGCTTGATGCTTTGATGCATGATGATTGAATTTGTCATTCATTCGAAAAGACTGTTCCAGAAGCAATTCCGATTCCAACTGGTCTCTGTCCCAACTGCGAGATAGCACAAGGAATATAAACTTAGAGTATACTCCGTAACGACGTGTCAGAGAAAGCGTGTGGCTGCAATGCTTGGGTAGTTGACTGCTGTACTCCGTACGAAGTCTTTATGAACCTCCACCACGACGGTCACGGGAGCGGGGAACCCCAACCTCTTGGACTCCGAAAGACTGACTATTATGTGCTAATTGCATCTCAGCAGACTTGTGATGACTTTTCTTTTTAAAGACTCTATCACGCGTTCAATCAAAGGGATACCAACTGCAACAGGTTCGTTTGCCGTGGAAGTACAGTACAAAGTACTCCGTACCGAATCCAACGTCAGCGCCCAAGCTTCAATATATAAACGTCGGGCGGGGCTGCCGATCATTCGGGCCTCCAAGCCGGATGTCAGATGTATAGCGTCTAGGCAAAACGTTATTAGCGAGACTCCCAAGGGGTGTGTGGAGCTTCAAGAAGAGCAGGATAGTTACGCCTATTTCAAGCTTCCATGCGCACAGAGAGAGATTGGATACATTATTATTTATTGCGGTGATGCTTGAATCAACTTCTTGCATCTGATGTCATGGGAGCTTCAGTCTTCTATAGTTAACGAACTAATCACTTTCATTAGTTATTGTAGTTATTTGTCGAGAGAGATGGCGAGGCAACAGCATTTTGCAGTTTTCGATCAATAAATACAAGACTTGACCCTGAATTCAAGAGTTAAGATCACTTGATCTAAAGGTTTCTAGTTTTTCTAAGGTATTCCGTGCAATGAGTATAAGTGTGATATCTTCGGCATGGGCATTACTTGATTCGCCCCTGAATGCGGGTATTCGTCATCAGGATACCTGGACTCGGGGCCACTGCCTGGCGCCATGCTTTGGCGAGCCTGAGTGCCACTTCCATCCACCTCCTTTAGCTGTTTTGGTCGCCTCGGCATTTTGATTGATGTTGGTTTTGACTCTTCCATGTTGGCGTGCAGACAGTTGGCAATATTGGGCTGCGAGTCTACTCCGAGGAAAAGGTATTCTTGCACGTATTTTCTACCATACGTGAAGTAAATTCATTCGCGCCCTTTCTTGCTAACTTCTTGGGGAGGCTGGCCCAGCAGTCTGATTTTCACCCTCGTTCATGTCCTGCTTCTACCCGCAAGGAGTTCTGCATTGTTGAGGACTACTAGTTAACTGTGTGATGACGCGGTTTGAATAACTTAGTATCTTGCTCTGTAGCCAGCAGATCTCGGCGTTACTGATAATGTAACTTAGCTGGTTCGCCATTGGACTTTTGCCGGAGGACTTTAATTGCTTGTCTATCTTAGTACTTCTTAGGCCTATCTTCGAGACCAAAATTAGCAGTTAGAAAGCAAGCCGCGCGTGCTCCATGAGCATGTAATATGTGACTGATAGTGGCTTTCCTCTGGCGGTAGTAAACTGAATCGGTATAGAGCATGAGGTATCATCGGGCTTCAGGAGCGTCTGGGCCCTGCTCTTGTGCTGCTCTTATTTCCGGTTCTTTGGCCAAGGAGAAAAGATGAGGCCCTATATCGAATTTGCGGTCGATTGACTATGAAGATAAAAAATCCAACCCTCCAATAGAAGACATCGTTTAGTATTGTGTGTGATATCTTCTGATATCTTGATACCTACACTCTGTTACACCACCCACGAAGAAAATAAGACTACGGAGTACTCGGGAGATATGTGTATCTGTTGTCTGAAAAAGTCTAACGAGGTCCACAGGATTTTGGTACAATCTATTGGGATGTTTTTGTAAAGTATATCAAATATATGATGACGATATATGTATGTATGTTCAGTAGATAGATACAATGTATGGCCTCTATGCTAACCTGCGACCAAAAATCAGAAAAAAAGAAAAGCTTCCAGAAACTATTAGGATATGTTATAGCACCAACAAAGCGACAAGTAAACAAAGGAGCTATTCATAGTACTGTGATACAGCACATGAATTGTGAATTATAGATAAGAGTTTAATATCAAGACAGCATAATGTTAATGTAGCACTTGCCATGCTAGGTACGGAAGAACTTGGCTGGTACGTATATTTCGAATTTTTGAAGTCTATAACCGCGATAGCTCTTCGCGATGAGCAAGCAAGAGGGTATAAAGGGAAGATCAGTTGCTATTTCACTGTTAGAAGAAGCTCTAAGCCATGAATAATTCAAGAATGGCACTTACTATATCTCAAGAGGAGAGATCTGATCAAGGGTATATAGCCAATTGCCTCCTTGTTCTTCTCGCTCCAACCTAAATTGCTTGATTAGCCATAATTTATTTACTAAAAGCATTATACGATAATAAATACCATTCATACGGCCACAAAACCAATTGACCCTGAACCCTATCGAGTAATTCTTCGACTTCATTCATGCTGATGATATCGTCAGAGGCATGGAACTCCTTCTTAGAGCTGCGAGTAGTGCCTCTTCGTCTTCGTCGCTGTGACTGGGACGCATTCGCATGGAGTGCCTCGGAGTAATTCTGGGTACTGCTCCGCTGACGCTCTAATGACTTTTCCATATCTGGAAATGCTACCGAGTGCTCGGCATTGCCACTGGAATCTGAAGATTTCGTATCCATAGTCTTCAAACCAGATTTCTCTCCGGCCGCAGAATCTAGCTTGGCAAGTTCCTCCTGCTGACGTTCAATCTGAGCCCGATTGGCTTCTGCTGCCCATTGCTTGAGGCTCTCTTCAGCAGATGCTTCGTTCGACGCCTGGTTGTTGACGCTTTCCTTCAGATCATTCCCTGTCGTATCGTTATCATGGCTAAATTTACCAATGGGATGCATGGAACTAGATCCTGGAGCACCGCTCTGGAGTTTGGTGTGAGCGTCAGGCTCTAGAGCTTGTCCGCTGGCATCATAAAAATAATTGTTTTGCATGTCGGCAAACCTCTCGACGTAAGCAGTGTACTCTTTGTACTCTTTCCAAGACTTGACTTCGCTATCTGGCATACACCGGAATACACTTCGGTACAACTTGGTATTATTTTCAGCGATAGACTGCCAAGTGTCAAGGTAAAAGGTATCGCATAGGGGATCTCGCATACAGTCTTTGTCCACAGAAGGACGCGTCAGGGTAGACAATAAGGGATGAGAGCTATCGGGAAGCTGCGCAACCTGTGATGACCGGGGAGAAGCATTGTCATCATTTGTGAATGTGGGCTGAGGGCGAATGAGCACCGGGCTGGCCGAAGAATTAGCGGAAGGATTATCATCATAATGCTTCTTTTGGTCTGGGGGTGTTGGTGGCTGAGAACTAGGGCGGTGCCCGTCGCTGTGATTCTTGTGTTTCTCTTCAGTAGCGCCCTCCTCTGTCAAATATTCCATACGATCCTGTCCGAGAAAAGAGTCTCGGCCATTAGTATGTCCTGCTTCATCTAGGGCCTGCATTCGATCCACGCCCAACCCTTCCAAGTCCTTCCGATGATCTGGGTTTCTAGTAACCCTAGCATCTGCTGTAAGCTTCCTGTTGGACTTAAGATTAGGGTTGTTAGCTTGCTCCCAGTCAACGTCGTGGTTGAAACTGTGCATGTCTTCTGATCGGGCAAGGAATTCATCCTGAATGCGATGTCTTCGCTCGAGAATCTCTTTTTCATCTTGCTTTTCACCCCATTTATCGGCGCCTTGCTGACGATCACTGATACAAGAGTCGCTATCATCAGGCCTAGACTGTGTTGATTCTACCTCTGCCTCCATTTCTTGCTCCATAGCCTCATCGACATCAACACCTAGGTGCTCTCTCATTAAACGCATTCGTAGAGTATGTGGGAAACGGCCAACTAAATACGGTTTGCCGCCCATTGTAGACCAAATCAAGTCGGTGTCTCGTACAATCGCCGCGCATTCTGAATCCCTCGATCCTAACATAGATCTCTCGTTAATATTTGCAGATCCAATGATCGCCACACGATCATCCACGACCATACACTTTGCGTGGATATACAACTGTTCAGTGACAAAGCGCTTCTTTGGACCAATACGACCCCATGATCTTAAACTAAAGAATTGAATGTAGTCCTCAGGCTCAATGCCATGGGCACGTAGTCTGCCAAATATGGACGTGTCACCACGGCATATACTGCGATATTGACATTGCATGATAAGCCGAACGCTCGTTCCGCCTTCTGTATCAACAGTATTTTGGAACCCAGGCATCAATGGGATAAGGATCACCGCACGCCACTCTTCTCCATTCTTGGCAGCACGGATAATTCTTTCGACAAGAGCATCGCCAATTAGGTTTTCAATTTTCTTCCCTTCAACTTCACAACTACTCACAAAGAACTGATTTTCAATATAAACAAAATGATCGGATTTCTCGATCATCTTGACATAGGCGTTCATGATACTATGTTCAGTTACTTCAGGGGTTCCGGTAGACCACATACTGCTTGAACGTAGGATCTGGACTTCGCAGGTCCCATCCAAGCCAAGTGCCTCCAAATCCGCAGGATTAAAATCAGGGGGCGGTAGTAAAAATGGAGTTGGTCTCGTTGGCTTGCGTTGGCGGAGAATATAATTCCATCTCTGCACAAAATGTCTCGTCAAGTCTCGTGCTGGTTGCCCAACAACATGCATGGAGATATCGTGCCATGGCATGCGTGGTACAACCTCTCGATCATACATTTCTTCATATGGCTTATCGAGATCATAGAAATCTTGCACTCTAGGGTTGGAATAATCCTTACCAGGCCATAGTTGGCAGTGATCAGCATCTTTGGGGGCATCAGTCAATTCGAAGCCTGTTAACTTGTCGTCAGTCAGCGGGTGCTGTGGTGTATCCCATCGACCAAAGCATAGGTCAATACCACCAACAAAGGCTAAGGTGTGGTCCACAATACACAGCTTTTCGTGATGAGCCCAAAAAAACGTATTCTGTCGGAATTGATTGGGCGATCGTTGTACGAAAACATTTGGATGGAGATCCAAAAGAGAGAATTTTGAGTATTCTGAGTCAATAGGTATCGCGGAGTTAATATTGCGATACATGATCACGAAAACCTTTACCCCTTCCTGGGCTTTGCGTTGAAGAAGCCGATCTAGACGCCACTTTTGACTGATAGCAGCAGGCCGACGCATGTAAAGCTCTGGACTCAGCCACCAATCATGTATGTATATCACGTCTTTGGCCTGATTAATCGCGCGAGACACTACCCACATATAATCACGGCCATCGACCAACCATTGCGCAAAGCATTTGGTCCGAACTGGGGCAAAACTGTCGAAACGATTAGGCTTGGACCAGGGCGTAGTCTCCACCATGAACCGTATGGAATCTTCAAACTGATGAAGTTGGCGTTCATTTCGGGCTAGGAGTCTCAACTTGCGTTCAGAATTTTGCAGTTTTAGAGTATGGTGCTGTGGATGGGTGGCAGATTCTTTTGCAGACTTTGCAATTTCTTTTGGCTTCTTGTCTCTTAAGCGACCTTTTTTGGCCTGAATTTGGAAAAACGGATCTACTAAAAACACATCGTATATATGCATCTCTTCAGGAGAATCGACACACACAACATAACTATGTCGAACTAGAAACCATTTGGGTGAATGTCGAGATTTGATCATGGAAGGATTCAATGCACTTCTAAAATCCAACCCTTTGGAAGACTGAATAATAAGAAATCCCTCTTTGCCATGGTAACTCCCTTCTGCGGCAAGACGGACGCCCAATGCCGAGAGTTCTAGAAATTTGCATAAGCGATTGCTGTCCGGCCGAAATATGAGAAAGCGTATCATTTTTTGCAGGTAGATCTCGAGCTTCTTGCGTTGCCTTTCCGGGTAAGGTTCTCTTTTCGAAAGTCCAGGAGTAGGGGGCTCTATGTTGCCATCGGTTGCTACGGCTGAGCCCAACGCTGCGTTTGCTTCTGAAGGAGATGCTAGACTTGACTGCCGACGAGAGATTGCTGCAAATGAGGAACGTCGTCTTTTCTTTTTTGCAGCCTTCTCATTTCCACTAGTAACATCGGCCGCGGTGTCATCGGCATCGTCTTCTTCATCTTCGACATCACTTTCAAGGCCTCTGACACCCCGTAGATATGGAAAAGCACTCCTAGGAAAGTGTGGTAAGGCTTTCGCAGAATCGTGGCTTTTTAGATGGATATATTTTTGGGTTCCAATCTGTAGTTTGTATTTTATATGCAAGTTTGCAAAATCTTTAAGCGTCCTGTTTATTATCCACTTCATACGTGTCATTCCACTCCCATATTCCAATTCAATCCGAAAAACGAGATGGCGATCACCCGAATGAGAATCAAAGTGGCTGTCTGTAATACGAAGCTTCAACTGCTCCAGGAGTATGGGTATACGTCTGCTCCCGTGTTCGTCTCTCTGGAACATGCTGGCAAGTAGAAGAGCGGCAGGTACGCCAGAGGTCAACTCCGCTAATAATTCGGCTGATTTAACATGGTCGACTGTCGGCTCAGCTTTCTTTCTCTGACCAATCATTTTAAGCCCAGCTTTGATTTGTCGCCATTTCTGAGCGCTGAGGCTAGTTCCACGTTCCGCTTTGTGTCTTCTCCACACGGCAGCGATCCCTTCTGTTCCATCAGATGGGTTTCCAAGCCCGGTAAGCCGCCGTAGATTGCTAGGTCTCCTGTCATCTTGAGAATTTTGACTTTCGTGACGGAAATTTCCCCCATAGCTTAGGCCACGGGCAGTTTGCAACCAGCCGCTACGGCGCCCCCAGTCCCGTTTCAGTCTATCCCGCCCTTCATCTTCGGAAACCCCTTCCCGCGCATGAAAAGGCATAGAGGATGTCGTGGCTCTTCGAGATAAGTGGTTTGGATCAAAATCTTCAGCAGGGGTCAATGAGCTAGCGCCAGGGAGTCTGGGTCGCTCAGGAGTTTTAGGAGACGACGGTGCAGTTTGGGAGCCCGCATCTCCATATCTACCTCGTAGCTTCATTTTGCGCTTTTTGCGCGTTTTGTTTTCTCCACAGCTTGATTCTCCATCGGCATCCGCCTCGCTACCATCTTCCATGTTTCGAGTGAAGCGGAATGGTCCCCGCTCCGAAACTGGAGTCAAATTTTCGTTACCAGGTCTACCGTCTGCCGGTTCACCTCCCATTGTGACACCGCTTGCTGATCGAGAATGAGTCGGGAAGGTAGGATACACCGCGAGGGCTTTTAGTTTCGAAAGAAACGATCCGCCACGACGATCAGCAGCTGTCAAGTCTCCGTCCTCCATGACTAAAGACGGGGCTATTGATGGTGTCATATCCTGTGCTTCAAGCTCGGCATCGGTCCTAGCAAACTGGACGCTTCGGCGCCTTGGAGTGACTGTGCCGGTGACAGAGGGTGTGGGATGAGAGGTAAGTTGGTTGGGCGAATGCACGTTCATAGCAGCTCTTGGACTTTCCTCTATGGGTCCAATACTCGACACCGACGTGCTAGGAACTTCCGGAACGATCTGTATAGTGCTCTTGTTCGGTAGGTCATTATGGTCAGGGGCAAAATAGCCGGCGCTCTCGTCGGGGGATGGGCTCGAGACGGTACGGAGTGGCAGTGCTCCTGTTATTAGGGAGCCTGGTAAAGGACCATCAGCTATTTGCCCTGGCCGTAGCGAGCCTGTCGGGTCCGATGTCGAGGCTGTTTTGGTCATCGTAGCATAATGCCTTCTGAAACTTGGGGTTGTACTCCGTAGGTCCAAAGCTGTGCGAGCTCTCAGTTATTCTATTCCCACAAGATAGTTAGCTGAGAAGGTAGTCTCACCAGAATAAAAATAGCGGCAAAGAGAATGTTAACAGCCTTTGTTTCGTAAAGCCGAGAAAGGCTTTGATGCACTGGAGACGCCGCTCAGGAGCTCCTTGTTTTGGGTTGGCGTTGCTGGCGCGGTGGGCGCAGTGGGCAGGCCGTTGGCTTAAAGGGAGGCGCCACAGCTTGACATGACTGACGCGCTGTGACTATACTGCCACCATATGCTAGTATTTGAATACTCACTTCCTTGGTAACTCGACAAGCTCGCTTGCCATGCATATTTGCACGGACAAGCTTGATTGCTCCGCGCGAGTCATGAGACTCCCCGGTGTTGCGCGGTGTGCTTAAGGTCTCAGTGACTGCCCAGGCGTTGACGGCCACTGAAGGCGCACCTTTCGTTCTTTTACAATCTCAGTCGCTTTGTCTAGCCCATACCCGACGCTTTGGTGTCATTTGATCCGCCCCACGCCCCTCTGCCCTAGACGGAGGCTGAAAGCCAGTCAGTTGACTAACTAGACAGCTCCGACGCTGGGACATCAAAGTGCTTGTTCACCATTTTCTTTGCCCTAGACACGCTTGCCTCGGCCACATCCTTCGGGCCGCGAACCGCAGGATCAGTGACCCGTAAGTTCCAAGCGGGGCCGTGCGAAATATAACCGCGATGGGGTCCCTGAAAAGTAACTATACCTGTCAAAGCACTGAGATTTGATGTGTCTGCGACTACGGCATGCTCAACTCCATTATCTCATCTTCCAGCTAACAGCCTTTAACAGGCTTGGTTAATATGACCCACCCTCTCGACCCTATGGCCAATACCTATGCGATACCCTCGCCGGAAGTGTCAAGGAAAGACTTTGTTATTGGCGGTATATTATGCGCTATCTATGGGCTTGAAGAGCTTCCCCCACAGGGTAGAAATGTCTCTTGCCTGTATCTGCTACACCCTCGAGGAAATACCATGGCAGGCATGGGTGGCATTGCTACATCCGCGGTTGTTGACTGGAATGAAAATCTCCAGCAAGGAAATGTTGCCACAAGCCGGCAGAGTACCGGCTTAATTTCTGTGTGTTTTGACCAGAGAAACCATGGAACAAGGGAAGTGGATAAACTACGGAACGAAGCCTGGAGGCAAGGGAACCCAAATCATGCCCAGGACATGTTCTCAATCTTTAGTATGTTGCCCTTCTTGATTCTCGATTCGAAACGCCCCACCTTCCTCTCAATATAAACACATCAACTTCTTATCGACTGCTTTAGAATTACGTCAGACTAACATCTTATTTAGATGGCACAGCTCGCGATGTCTCACAAATCATGGACATGATACACAGCTACGTGTTTCCGAAAGGAGACCGAACCATTGTCAACAATTTGGTCCTGGGCGTCTCACTAGGCGCCCATGCGGCATGGCACTGCATACTCCACGAGCCACGAATCAAGGCTGCAGTCGTTGTGATCGGATGTCCTGATTATATCAGTCTGATGTCGGACCGAGCCCGCTTATCAAAACTGACTTCATGGAAAACCGGCGATACTCCTGGCTCTCAATTTCTTGGGTCAGAGCATTTTCCTCAAAATCTTGTTGATATGACAAACATCTGGGACCCGGCTGGCCTATTATTTGGCCAAATGAAAGATGCTGCTTTAAATACCCCAATACGACTAGGGCCAGTTCGCGATCCCACCGATAAAGAAAAAAAAGACCTGATACCCATTATGACTCGGTGTTTAGCCGGAAAGAGCATTTTAAATATTGCTGGTGGCTCAGACAAATTAGTCCCATACAGCCGTGGGGAGCCGTTCTTGACGTGGCTGAAAAGAGCCATTGCTCCAGGTGGGTGGTTTGCTGAAGGAAAGGTAACTCTAGAAGATGTTATTTTTGAAGGAGCTGGTCATGAGGTGACTCCGGCCATGATGAAGGAGGCTATTCGTTTTATTAGCGAGACGCTGGCCGCAGGTGAGAGAACACCGAAAACCGGATTCAGTATGTCAAAAATTTGAGAACAGGACGCTGACGAAGAGTATGTGAGACTGTGACGCATCTTGATGTCTTCTCAGGAGCATATCCCGCAGCGGTTTGCTTCATGGCAGTGCCTATAATTATGAACCCCGATTGTCGAATCACAAGTAATAGCAGGTTGATTAGTCCGGCACCAAACTCTACGAATCAACATTGAAGTGAAACAATAGTATCCATTTCACCTATGATGGTATTTATTGAGATCGTAACAAGGTGGGTGCAATTGTATTGCCCCGGCCGTCCTCACAGGCATCAGCATTATGAAAAACATTGGATCCGCACTCAGACAATGCTGTAGTTTAATCGAACCCAACACCGGCTTTTACTCATTTCCCTAGGCCGCTGGAATGATAAAAAAACAAATTCCGGTCTCGAATAAATGGTATTCGGCATATCTCCCATGCGAAAAAAAAAGTCAAGGTCACCTTTCCAAATCCATTTATGCTACCAACTCAACAACACCACCAGCTTCCTTGATCTTACGCTCGGCTTCCTTGCTGACGTAGCGCGCGCGTACAACGACTGGGATCTCTGGAAGTCTGCCCTTGCCTAAGACTTTGGAGTAGCCGAGGGAGAGGAGGTCGAGGACGGGAGCGGTGTCGGGTTTCTGTTTGCTAATGTAGGCCTCACGAGTCTCTGCGGGAACCAAGGACCAGAGCTATAATAGTGAATCGCAAGAATTAGCCCCGTAGTTCTCTTCCATGGAAATCCAACGGATTTCTCCTTTGGCCGGTTTCTTAAGATGTCCCGATGAAGTATTGCTTTTCTATTATTCGCTACCGTCTATCGCTCATATACTGAAACGTACCTTGTCAAGGTTGATCGTGGGCTTCCAGAACTGGTTCTGCGACTTGTGGAAGTATCTCATGCCGACCTTTCCAAAGTAACCTGGATGGTACTTGTCGAGATTGGTTCGGTGGTGATGCTGGCCACCAGCCATACCGCGACCTCCGGGATGCTTTCGATGCTTGCCAATGCGACCATAACCGGCGGAAACGTGGCCACGGCTACAGGAAAGATATAGGTTAGGTATTTCATGTTTGTTCACAATTTTTCTCAAGATGTGCTGAGGTTTCGGGAACCCGAATTGGAGAAACATGGAACCCGGGGGAACTCACTGCTTTCTGGTCTTGGAGAATCTGGTAGGCATCTTGTCGACTGTGCTGGTTCCGACAAGGACGGTTGGCGTTGCGTTGGGCGTTCGACGTGTTGACAATTCGGGCTTCGAGATGTGTGTCAGCACTTTTCGCTTGTAGGGTCAAGCCCTGATATCTTGGCGTCTTTATATCACGTGATGATCCTGTTTCGCCCTGTCGACATCATCTAACTGCTTTCAATGCGACGATGGACTACAGGCAGACAGAAATACTCATAGTACAAGACAAGATAGTCTTGTAGGGTGCGGTACGGATTTTATTTCTCTTGTACAATTTCTACGGCCTTCCCATCAAAAAATGTTCGAAGTTCCTTCAACGTAATTCCCAGAGGGGAAGACACCAGACTCTGTCGAATCCAAGAAGGTAGCTTAGACTGTATTTGCGTCGTTCCATATCGCCGGTCGAGCATGAGGATTGCGGCATAGTCATTCTGATGGCGGATTGCCCTCCCAATACACTGGTTCACCACTCGCATGCAGGAATTCTCATAAAAATCCCTGCTCGCAGCCTTTGCCTTGCTCCTCCTACTCTCTTCTGGCCCGGAAGACCGCTCGTACGCCTTTTTCTCCACATAGCCCATTTTAGCTTGCCATATAGCGCTCCTAATGTTTGGAAATGGCAGGCCAACAATAATAACAGCCCTGCCCAGCCGGTCGGAGAAGTTTATGCCTTCAGAAAGTTTCCCACCCATGACTGATAACAATATAGCGCCCTTTCCCTTATCTATCAGCCCTGCATACGTCTGCAGAATATCTTCGGTATTTGTGACTATTTCTTGAGATTCGTGAAGTATCGGTTTGATCTGCCCAAGAGTCTCGAAAATATTCATTGCAATTGCACTTGATGGTGCAGTTTTCCATAGATTAATAACTCGCTTCAAAAAGTCGTAGCTTGGGAAAAACACTACAACACCATCAGGTATCAATCTACACATTTCAATAATTGTTCGTCCGAGGTCCGCCACCTATTTCAAATTAGCCTCCAAATTCCAGATGCGACATGTATTACATATACCATATCCCGAGAGTTACGTTTTTCAAAGGTAAAGTCGAAATTGCAGCCCTGATGCCCTTGGACAATGGGCCTCGCAATTAGGTTGTTGTTCGGGATCACATGTCCATAGCTGAATGTTCTGAGCTTTTCAGGGGCTAGGTATGAGAAGAGATAGTCGGCATAATCGCTCATCTGTGCGATTGTCAAAGGACAGACAATATCGTCATGGAATTGGCCCCTTGACTTACCGGTGACATTGTTCCCCCAGCCAGGATAACAGCTCTGGCATCCTCCACGACTTCTCGAAAATGGGCAGTCGGGTCCAATAATGTATATTTTAAGGAAACGTCAGACCCTGTCTTTTCAAAAAAGATTCGGCCCTCAGCTGATGGATTCATCAAAGATAAGATAAAAGACTGGACTTGAAACAAAACAGGTACTGTTGTTCTCGGCCCGCGCTGACTGTTGCTAGATAGCTCCGAATGCTCGACGTATCCATCGATCTTTCTAGCTAGTTTGCTTTCATGTAAATAGCGTGAGAGTTTATGCGGATTGATCTGGTCCACCCCTTTTCCGCTCATCAAAAGCGAATGCTCAACAATACCTTCTGCAGCCCCAGTACTAGTGTGAATAGACTGGAGGTAACTGGCCATTGAGCTCAAAAGTCGCATCACTTGCGCAACATACACCCTATTCTTGCCTTTCAGCCGGGTTTTGAATTTCTTTGCATATATAGTAAGTCGTTCGAGAGCCGTCTGAAGTTGTGTAAGGGAGATAGTAACAGAGTAAATGTTGGCAATCACGTCTGAAAGGTTGTGTGCCTCGTCTATGATAATTATATGATCCTTAAGTGAAATATCCAGAGCTTCACGTGCTGACTTCTGAAGAAGTAGTGGGTATGGTAATGTAACAATCTTTTGTAGCAAAGAAATCAGCTCCTGTTACGAATCATAAACTGATACATAGCTACTCACCTCACTATTCTTAATAGCAGAACGAGAGGCATAATATGGGCAGATGTTCATTTGTTTTCCTAACTTCCCGATATCTTCAATATCCTGAACCCTAGCAAGTACATGATCCCGAAAATCGGTAATTACTGCTTCGTTTTCTCTGGATGGTGCATATGGGCATTTTTGGTCAACTTCCGGACGTTGTAAATCAAGGCAACGTTCATTTATGGCTGTGGCATTTCCAAGGCTCCGAACCTTTGGGTTGATACACATGGTCTTTCTTGAACCAAGGGAAATATGTTTTGTGTGCTCTTCTAATTCATTTGTCTGCTGTTTCTTGCCAGTCGGGTATTTCATCTCAGCACATTCTATTTCAGGGGGTATGCTTGCCGGAAGTACGACTCGCTGTAGTTCTCGGGAAAACTGTGATATCTGTGAATGAGTCCTCGAGCAGTAAAAAATTTTGGTCTCATTCTCGTCTTCAAGTTGGTTGTCATTGCTTGCTGAACCCTTTAACTTCTCAAGCAGCGCGAGAGTGGATGCCGAAAGACCGCCATCTTCGTGACTTTCTTGACAATGACTATTTTGGTCATCGCTATTGTAATCTTCAAGCTCAAAAGTTATCATTTCTGACTCTTCCTGTATCTGATGCTGTATGTGATTTGAGCGCTAAGGAGGTATCAGCTTAATAAAACTATGATGGAAACTGCAAGTAAAAACCTCACCCTCCTTTTGAATTGTTGCTCAGATTCGGTTGGTTTCCGGCGCTGAAGCTCTTCCTGATCACGAATACGGGCGAGTCGATCCTCTAGTCGCTTTCGCCTTTCTCGAATATCCTTTCTCTTTTCATTTTTTGAGTGCTCTAGCATCCAACCGGGCTCATCATCCCCTAACAAGTTTTTAGTAACAGGTATCCCGGTGGCAAAGGATCTTACCATCATCGCCACCAGTTTCCTCTAGGAATTCTGAGCGCTTGTGATCACGGAGCCAAGTAAGCGAGCCGCATATTAGGCTAAGAGATTTGCCCTGCGCGATCTTATTAGAATTGCTTTGCACTTCTCAGAACCATAAATACGTGGAGTCCATGGTAAACCAGATTTCAAGGTCACGGTATAAAGGACGCCTCCGTGGAAATGATTCATTAAAATTCCCATTGAAAAAGGTATTATGTCTTACAGTGCCTATGTACGATGTCAGGCATGCCATGCAATTGCTTGGATTTCTTACCAGTTGGGGATTCAAAGATACCGACTTTCCGTTCTTCTATGCACGCGTACAGGGCCCGCATGAACTGAAGTTGGATATCATAGGGGGAATAGGGGTGATTGAAAGTATCGCTCGAAGAATGCATGGCCAGAAGAGAATATTATAAAGCAGATGCTCAAACCCCCAAAGATACCCTTTTCACTTGCTCACAGCTCCGTACTCGACATACAGTTAGTTAGTTAACTATATATCAGTAGTAATAATCGATGAAAGTATTTCAGTTTTGCAGGATGAGAGAAAGGGACGAAAACAGGTCAAAATATGAATGGCCAGTCAAGGGAGCCACTAGATACCATGCATTGCCCAAATACATCTCTGCTGAACAGCCATTTTACCGCCTTCGAACTTTATCGATAATAGTTTGACTGTTAAAAAACAAAGGTAGTACGGAGTAGTAAGAAGTACTAACTAAGTGTAAGGAAATAATAAATAAAGTAAAGAAAAAAAGAAGCACTTCCGGCGGGGCTCGAACCCGCAGCCTTCAGATCTGCTTGTCTTAGTTAAGCGTGCTCAATAATCCGACTCGTAGAAGTCTGACGCGCTACCATTGCGCCACGGAAGCTATCGGGCTTGCGGTTCCGGCCTCATTGACTACCATTTAGCCCATGCACCTTGACTGCTTCGTCACTGCGATGAGAAAATCACCGGCCGTCGATATGGTATAGATGTGAAAGCCTTCAAGGTAGTAAAGGACGACCTACAGCAAATCCCTAAATTACACAAGCAACGTCCACAAAATACGCACCTGGCCTCATCTTGATCAGTGTCATGTAACACGTAGTTCCATAACAAGACGAGACACTGCTGTTAAGTGTATAGGACATGGAGCTGAGTGAGAAGGAGGAGACTCCGCGCCAGAGATCGCCTAAAATTCGCAGAAATCATCTATTAACAAGGCGTGGAAAAGGGTCGAAGGGGGCTGAAGAGACCCCAAGGGAGTTGGTGCAGCGGCATGGGGCATCCGTTGCGAGGCGGAGGCATCTTGGGCGGTTGGCTTCCCCAGCATGGAGCGGGTCTTCGGTGCTTGGTCGGCTGGGGCCGTATCAACAACCAAACCAATCATGCACATCGTACGAGGGTAGGAAGCGACAGCAAGCGGCCAGGGGATGGAGAGTGCATGGAAAGCAGTGGGTGTGCAGGTCTGGGATTGCGGGCTGGCGCTGCAGAGAAGCGCGGGTGAAGCACGTATCATGACAACGCAGACGACGTGTCGAGAGACGGCGCAGGCATCGCCGCCCGCCCGGCCAATCACTCACATGGCATTGGCACGCGGGCGACAACAAGAACAACCTCAACCAAGCGCCAGGACACACCCTGCTGAAACCGCTCGCCCGTCAGGCTTCAGCCCCTCCGGCAGTGTGAAGCCCATGCCACGCCCTCACGGTTACCTAGCCGCCCATCGCTCTGGACGACTATTTTTGGCGATCGAACTGGTGGCTCAGCTAGTTAGTTAGTGCATTCGTTGCTCGTTAGTGAATCTTAAAACTCCTGATGCTCCGTTCCGAAGGCTGCGAGATTGTGGTTCCGTCGATTATCCTTCCCTCTTCCGTGGCCGCGACCAGAAAGCCCCGATCAAATCACGAACTAGTTATTCAATAAAACAAAACAAAGCTTCGCCAGCGACGCGGTCTCTCCTTTCCAGCGCCGTCGCTCGTTGCTATCCATTCCGTTCTCCCTCATTTCAATGCCAACCACCCGAAGCACAACTATTGCCTGTGCAAGGTTGTGGTGAGTCGTATTTTATTTAGTGGGGTTAATTTAGTTAACCAGGGGCTTGAATTTCTCAGCAAGTCTTGGTGATATATTAATCCACTCTCGCCCATGGCTGCGCCTTACGATTCCTCCCGCGCTCGGATGGGAGCGACTTTTTACCCCGGTGCAATCGATGACTACCAGATGCCCGAAGTGATCTCTCCAGCACCCCAAAGGTAGGCCTCGGATGCGCCCTTACCTCCGACCGCCGCGACATTCTAGACCACTATCCCGCTAACCCGCCATCCGAACAGGGTGATGCCCGAAGTTCCTGAGAACATGCAGGATAACCTCGCCCATCTCGAACTCGAAGCCTCTGGGTCGAATCGAATGGCGAACTACTCTGCAGGGCCTCAGAACCAATTCCCAACGCGGGGCTCGTCGATGCAAACCTCACCAGGCAACGGTAATAACGGAGCTTCCTTTGGCAGCCAGTATTCGCAGTCCAACTATGGCGCTCCAACCCTGTCCAGTGACTACGCCGAACGGCCCAACTTTTCACCCTTCCCCGCGCTCCAAAATCCCCCGCCCAATGTGCCCCCAAGCGATGACCAGCGTGAAGCAAACTTGGAGCGGGGTCGGGTCGCGGTGCTCGCCTCCAACGACCCCGAGATGCAACTTGCCTGGGCGCAGGATGCGCTGTCATATGTGGAGGTAGCTATGCAAAACGACCTCCGCAATGCCGTTGTTCAGCCGCGAAGGCCCCAAACTCCGCAGGGTGAACACCAGCTTAAAGTGGATGCCATCAACATTGTCTCCTTTCTTGCTGAACAATCACACCCACGCGCAGAATTTATTCGAGGAATGTGGCTTGAATTTGGAAAATTTGGCTTTCGAATCGACAAAAAGGAGGCTTTCCGGTGTTATCAACGTGCCGCGGAAAAAGGATATGCCAGAGCAGAATACCGGATGGGTATGCAATTTGAAAACTCGAACGAGCCGCTGAAGGCAATTAAACATTATGAGAAAGGTGTGAGCGTTGGAGATTCCGCTTCATACTACGTAAGGACATCTATCCGTAACCTGGCTATTGAATCATTCTAACGCCATCCACAGCGGTTGGGAATGATGATACTTCTAGGACAACATGGCCAACGCCAGGACTACTCTGTAGGGCTAGATCACATTAGATATGCGGCTCAAACATGTGATGAAAACGCTCCCCAGGGCGCCTATGTAAGTATTTCAAACTAAATCCTCCCCTCTGATTACGGGCTAATGCACCCCTCTTTCGAAATTTAGGTCTACGGCATGCTCCTAGCTCGCGAACTTCCACAAGTTGCTGTTCCAGAGGAATATCTATCCTTAGATTTGAATGGCGCTCGCATCAATATCGAGAAAGCTGCATATCACGGGTTTGCAAAAGCTCAAGTGAAGATGGGAGCTGCTTATGAGTTATGTCAACTAGGGTGCGATTTTGACCCCGCTCTATCTTTACACTATAATGCACTGGCAGCACGCCAAGGCGAACCAGAAGCGGAGATGGCAATCAGCAAGTGGTTTCTGTGTGGCCATGAAGGCGTCTTTGAAAAGAACGACGAGATGGCATTTCTCTACGCTAAACGCGCCGCGCAGAATGGCCTACCTACAGCTGAATTTGCTCTTGGATATTTCTATGAAATTGGAATTCACGTACCTGTGGATATTAAAGAAGCTCGCACTTGGTATGCTAAAGCAGCAGCTAGTGGTAACAAAGACGCGACTTCGCGAATCGACAGTATATCAAGATCGAAAACCCTATCAAGAAAGGATCATGAGCGAGTTGCTATCGCACGCATCAAATCTCAATATGCTTCTCATGGGCGACCCCAACAGCAGCGCTATTCTTCCATGCAAGGTGAACGCCCCATCCAGGAAACCTTAGAGATGCCGGACCCCTCAAAGATGTCGATTTCTGGGGACCCAATGGATCCACGTTCATCTGCAGTTCCATACCAAGAGCCTAATTCTCGGTACGGGCGGCCAGGTGCTCCCGGGAATCAATATGGGCCTGATATGCGACCGACATCTGCGTTCGGCATTAACCCCAATATCAGAGCGCAGTCTGTACAAAGCGCCCCTTCTCCTGCCCATCGGATGCCTTCCATGGGACCCCCTCAAGGCTATGGCCCACCCCATCAAAATCCCGGCATGGCAGCACCATATCAAAACAATCAACCCTCTCCATCGCCAAAGTTAGATATTGGATTCTCAGCGCCGCCAGACCCTACTGGTGCTGACCGGAGAAGAAAACTGCAAAGACCTACCAATGCGAGCCCAGCACCACCGCAGTCTGCGCCTCCCCATGGTAGGCAAGGCTTCCCCACAGATCCGCGACAACCACGAGCCCCGTCATCACCTAACCCCGGCGGTCACCCTTCGCAGCCGACGAAACAGTCCACCGGTCATTACCCGGCACGAGGTGACTCTAGGCCGCCTCAACAGTCCCCAGTTTCGAATCCGCCCCCAAGCAACCCAAGCAAATCACCCGCTCAAAAGCCTGCTTCTGGCGGATTACCTGGTAAGGGCCCCAAAACGTTCGAGGAAATGGGAGTTCCTCAAGGAAAAACGGACAGCGAATGCGTGAGTAGTCCAGATTTTGCCTTCAGGTCATGCCTGCTTGTTAACTGTAATGCTAACCTTTTTCAGGTTGTCATGTAACCCACTACTTCTCCTCTTGTCGTACTCGTTTTTCTATTTTTGAATTGCATTATAAGCAAGCTTGTTCGGAGTTATACCATTGCGCTTTGTTCTTCAATTCTGTTGTACTTTGCTTTCGGACATCAGTTTTGACATCCATGCAAAAGTGGTGTACTGGCGTTGGGGATCACACGGGCAAAAAGCAAATATTAAAATTAGGTCCAAGATCTCCGAAACGCGGATTACACACAAAGCATCTCTTTTTCATAGAAATTACGCCCATATATAACACGAGATTAGATTTGAAGTTTTTCGGGACTGACAACATCATGGGGCGAGCGATATTTCCTTTCCCCCCTTTTTCCCCCTCCCACTGTACCGCCGGTTTTCTTCCTTTCTTTCTTTCTCTCTTTCTTTCTTCTTAACATTGATTTAGTAAAATAAGCCATTTATCAGTACTATCACCCGGCAAAACTCCTATCCAAAAGGGATGAGGATTCTATTATAGGTAATTTGAACATATCAAGTAGAATCACCGCTATCAGTAGAGAAATTTAGCGATATTGCCCACTTCATTTTTCGTGTGTTTCTGGGCTCGTTTTGTTGCCTTATTTGCGATATTGATATCGGCAGGTTCGTACAAACCTAGCCAATCAAAACCCGAAGCACTCCGCCGATGCGCCAAGACTACGAGGGCGGAGGATCACTAACCAATAACGCCATGTGATTGGTGCGGGTTTTGTAGAGGCTGCGCAGCCTGCTGATTAAGTCAGAACCTCCTCGAAGGATGAGGTGGATAGTTAATCGGTGACAGCATATCCTCGCACCTTTTAACCCTCTCGAACTGTTGGTCCATCTTCGCAATACCGACCCGTCGAAGTTGTTATGGCACCACGGAAGGAAAAGGCAGAGAAGGGAGAGAAGGTGTCTGCGGAAGATGGTAGTATCACCAGGCCCCCCTCCAATCCAAGCGACGGTGTAATATCTAAACCGTGACGTGGAAACATACGTATTTTCTAACCACAATTCCATTTATCAGGCTGCACCATGATTTTAAAATATCTCCGTATGTAAAATTCTGAGATGACAGAGGTGTATGCTAAACTACCTAACAGGGCAGCAAAAGTGAGTGTGTTGCTGAAGTAACGCCAATAACTTACGACGGCTTGTTGCAAATCTATACTATATTAGCTGACATGAAGCACCTGCTTTTAACATCCAGTCGTCCGTACTCGGTAGGCCAGAGCTTCACTGCATAGATCCATGGAAATCTAACCAGCAGCAGGCAATTGATGTTAGCGCAAACCTCCATAACAAGGTTACCAAATGTATGCAACCGTTATACGCCTCTTAGAAACGTAGCAGTCTAACAGACAGGATTGTGCAGCGTATGCTGCCAAAGCGCTGAAGGAAATGCATGAAAAAAAGCAGGTTGAAGGCAAAATTTCAGGTATTTTTTCCTCTTTAGCAGTATCTAGCGTTGCATCGTCATGGTGCTATGGGTTAATATTCACGTCTTTCAAATACCAGGAAAACAAATTGTATATCATACCATCCAGGATCCAGCAGAAGAAGCCACACCAGAAGAGCTTACAGCCATCGATCGAGAGATAGAGGAAACCAAATCTTACATCGCTTCAGCAAAATCTCAGGAGAAGCTTCTGAAGACACAGCTTGCGACGCTAAATGCGCGGGTATCTACTGCTGAGCTCCGTTATCAAGTTCTTGGCTTGGAAAAAGAGAGAGCCGGAGTGGTGGCTCGACTGGATCCGCTGAAAGCCAGTGCAAAACAGGCTAGGGTTGTTTCTGCAGAGGAGAAAGCCCATGTGGAAAAGGAGTGGAAGACATGGCAGCGAAATGCATCGACGCGGAGAACAATATGCCGCGAGATGTGGATGCGGTGCACCGAGGTGCTGCCTGAGGGCGTTTCGAATAAAGCAGAGTTCTGGGAGTCCTTGGGGCTGGAAGGGAGTCTCTGATCGAAGGCCGTTCCCGGACAGTGTGCGAGGGAATTATTTGGTGTAGTTAGTTAACTAGTGCTCGCATCAGCTGGCTGCTCCGCGGGGAGTCTGGTGACCTTGCCGCTGGCCTCACATAGAGTTAACACAGCCTGACTGATACAATTCACTGTTTCAAAGGCGACGGCTCTAGCCAAGCAACAATAGTTGACTGGCGACGGGCGTGCGAATGTGGCTGGACGGGGGGTTAGTGGACCAGAAGTTGCGCTCATGATCGGCCGCGCGACCGCAGCAGCATGCCGTCATTCACTGCTAGTTGACGACCTATTCGTGGGTTTCAGTTCAGGGGCTCGCGTGCCCGCGGAGGTCAGCTGGTGGGCGGCGTGAAGGCCGGGCCAATTTGTCAGAATGCTCCCCCTCGCCGATAGAATTTTCCCGCCGCGACTGACTTCCACTAGTTAGGTAGGCTAGCTCGCCCAATTGCTGCTCTTCGAACAATCCTGAGAATCGCGGAAGGTTGGTTCGCCCAAGGCTTTTCTCCCGCTGCCCGACTCCCCTCTCCCCTCTCCCTTGCCTGCTGGTCAAGCCTTCTAATTGCCTGTCTCCGCCATGCAGTCCCAGCAGCCTCCTCCTCTTCCTCCGCCGCCGCTCCACGATCCCCGTCACCCCCCTCCGCCTCCGTCTCCTGCTCGCCTCTCCGCCAGTACTCCCCGGCCTCCGAATCGAATGGCCACCGATCCCAGAGCCCGCGCCCCGCTGCCTGTGCCGACCGGCGTGCAGAACGGCCAGCCGCGATCCGTGCCCTCGTTCGACGTGGCCCGCAGCCCACCGAGTGCGCCTCCAAGCAAAAGTAAATTGAATCCTAGCGCTTTGCTGCTGCTGCCTCGGGGTCTCTCGTCGATTGTGCTTTGGCTGACAATTCTCTGCTTGCTATCTCGCGTGCTTAGATACCAAACATGTCCCCTGCAAATTCTTCCGCCAAGGAGCCTGTCAAGCAGGTCCCGCCTGTCCATTCCTTCATTCTACCGACTCGGCTGTCGATTCTGCCCCATGCAAATATTTTACAAAGGTTTTACCCCCCTCTGTGCAACCCCGAGTGCCTCCCAGTGCCAGTGGCGAAACTACCACTAGCGAGCCGGCTATTTAATATCCGCATATGAGCCAGTGAAGATATCTCAAAAGCTAACTTCCTAACTCTCATAGGGTAACTGCAAGTTTGGAGCGAAATGCGCTTTGGCACATATCCTACCCGATGGCCGCCGGGTGAACAGGCCCAACGTAGGCATGGGTGGCGGGGGAAACCTCAACCTGGGCGGCCGTGTTCATTTCCCTCCCTATCACCCGCAGGATTCTGTTCTTGCAAATTCGCTGTTGTCGCAGCAGCAACAGCAGCAGCAGCAGCAGCAGCAAATTAACGGCCATGGCTCTCGACTGTATCCTTACCAAGAGGAAATGCACATGATGCATGACCAGACTTTACCCCCACCACCACCGCAACAGGTATACGGTAACATTCCAATGATCGATGCTGGCTTTGATACCAGCTCGAAATATGGCTCTCCGCCCGAAGATGGTCGGCATGCGATGTCTCCAATTGGTCGTTCTGCGCTGGATGCCCCGCTTCCGGCCTCGTTTGATAGCCAGGGAATATCCTACATTGCCCGCCATGGACCTGTCGCTTCCTCCGTCCCATCGCGATTTGGCTTTGATCTGTCACCGACGCTGTCTCACAAGCCAGATGTACTCCGCAATCTCCATGAGCCCACATTCAGCTCGGATTTGAAGAAATTCTCCACTCTTAGTTGCTCCCCGGTTTTGAGTGGAGATGAAAGTACTACAGCACGCATAATGCACTCCCAGCGTGTATCAAGGCCCAAGATGCTGTCAGCCAGTCTTCCTCGACCAACTGTTCTGGACGACTGGGATGATAATTTTGCCATGGAAGAGGATTACCTGCCTACAAATCTTCATGATGATGTACTAACACCGCAAGAGAAGATGCGCCGACTTTCGCGTACAGAAAGTGACCATCATAGCTTGAGAGATTTGACCGGATTAGGGCTGCCACTCGCTGGAACTACTAAAGTGGGCTCACCTTTGGCATCCAGTCCCTCCCGATTCGGCGCGCTCTTCGCCAAACAACGCCAAAGAAAAGAGGAAGAGGGCCAGTCAGCGCTAGGCCACGTTGGATCACCCCTTCGTGATCCAGCACTCAGCATGCGCTCCAGTCCCGGTATTCGCCCAATAGGCAGCCGTCCTAGCTCAGGAGACATCTCTCCATTTATTTCCAGTCCCAGCCGTCAGTCATCAATGTCAATGATCACACAACAACTGAGTGGCACATCATTACACCCCAGTTCTGCACGCCATGTGTCCGCATCTCGTCTCGATCGCGCCATATCGTCGCCTGTGAGCACCAGCCGGATTGATGAGGAACAGGTAGACTTGGTATTTTCCATGGAAGAAGAGGAGAACAAGCGAAACAATTCTGCCTGGGCCGTAAATAAGGCCGTTGCCGCAGAGGGATCTGCTACTTCTCGAGAGCCCGATACTTCTGCCGCCACTACCTCGACCCCCAAGGACATTGTGTATAAGAAACGCGGTTAGCTTGGCTGACGTTATGTGCGTTACCTGCACCGTACTTAAACTTGAGCTTCGGGGCCCAAATTTACCTGGACACCATTCATCGAAGCCTGTTGTACTTGTTGGACTCAAGTTCCTACATCTACTTTGGTTTCTAGTTTTATCTTCTCTGCTATGCCTTTTTGCTCCCTTTCTTTTGTTTTGGCTAAACTATCAAGGACTATATGACTTTATTGTACCCAGTTCATCCGCTTTTCACTGAAAATGGCTTCTCTCTCTCTTTCCTTTCTCCAAAAGACAAAAAAGAAATGGCGGTCACCCTCTTAATTATTGATCCTGTTGGTTTATTAGCACCATTTCCTGCTGGTCCCTCGTTCAATCGAGCTGTTCACATCTCAGAACATAGCTGGCTTCCTTGACCCGCTTCACACTGCTTTAATCAATCCTCCTACTCCTGCACATACTCCCTGGGCTGCTGAATGCATACTCTCTCCTGTACATTCTGTATGCAAACCTGTCCATGTTGCTTCCCACATTATTTTATATTACTTCTTTTATGTTTGATATTTGTTTTTGCTGCTCCTAAAAGATCAAAAAAAAAGGAGGCGCCTTGGTCGTGGCAAAATAAATTGGGGTTTTTTTCTAGACATTCTTCTTGCTTTATAGCAAGGTAGCATTGGAATATCACACTGGTATTTTGGTTTTGAAAAGAAAGCATCACGATTCCCAGCCGCCGTAACCGGTCATATCTGGTCAACATTAAGCCCAAAGTACTGCGTAATCTCATCCGAATAGACTCCAATCAGGCTTAAAACCCAGCGCCGATATATGCAAGGAGACCTTTTTTACTCTTACAGTTTTGTTTTTTATTAGAAGTACACAATGAAAAATGTTCGAAAAGATTTTCAAATTAAGAAACACAAAAAGGACCGTAGTCTACTCATACAAGCATTTTGTCCACACCGTCCCCAAACGCTGATAAAGAAACGCCTGTTGCCGCTTCATAGGCTGGTCGTAACAATGCAAGAAACAAAAAAAGAAACCTTCCAATATCCACTCGTTCAAGGAAAACAAAGGACGCTTCTTGGAAAACGGAAACACACAGAGCACGTTGGCCTCAGGGGCTGGTGGAGCAGTTCCTAACCCTTAGCCATGCCTTTTCGATGGGTTGGTTAGATACCACCAATGGTCCCTAGTCATAGCGTGCCTAGGGCGTGCTGGAAGTGTCCTGAGGTCGAGCGGTTCGGTCGCGGCTGTGCCCGCTTCCTTTTGCATCTTGGCCTTGGCTTTCTCCTTAGCACTGTTGTGGCCCGCAACGAAAGCGTCAAGGATCTCTATTTCCCTCTCGTGCCGCTTCACAAAATCACTCTCGATTTCGCTATGGAGGGGCAGTGCCGTGTTCACTTGCTCCGTATCTTCCCGTTTGACAGTAGGGGATCCCTCTTTGATGGGCATTTCTTGATTTCCATCTGATTTCCGACGAATTTCCCCCTCTGCGCGGGCCTTCTGACGTTCAAGAATCCTCTTGCGTTCCCGGTTAATGACCGCTTGACGTCTAGCTTTTGCTGCGAGGTGCTCAGCGGAGTGCGCGAGTGGTGTTGCCTGGCCGTCCACGATATCAAGTGGAGGTGTACTGAAAAAAATCACGCGACCCCTTGCGTCGCGCTGAAATCGTGAACGTATATCTTCTGGTATTGCGCTGTTCATCTCCTCGCGTAAGGTGATAAACTCTGGAAGTTTGGGGGCGTTCGGGTTAATAGCTTGTTGCATAGGCGATTGCGGCTGCGGAAGACGGCTAGGAGCAAAATGTGGGAAGCTTTGCGGCATCGCGTAGGGCTGAGAAGGGGATTGTTGATATGCGGTAGCGCTAATAGGAGGTTGAGCGGCTTGAAGATGCGGTACTGACTGATACTGAGGAATAACTGGGCTAGGCGCATGGTAACTCGGCTGGGCTCGTGAAGGCATCATCGACATTGGTGTTGCAGGTTGCAGCTGAGGAGTCTGAGCCGACGATTGGCCTGATGGTGCAAAGTTGGCTGGGCCCAATCGGGGATCGCGTCTCCCATCGACATTGGGGTGGTGATTTTGCTGATTTGCGGACATAGGTCTTGGGGGTATAGTTGGTGGCCGTTGAACTGGCTGTGGAGGAGGTGGCGGCGTTGGCTCGGGAGGGGGAGACTCCTTTTTAATATGTCAGAAATGAATTGTGGGGTGATGGATAGAAGACAACGCAATCTTGTATGCCAGAGCTAAGAAGATAATAGGCTAAGGAAGTGCAACAGGATTAAGCAAGAATAAAGAAAGGTTTTACTTACGTTCTCATCACGGGGTCTACAATGAACAGCCCCGATTATTGGAGGCGCGTTTTCAACTCCCCAGGTAGGTTTTGGCAAATCGTCTGTATCCTTTGCATCTGCTGGTAGTAAGTGTTTGATTGGGCTCGGAACTTTCCTAATCTTGCGTGGTCCATCAAATAAATCCATTTCGTAGTCTTTTTCTCGGACCTCATCCGGAAGACAGCTGGCCCAAGTTTTGATCTTGTTCAGCTTGTGTTTCTCCTCGTTATACCGAGCCTCGCAAACATAAACTTGTTTGTCCACGGGAAACCCTCTTGGTCGCCCACGATTGAAGCGCGTAAAAAACATCACAAAGCACCGGTCCATCACCTCTTCAATGCGGTGGTCTCGATACTGGCCCGTCTTCATCACTTCATTAGGCAAAAAGTGCTTGTCGACACGGTGCACTGTTTGCTCTGGTCGATAATACCAGCAAGCATTAACCCACTTCTGGTCATCTGCATCCTGCCAAGTTCGATAGACCTGTGCAATTATGGGTTTTTCTGGGTCATTGGCATTCTGTATGTGAACCCAATCGCCGACTCTCCAAATCTCGTCCTTGTAGGAAATCCCATTTGGAAGCGGGAGTCGGCCATCTTCCATGATATAGTCACTATCTGGCTTCTTTTTCTCTTGATCGGCAAGCTTGTGAGCTTCCACTTGCAGTTCCTCAGCATCCAAATACAGTTGGCTGTCTGACTGGTTGTATGCCTTCGCGTTATTGAACATAACATCGATGTCTCTCATGAAATGGTCCACCGAGGCATACTTCTTCCGCTTAGATTTGCGTTTGATAATATCTACTGCCATGGGCTCCTTGATTTCCGTGTAGTAGTCAGGGTACGCAGCTTTATCTGGGAGCTTTTCAAAGTGCCGAATCCGGAGGCCTCCTTCAGGGTCTCTTGGTTTTCGAATTCCTTTCAGTACTGCTTTTATTCTTGCCTCCATAGGTGTATCAACTCGAGGGGGCCGTCCTCTTTTCTTTCGCAGTGCTGGGTCCATACTTTTGCGGTAATCATCTTTATTTCCACCACGTCTCGAGGACTGGCTTCCCCGTCGGGCGCGTTTGCGTCTACGACGGCCTTCCTCGTCACTGTCATCGGCTTCCTCATCGTCCTCATCATCTTCTTCATCGTCATCCTCTTCATCCACGGGAAGTGGATCGGCATCCGGAATCTCTCCCAGATCGGGCAACTCTGCGTCCTCTGGGGGAACAATGCCTTTGTCGCTCAGTTTTTGGAATTCAGCGATTAATACAGCCTAAAGACCCAGCATTAGTAAAAAGCAGATGTCATGGACGCAAGAGAAGGTGTCAAACTTTAATGATGAGAGCATCTTCGTAAGCTTGCGATTTGGGTCGATTATATGTCTGTGCATTGTGAGGAATCTTGAGAGGTCTAGTGTTAGCATATGATATGAAGAAGACGGAAGAGCCGGTGCCATACCAAAGCGCAATCCCTGACGAACTCTGGAAAGGTCTTATATACTCGGCTTCGAGTCTTTTGCTTCAAGACGCTCAAGGCCATGGGTTCTTTAATGACATCATAATAATCGGGGACATTTCGCTTGTTCACGCTACGCTGGAACAGTTTCGTCGGGTCATGGCCGCTGTCCTGGTGTCAGTGGGAGTCATGTTCCAGAAAGTCGGGGGCTCACATACTCGGGCTCACGGTACTCGTAGATTGCGAGGATCAGGTCGAACATGGCTTTCCATTGTTCCTCGGTGATTTGACTGGGTTCTTCATTCGGCTTTGCGTCCAGGTCGCCCGATACCCCCGCAGCATGGCGCAGCCCAGCAGCCAGGGCCGGCTGCTCAACGTGTTGCGACGTCGGACTGGCTTGATTCGCGGGTCCAGAGCTAGCCTCCGTCATTGCTGAAAAAAGCTGCAACGGGCGATGCGGTGTCTGGAGGGAGCAAACCAGCCACTGGTGACCAAACAGCAGTACCAGAACAGGTATTGATGCCCGCACTACAGCAGCAAGGAGCAGATTCCACGCGTGAAGAAAAGAGTGATATTATTATTCTTCTTGCACTGAGTGAACAAAACGCGTTCCAATCCAGAGAGCTCTCACGTGAACTCCCACTAGAAGGGTTAACATGGGGAGCGGGATTATCGTTGTTCCCCGCCGGGGCGCCTAGTTATCCATTGCGCACAGTGAGCATGCCATTCGGGCATATCAAGCCATCAAGAGAGAAATGAACCCCCGGCCACGCTACAATCTGTTTAAATACCCCCGCAGTCCCATCCAGACTCTGCAGCGTAGTAGATCTGCACTGTACGTTAGTTAGTTAGCTACATCGTTAACTAGTTGGCCCAGCGCGCGGAGAAGATCAACGCAGAATCTACCGCCAGGTCACTGCATAACTAGTCCGCGGCGACGTTATATTCTTCCCGAGGAGATGCGGATTCGAATTCGGGGCCCGACGGGCCAGTCCACGATCTCTCTGGCAGACACGGCGACGGTCGAGGACCTGCTGGTTCAGATCGAAGCCAGCACGGCGTTGACTGATTTTGATCTGAAATACGGCTACCCGCCGACACCACTGTCGCTGGCGCATCTCAGCCGGCACACGCCCATCGCAGACATCGGCGTAGCCCTCGACGGCGAACAGCTGATGGTCGTCGGCAAAGACGCTGCGGTCGCTGGCGCGCCCCCGGCGCAGAGTGCGCCCGACGAGCCACCAGAGATCGCGTCGCCTGAGCACGGCGGCACGGTGGTGCTGCGGGTGATGCCGGACGACAACTCGTGCCTCTTCCGGGCGGTGGGCAACGCTGTGCTGGGGGCGATGGACGCGGTGACGGAGCTGCGGTCGGTAGTCGCGCAGACGATCCAGGACCAGCCCGAGACGTACTCGCCGGCGGTGCTTGAGCGGCCGCGCGACGAGTACTGCCGCTGGATCCAGACGGCGGACGCGTGGGGCGGCGGCATCGAGCTGAGCATCCTGAGCAAGCACTTCGACGTCGAGATCTGCTCCATCGACGTGCAGACGCTGCGCGTGGACCGCTTCAACGACGGCCGGCCGACGCGGTGCATCGTGGTGTACTCGGGCATCCACTACGACGGGGTCGCGCTGTCGCCGTCCGCGCCGCCGTTCACGCGCGCGCACGCGCCGCCCGAGTGCGACACCCGCATCTTCGACACCGCCGATGCCGCTGTGCTGGAGCGCGCGCGGGCGCTGTGCCGTGTGCTGCAGCAGCGGCACTACTATACCGACACGGCGGGCTTTCGCGTGCAGTGCCAGGCGTGCGGCGGCCGGTTCGTGGGGGAGCAGGGTGCCGCCGCCCACGCCGCGGCGACGGGGCACTACGACTTTGGCGAGGCCGACTGAGCGGGCATCGATACTACATAGTTACCTCCCGGGGTACCTAGTAACTCGGGAGCTGGCGAGCTGGCTGTCTGGTGGCCCTACCTAGTTAATAATCCCCGCCGGCACGCTCGAAAGCTCCCGTGCCGGCGTGATTGGGCGCGACCAGGGCCTGCAGCCCATCGCATAGTTCGTTAGTTAACTAAATAGCCAGATCGTCGTGATCGCGGATGCATAGTTATCAACTAGTCAGCCCGGGATGCCCGTGCCTCCATCTCTCCCGCCGCGACTGTGGGGGGCCGCCTGGTTTGCGTCCAACTGCAGCGATCAAGCCTCGCGCCGGCGCAGCGCTCGTCCAACGGTTGCGGGTGGTGCGGGCTAGAACATGGCTACATACATAGGTAAAAAAGACTTTCCGGCGTTCCCATGGTTCCATCGAACTCTGCTTCCTGAGACCATCATCGAGTCCATGATAAATACCGGCGATACCTAACCACCACTCCCAGACCCAGACCTGTTCTCCCTCGCAGCCAGCATCCAGCATGTCGTACGACAGTACGCTTGACGGGATTGATCACTCGAAACCGGCGTCTGAAGACCCCTCGCGCTTACGGACCTTCTTCTCGATCTTGCGCAGGTATGCCTCCGTCCCACGCCATCGGAGTATTGCATGGCTAAACCCACCCAACCTCCACCAGGTTCATTGGTGTCACAGATATTGCCACCGCTCGTTTCTCTCTGCCTGCCCAGCTCCTTGAGCCCACTCCCAATCTAGGTCCGTCACATCCCCCCAAACACCAGAAAGCGTGGCTGAACCGTGGTATAGAATACTGGAATTACCTTGATCGCCCGGAGAATTTCATCAGGTATTTCAGAATGTGACAGGCTCTACGCTAGAAGCGGTGTCTGACTTATTACAGCATCGGAAAGTCTGACGATGAACTCGGTCGTATGCTAGAAGTGCTGAGATTTTGGTTCACAAAAGATGTGGTAAGTGGCGATGGCGCCTTCGTTAGCGGGCCCGATTGCTAAAAGGACTACCCAGAGATACGTAAAAGGCAAGCCCTGTAAGCCATATAACTCAGTCCTGGGGGAATTTTTCAGGGTTCGTCATGCCGTTGCACACGAGACAAACGCCATTGCTAATTTTACCTGTAGTGTCACTGGGAGGCAGAAGACTGTCAACCATCAGTTTCTCCAGATTCCATCGAAGACAGTGCTTCTGCTGGTATTCAGGCGGCCAGCAATGATGAAAAAGTGAGAGTATCGTTTATCACTGAACAAACATCACATCACCCACCAGTATCTGCCTTTTACATTAACTGCCCACAACGAGGCATCTCCGCTCGTGGCTTCGATCAGATTACCGCAAAGTTCAGTGGCACTAGTATCCGGATCGCTCCAGGCCAGCACAATCTGGGCATTTTCTTGAACTTAGATAGGCGAGGCAACGAAGAGTATCAACTCACACATCCCGCTGCACATATCGGCGGGTGGCTAAGAGGGTCTTTGTCGATATCTGTTTCAGATGCTTGCTATGTAACTTGTGCCAAAACCAGGATCAAGGTGATTCTGCAGTACCTCGAAGATAGCTGGCTTGGTAAGGCACACTATCGCGTGGCTGGGCTCATCTTTCGATACGACCCCGAGAATGACGACAAGACGAAAATAAAAGAAGTCCCCGAGGACGATATTCTTGCCAGGATCGAAGGCAGCTGGCACGAACAGGTATATTACACCCTAGCTAGCTCTTTAGAGCGCCGCCTCCTCGTTGATATCACGCCCCTTCACCCTGCTTCTAAGATCGTTCCCCCAGAAAACCACCAGCTACCCAATGAATCCCGGAAGTGCTGGTCTGAGGTCACCATGGCGATCCACTCCAAACAATACAACCTAGCGACACAGCGAAAACATGAACTTGAAGAGCGCCAAAGGGTAAAAGCCGCAATTCGGATGGAGAAGAACCATGAATGGCAGCCTCGCTTTTTCAACCTCCCCTTTGATCCATCCGGAAAACCAGAGCTGACTGATGACGGTAGAAAGGCCTTGGAGAAGCTCCATAATGGAGATTATACGCTGGAGGAGAAAGAAATAGCCTAATTTAATTACTAATCGCGCCAAGCGCTCTCTAGAGTAATGAATAAATATTAATTCGCAACACAATCTAATTTTACATACAAATAGCTATCTAGAATGGTCATTATCTGAAATTTCACACACACAAGGCAATGTCTAGAGATACATGTAAAAACCCTATTGTCAAATGCTCTGAAACTAAAAAACTGATGTTCAGAATCTCATGCTGTGGCTTGCACGAATTTAAAGCCTGCATTAACTGTTTTTGTGATGTCGTCATTTTTGTGTGACAGTAAACTGAGGGCGTAGACCACATCATTCCACTGTTTTTCAGTTTCACACCTAGGAAGTCGAGCTGCCAACTTGTCCGCCAGCTGTTTGGCGTGCTTATCCTACTTCAAACTCAGCCACGATTCTTGAAGAAAGTCAAAGCAAATTATTGCCGAGGCCACTCACCTTTTCCACAAACCCAGCTAAGAACTTCAGTATTCTCTTCAATGAGTCTCCATCTAGGTTAGTTTCTGCGCTGAGAAGGCTAAAAATGTCGACAAAGTGATTGTATACGGCATTGTCCTTAGTGGCAAGCTCTGTGAAAAACATCCGTGCAAGATCCGCAATCTTCTTATCTTCATCCTCTAAACATTTAGCCATTTCACCAAGTTGGCCTTTTACTTTGACCTGACCCGCAAGTATCAAAAATGTCAAAGTCATCAAGCATGTCCGTTTGACTGACGCATCAATATCATTCAACCGACGATATAGAAAATCCGTATTTTCATCGATAAGGTGGTTGAAGCAAACAGCCATGTCACCGAGAGCGATGACGGCGTTGCTTCGAACAATAGGGTCGTCGGATCGCTCCATGATTGTAATTAAGAGGGGTAGGTTTTTCTCGCAATACTCACTGGAGATACACATCAGTTTCGCCATGCAGATGGTTGCGGCGGCTTGAAGATTTCGATCAGAGTATGAATTGTTGTTCGCACATATCTCCGTTACCAGGGGCCCAAAGTTGCTGAGCAGGGATTTGCCACCAAAAAGTAACTCTCTCTCTCGGATATGTGCCATTGCTTCGGTAAAATCGTCCTCGGTAGTACCTCCAATAAGGTCTAGTTCGTCGTTGTCTGTGGTTTCGGGCTGGTCTTGAGAGAGCGGGTTAGTAACTTTTTTTTTTTCATTCTCTGCTTTCCTGCGTTTAAATTCCAGTTCGCACAGCTCAAGATGAACAATTTGTTTAATGGCGATGTGGCCGACGATAAAAAGCAGTTGAGATAGCCCAACAGGTTTTGATTTATGTGACAAAGTCGTTTCTTCATTTTCGGGAGTATGAGGTCTTATATTACTACTAAAACCTGACGGTGAATGGTGAATATCTTTATGAGGTTGAAAAACGGATTTTGTTTTTCTTCGAATGACATCAGAGCAAAGCGAATCAGGGTGTTTGGCAAGTGCATATATCGCATTTATTGCCTGCTCGGCGACACCGAACCACTCTTTGCTTTCCGAAACGATCTCCGTAATCGCTGCTAGGTTCAATAAAACTCCGTGATCATTAGACAGTTTCGGAAAAGTAATATCCTTCGCTTTTGCCTGACGTCCAGGATTCATTCTTTGAAGTGCGATGCAGGTATATTTAGCCAAAACAAGGTCGGTTCTGCCGAAAGTACCCAACCCAATTCGTAACATCGCTTCCATTTCTTTCACGACAATTTCAGGATCTGATAATGCTAGCATCCCAAGAACAATTATGGAACCCCTCCTTTGTGTCCGTGAAATCTCTCGTTTTTGTACGCAGTATACTTGCCACAGTTTAGAAATCACTGGTTCTGGGACGTGACCAACCTTCATCATCATACTCAAAAGCTGCTCTAAGGATGTGAGCTCAGCTGGGGTGGCACCAAAAGTTAAACTTATCATATTTCGGGCAATATAGTTGGAAGCATCGTTTGGACTGAAAGAGCCAGGAGCGTCGAAGAAAAGACCTTTATAGCAGTCAATAAGATGACTTTGAACACCTTTACCCTCGTCGCTGTTCCCTTTAGTCCAAATCAAGCGCAACATTCGTCGAATTCCTGGGCGTGCGGTTTCAATTTTGTATGCATCTAGAATCACAAAAAAATCCATTGCTTCAATGACCTCACTCTTGTTCCGCGAAGAAAGTAGTTGTACAACCACCTGAGATGCAGAGTGAAGAACTTCAATAAAACGAATTGCCTCGAGGTAGTATTTCCTAGTTAATTGTAGCCGTGCTATTATTTCCGAAGTTGCTGCCTCTTCTTGTGCCTTCTTGATTGACTCGACTTTCTGTTCCCCGGTCACTTGCGGTATCTTGGAAGGAGATTCGTCTGCTAGTTGAGTCGCATCGTCCAACAACTGACTATCAAGATGCCCACTATCGAGGCCTACCTCAGCTAGCATAGGGGTTTCCGGAGGTGGTTTCAGAGTAGTCAACTCGAAATCCACAGCCTCGAGCCTTGCTTCCCATTCTTTAAACGATAGCTGGCCACCGTGCATGACACTGAACGGATGCGATGAAACAAGTTTGGCCAGCAGCTTTATCGCATTCCTACGAACATGACTGCTTCGATCCTCTAGACTCCTTAAGGCTAGCTCTGCAGCAGCTTGGCGTCGTTTTGGAAACTTCTGGTCTAAGTCGCAAAGCCTCATGTATACCTGTATTGCACGAGATCGACAAAAAGGGTTCACGTCAAGGAATCGCTCCTCCAACACATCAAAGAATGAGTTGATTTGGGATTTTGCGCTTTCGCTTCTTTCATCTTGTTTACTCAAATCGGCGATCAGATTACCACAAACTTCAATGACTGCACATCGTAGTGTATAAGCCTATAAAAAATGGCCAAGGTTAGGATATGAACCATAAACCTTGAGAAAACAGTATATCTACCTCACTATCAAGCTGTTTGGCTATTAGAGTCATCTGCTTGATGATCAAACGTGGCGCCAACTCTGACAGCTTCGTAATAAATATTGATACGGATTTCGGTCCTTTGGTATCATTAGGATTGAATTCTTTATTTCCTAGTTCCCTGTGGGAGCCCTTGTAAGAAATTGTCCATTTTTGATGCTAGAGGTCGTTAATCAAGTATACCTTAGGATTTCGTCTGATAGCTGCGGGTAATCGTATTGATCTGCAAGAATGTGCAAAAATTCAGCCATCGGTTCTGAAAGATGTTCAAAATATGTAAGACTCTGAACAATCGATGTTTGTGCACCTATTGCTACCTAATTAGCATTAATCGAGACACAAGATTAAGGAGCCATACCAAAGCCATGACCATGGTGCTTGACAGCAATGCATAAAACCTTAAATGCATGCATCCGAATATTCATACTCTTCACTCGTTGCTCACTCTCAAGAACAAGATATATGGAGCGTGTAAAGAGGTTCACAAATGTATCCCGGTCTGAAGTGGTCATAAATATTTTACTCAGTTTGAGCTTCAGTACCTTGCACATGGTCTCCATGGCTATTTGTAACTGGGCCCCTGAGTCCCAGGTGGTTTCCTTTGCCCCTGGCTTTGATTTTGAAGACTTTCCGGCCCCTCGCCTGGCAGATGCAGTAGATGCAGGCTTTTCAGCGATCTTAGCCTCCACGGAAGACACGGCCCACTGTAACAAAAAAGCGTACATTTCAAGGAGCTGTTTATGATGGGGAATGAGGTCGGTTTCATCTGATTCAAGGTCATTATGGGCAGCGTCTGCTTCAACAGCTAGACCAGATACTATAAGATCCAAAATTTTACTGAGAGACTGCGTTGACAGCACGGAACAAGATCTAAATATATATGAGTTAGAACTTTGCCCTAGTTGGGAATAATCTTGCAGATTATGGAAAGTAGGTTCACACTTAAGTAGACATTGTAATGAGTCAAAGAAACCATTTCTTAGCAGCCCATCTGGGAGCTCTGCCACTGCGTCGACGATTGGATCCAAGACTTGGTCCACTAAGGGTAAGGTTAGTAAGTCAGAATCCGTTTCACAGTCGAGGAGCTCTGGGGCGGCGTCTGGAGTAAGAACAGAAGCAGGGTCACTGAGGTAATATTTTAAAGACTGGTTGACATCAAAAGTTAATAAACCGTCCATTGTTCTTAAAGGTAATATAAATCCATAAGTGGGATTCTCAAGGGCTTGAATTCGAGCATGGACATGGACGTTGGGTATATCCCGCATTTGTTTGTGTCAACATCTTGTTTAGTTACCTCATCAACCTCAGACGCGTGTTGTTAAGGTTCTTTAGCGCAAGGCTAGTTAGTATGTTAAGCTAACCCATCTGGGGAATTCAGTCAGAATCTGACCAGCCCTCATTGAAGCGAGTTTTTGGATTTGTTTCAGAGACTCAGAAATCATCATATAAATTTGAGAATTGTGAATTAAATTAGTATTTTGCATATAAAATTTACTGCTCTGAGGTAGTCTGACAGCTGAATTTAGACTGACCGCAGGGATCCCTATAAGAATCTACCAGGGACAAAGGTTAGAGAACAGTACAACTCATTTTGTCCCATTTCTCTGTCAACATTTGATAATAAGTTTCAATTCCATCTCAAAATACTAATGAAAGTTTCATTTTCATTTTGGTTTTAACTTTTAAGTCTTAAATCTCTGTTACAGAATTTTTGGATTCTGAGATAACTCTAATTTTTTTTTCAAACTTTATTTTGAGAGTGCATTTTTAAACCAAAATATGACACAATAGAAAAATTGTCAAATTAAGTCAATATATCATATATATATATATATATATATATATACATTTATATGTTGATTCTCATACTAAAAATAGTATAAAATAAGATTTTATTTTAAGTTTCTAGAAATCTGAAATTTCTGATTCTAATTTCAATTTTTTTTGTATTAAGTTTCATTTCTATCACAGTACTTGAAACTCAAGTCTCAGCAATTTTCAGTTTGAATCATTAAGTTTCAGTTTTATTTCAATTCTCTATGAAATTTATTAGGGATGGAAGTTCAGCTAGAAAATTCTGATTTCAGCAGTCAGTCTAGCTGATGGTATATATATGTATAGATATTTTCAGTAACTAAGCAGGCAGAAAAGTACAATTTTCAAAATTTCATAACTAGTTTTAATTATCTGACATAATGATATCATATATGCATCTCAATATAATAGTTTTTTTCTTAATTTATTGTAAGGATCAGATGGTTGCAGATAACATGACAATGACTTACAGTCTTCATAAATGAGATTAGATTGGGTGTGAAATGATTATGAAGAAATCTAGTAGACTGCATAGTTCTTAATTTAATAATTGATCTTTTATTGTGAAGACTTGATGACTGAACTCTTCTTTGAAGAATTTGAATTAGAGATCAGAACATTAAGTGATTCTGTTCATTCATGCTTTCTATTCAGAGTTGATAAACTCTGCTGTAGTTCTTGAATTCTTTTCATGAGATGTATTCACTCTCTTAAATTCTCAAGAGATTCTATGTTCTCTGAAGATGATTTCTCAGTCTGAATTATGCTTTTGTTCAGATTTATCATCACACTTGGTGTCTCACCTAACTCTGAAAGTCTCTGATACTGAGAAAAAAGTTGAGAATTCAGTTTGATCTCAGTTGTTCTGTCTTGTGAAAATCATTGTCAGATCATCTGCTTGTTTGAGTGACAAACTGTGAGAATTGAATGGTTGCAGATAACATAGCAATGACTTACAGTCTTCATAAATGAGATTAGATTGGGTGAGAGATGATTACAAAGAGATTTAAGCATGAGAGAGAGAGAAGTAACTTATATTGCTACAACAGTATCTAGAGTCTCTAGATATGTTGTCACTGATCTTTGTAAAGAAGTGTCTGTGGCAGATTTTGTGTGTTCAGCTTTACTAGTAAGATTATGTGATCAGTTATGAGATTTATGAACTTCAGATGACATGAAGCATGATCATCTAAGCATCAAGAAGATTTTATGAATCTCTTTTAGATGATGAAATGAATGTAAGAAGGCCACAATGTGGAGTCTTACATTAAATTTTCTATTTTGTCATATTTTGGTGTAAAAATACACTTTCAAAATAAAGTTTG
Source organism: Ophidiomyces ophidiicola (assembly GCF_022830035.1). Lineage (NCBI taxonomy): Eukaryota > Fungi > Ascomycota > Eurotiomycetes > Onygenales > Onygenaceae > Ophidiomyces > Ophidiomyces ophidiicola. Next base: position 289,062 of record NW_026054663.1, read on the forward strand.
AAAAAAAATTAAAGTTGTTTCAGGAATAGAGAAATCTAGAGATGGGACATAACATAGAAAATTTAAAACTGAAAAGAGAATGGGACTTTTATTCATATTTTGAGATGAAATTGGGACTAATTTTTAACTTTTGTGAAGAGATTGAAATCAACTCAATTGAGATTAACATTCAGTCTTATCCCATTGAAATCTCAAAGAAATTTCAACAGTTAGCCTACATGACTGCAGTCATTTTACATTCATTTTATCATTTAAAAGAGATTTGTAAAATCTTCTTGATGCTTAGATAATTATGCTTCATGTCATATGAAATTTATAAACTCTGTGACTAATTACATAATTCTGCTAACATAGCTGAATACATAAAATCTGTCACAGATGCTTTTTCATGAAAATCAGTGACAACATATCTAGAGATTCTAAATACTGTTGTAGTAATATAAGTTATCTTTCTCTCTCTCATACTTAGATCTCTTTGTAATCACTTTTCACTCAATCTAATCTTATTTATAAAGACTGATGAATCATTACCATGTTACTCACAGCCCCCAATTCTCACACAATATCACTTTATAAATGAATTTATGAAGTGGAAACTGTCTTATAAGTCATGTTATGAAAAAGAAGCATTGAAGCAACTTAATATATCTTGAGTATATTAGAGACAGAATTAACAATAAAAGATGAATGCAGTAAAAAATAAGACACAGACTAAGAACAAGACTATGATAGAAATAAATCAGACTGAGAAAATTAAGATGATGCATTATTAATAAGAGTTTCAGATCTGAAAGATGAATGATGATTGTCTCTCAACATCTGATAAACTGAGACAATAGAACTAGTAGTTGAGAAAGAATCATTACTAAACATAGTAGATATTATTAAATGTTCTCTTTAAGTCTGAATATCAGCTCTCTGAATATGTTATCAGTCATGCACACAGAAAGAGAACTATGAAGTGAGAAAACACTTTGTAAAAGATTTTTCAAACTTTGTAAAAGCAATTACAAAGCATTAATAGACTGACTGCAGGGACAGAGATTTCCCAACTGGAATTCTGTTTCTAATGCACTAATGGGAAATTGAGATGGGACTGGGACTTGATAGTTCAAACTGAGATGGGACTGGAACTTGAGTTTCAAGTACTGAGATGGAAATGGAACTTAATTTAAAAGAGATTGAAATTATTTAATTAGAGATAGGAATTCTCAATTTCCCTAAACTTAAAATAAAATCTTATTTTATAGTATTTTTAGTATCAAAATCATATACAAATGTATATATGCATTTTGACTTGATGTGCCAATTGTTCTATTTTGTGATATTTTGGTGTAAAAATACACTTTCAAAATAAAGTTTGAAAAAAAATTAAAGTTGTTTTAGAAATAGAGAAATCTAGAAATGGAACATAACATAGAAAATTTGAAACTGGAAAGAAAATGGGACTTTTATTCATATTTTGAGATGGAATTGAAACTAATTTTCAAATTTTGGAAAGAAACTGAGATCAACTCAATTGAGATTAACATTTAGTCTTGTTTCATTGAAATTCCAAAGAGATCTCAATGATCAGCCTAAGCATTAAAAGAAGAAGAAATTGAGAAATATCACTTTTCTCATCATAATTGAAATCAGACTGACTGAACTGTGACATTTAAGAAGAAATTTTAAAGTCATCAGAGATATATCTTTCTGATTAATAAACAGAGCTTGACAGTAATAATGTCTCTTTATTTAAAGCAACAATGAATAAAGACTCTGACTTAGATAAAGCAAAAAATTCTAAAGAAATCTCTCTCATTATTTCTGAAGAAAATCTTGAGCAGTAACTGATTGAGATTTTACTCTTAAATTTATTTAGTCATTACTGCTTACATTTTGACATTTTGAAGAATGGAAGAGAAACACAACATAAGATATCTCTCTATGTGAAATATTAGCATTGAGCAAAGCTATTTATGAAGTCTTTCAAGATTTATAATTGACATGAAATCATTACTGTACATAATATCAAAATAGTTAGCTACTTAGTCAGCTCTTCAAGCTTACTCATGAAGCTGGAAGAAGATAGAAGAATCATCTTCTACTACACAACCAAAATCACATGGACATTCTGTAGCTCAGTTAGACCATGTAACAAACTGATAGCATGTCTTGCTTGATTGAGAACCTCAAGAGCAGTCTAAAATTCTAAAAAATCTTACTGAAATACTCACAAACTCTAAGCATATTTCACAAGAAATAATGAAATCAGTAAATGAAATCAGATCAATTATTGAGTCTCTTCCAAATTCTGTATTGCAAACAGCTAAATACATAATTATCTATAGTCAAAGTAGCTCTAGCTCTTGAGTAATTTCACTCAGCACAGAACATCTAGCAGAATTCATCATCAAAAATAATAAGATATCATTACTGTAAAGTCAAGTCTTCAACATTTATCAATCTTGTATATTAAAGAAGAATTCTAAAGTGCTTTCACTGAACAGTTTACAGCTAACTTGATCAGAATCAGAGCTCTCTGACATTTTTTACTCAGCAGACTGAAATCTTGATTCATTGATAATCAGAACAGCAATTCACAAATTCATTTAGAACACAATGATAGTTACAAAGCTATTTTCTTATAAAGCATCACTATCAAGCAAGCAAGTCATCTTGAACAAGTTCTCAAGTAATTTCTTGACTAACTTAATCATGAACTTTTCATTCAAAAGCAGTAATTCAAACAATGTCCCATCAACAACTTTCAATCAAATGCAGCAGAAACTATCTATCTTAACAACATATGAATTTTCATCTCTTGATCAGATAACTACAGAAAATCAACAATCAATTGCAATTATGATCTTTAATGATCAAAATTCTTCAAATACTGACAATTCTTCAGAATCATCAATTAAAGCTTTAGAGAAACATGCAGCTCATACAAACAACATGAATATGCAACATATTATAGATGCAGTAACAATAAATATGTGCACAATTATACAATCAGAATTAGCAGTCTTACACAGAGAATCATCTACTTCTCTTTCAACTTTAGTTTTATCAGCTCAACATTCTATCACTAACAACCACATACTTCAGCAAAACTGAAAAATCACAGATATCAGCTATTTCTACCCAGATATGCCACATCATTGAGAAAGAGACATTGCAGACTGAGAAGAAAAGATCTAAATTAAAGATGTCTATCTTTTCACAGCTAGAATTAAAGCAGCAGCAGCAATTAAAGACTCACTGCAGATAGAAGCTGAATTGCACTCATGTCTCTATAAAAATATTATGATCTGATGAATAATTGAACTAAATAATCTCATATATAAAGCTCTCATCTGAGATTTAGTTGACATTTATAATTGATGCTTTACTCTTGAAAAACATTTCTGAATTTCATCAGCCCAAGCACAAGTAAAATTTAATAACATTCACTACACAGTTCTGAACACTCATAATAATAAATCAACAGTAGTCTATCTCACTGATATCACAGCAGCAGCTCATTAATATGAACTGATCACTTTAGAATTTGCAGTTGTACTGCATGCATGATGTCATCTTGAAACTTCTTTACAAATCATAATAGATGAATCACTAGAAGACACAACAATGAACATCTTTCATGAACTGCTGACTTACAAAGAAGTTAATTGATTTGATCAATATAATATGACATCCATCTATCAATCTTTCTATAAAGTCATCACATTTCAGACACCAAATACAAGATGCTCATATGCAACTGATCAATTCTATAAACAGTTCAGTCACATGTAAAATAATCAACAATGAAGAACAAGATCAAATGACTGACTTCAAAAATTTTAGCTTAAGTCAATTGAACAAAGTCCATCATCTCCATCTCATAATATAATAGAACCACAATGAGCATATATAACAGATTCAGATCCAACAAATATTAATGAAGATTATTCATATGAATCAGAAGAAAACTCAATTATCTCTGAAGACAACACATTTTCAGAGTCTGAAATGAATCAGATGAATGCTGATTCTCACACTATCTGCTATCATTGTGAAGAAGTCTTTCTTTTCTTCACAAAATCAGCTCTTTGAACATCTAAATACATGTAAACTATCAGCCTATCTCACTAGTTCTGAACATAATATAGTGACATCACAACACATTGATATCATTCTGAACACACAATGAAACTTCTGTCACTGAAAACATGCAACAGTGCAAGATTACATTAAGCACTCTTCCAAACTAGCAGTCTGTTGTCTTGACTCAGAATGCAACTCTATGTTAGTTAACTGTAAATTTCTCCAGAAACAGAATCTGATGATAATTATTCAAGATTTAACATCATTGTTCATTAGTGAAATTGGTGAGAAATTGATATCTCATGCTTCAGCATGCTTTCCACTACACTTTTCAGATTTCAACTCAAAAGATGATAAAATCATCATTTGCATCATGATAATGATTCAAGTTGTTGACACTCTGTCAGTTAACATACTTATTGAAGTTAACAATCTGGCATCAGAAGGCATTATTCTTGATTTTCTTCAACAGCATGCAATATTTGCAAGGGCAGATAACATCCACACATGACTGACTGTCATCTTAAAATCTAATCATCAATCAAAATGAACATTGTACACCATCTTGACTGTGAACATTTCATCACATTCTTAAATTAAACTATCAATTAGAATCCAGAATCAACAATCACTATCAACAGATAGAGACTATATTTTTCATTCTCAATGTTCTACTTTAACATACTATAATTAAGTAATGCAGACTAATCTCTCATTCACTATTTTAGAAAACAATATTAATACTCTCTACACTATCAAACATTGTGTCCACATCAGATATCTAGAGAAAGTTCAGAAAGACTTTGCATATTATGTTGACATCTTAATGCCAGAAACTTTAGCTTGCATATCAGCACAACAACTGTCAATAATAAAATTAATCATGTCAGTACTAGAGAAAATCAAGCTACTGAATGGAGTCATCATATTCAGCAAATCATCAGACACTTAAAAGCTGACTGACACAGTCATGACTCATCACAATGTATGAAAAGACAAAGAAACATTTGTGAACATTTCACAACATCAATGAATGAGAATCTCAATTAAAGACATCACTAAATCATAAGAATTTGCAAGAAAGTATTCTCTTTCCAAATAAGAAAAAGTCATAATTGACAAGACATTTAATGAACTTCATCACAAAAACCATATGACACACAGTCTACATCATGCAAAGTACACTTATTCAGTCTTTATAGCATATCAATAAGTTATGAAAAATGAACAGTAAATAGCAAAAGACTGCTCAGTGATTGACATATGCTCATTGAATGTCTGTTCAGTTTCAGATATCTATTCACTACATTAACAAGAGAATATAATAGTAGTCATAGTTGACTGTTCTTACATTACAGTCTTAGATGTCACATTCTTTTTCTATCAATGATGAGTACACTCTGAGGACTGAGATAAACTAACAGTAGTAACACACAGAGAACAGAAAGTTTTTAATGTTGCAGTCATGAAATACATTAATAGTGTTTCTTATGTTCAACATCAAATGAATTATGAATTCCAACACTGAAAAAGATTTGTCTGTATATATATAGATGACATAGTCATTTTCTCCAAAATACTAGAGAAGCATATTCAGCATTTTCACATCATTTTTGATTATTTTAACTCTCTGAACATTTTTCTGAATTCAAAGAAAGTCTTCATTGAATTTCCATCAATCAATCTTCTAAAGCAATGGATTACTGATCTAGACATGTCCACAGTAAAAGAAAAACTTGAAGTAATCACTCAACTCAAATTTCCAAAAATCTTACATCAACTAGAAATGTATCTTAACTTAACAGAATGACTACAACAATACATTTCTTACTTTGCCCAACTCAGCAAACCACTCCAAATCAGAAAAATGGAACTTAACACAAAGATGCCAACTAAGAGCAAAAAGTGACTGAACTACACTAATAAAACTTATATAGACAATTCATTGCAACAAGAACTTAATGCTATTGCAAAAATTCAAAAATATTTCACTGTTGAAAATTTCCTCATTCATCATAATTCCAATCACAAATTATTTATGAACATTGACACTTCAAAGAAATGAGACTTTGAAGTCATGATTTTTCATGTCAAAAGTACATGAACTGACATAATTAATAAGTAATTTGCTATACCACCATCTTTGACTTTAATTGAATCAATCATGTTTCTAAGCAAACTACTCAACAAAGCAGAACAGAACTACTGGTCAACAGAACTTAAAGTTTCTTACTTGATCTAAACTCTCTGAAAAACTCATCATTTAGTTCTGAATAATCACAACTCAACAGTAGTATACATGGATCATGCTGTCACTCTAGTCATAGTTAAACAAACTTCAATGAACATCACAGTCACAGACAAATTGAATTTACATCTGATTCAAGCAGCAGCATATATACAGCAATATTAACTAATTATATACCACAAATCTGAAAAAATGCACACAATATCAGATGCAATATCTTAACTGAAATTAAATCTTAATACATCAGTACACATCTTTCTCATCTCATACACAGCCACAATTGTTGAACTTAATTCAAAATTTCATGCTGAACTAATAGAAGAATATATCAAAGATTCATTCTTCATCAAAGTCTTACAGATTCTCAACTTATCAACAACAGTTAAATTATCATTCTATGTACAGAATGATCTTATATAGCATTACAACAATGAACACAACAGTCTCTGCATTCCCAAAACAAGTATATCTATCATAATTGAATTAGCACATGGTTCAACTCACTTTAGCATTGAATGAACACTAGCACAACTTCATGAACTTTTCATTCATTAAATGCATCATAATGTTTAAATCTACATTCAACATTGTCAACAATGTAATCACATTCACTTAAGATGTCACAAATCATTTGATGACTATCAATCAATATTGATCTCAAAGATTCTCCATCACATAATCATTATGAACTTTATACTAGAGCTATCTGATGAACAATATAACATGCTTCTGACAGTAATCAATAAGTATATCAAGAGAATTGTCTTGATTTCAGACCACACAACATGAACAGTTCATGACTGGGCTATGACTTTCTACATCAGACTCAGTATAGCAGATTGGGCAATCTCTAAAGTTATAATTTCTGACAGAGACTCAAAATTCACATCACAGTTATGACACTCACTTCTAGCCCAAACAGATACCAAACTACTATACTCAACAGTCTATCATTCACAAACAGATGGTCAGTCAGAAAGAACTAATCAAACAGTTGAAATTGCACTCATTTATCTTCTACTAAGCATCAATGATTCATTACAATGGCACACACTTCTATCTACATTGCAAAGATATCTAAATTCAGCAATGAACACCAGCACAAAAACATTAGCATATGAAATACTCTATGATACAAAATTCTCAACAGTATTAAACTGATCACTGAATGATCAATCTCAATTCACAGTTAAGATGGATGCTGCTCTACTTCTTGATGAAGTGACAATGGTAGCAAAACATTATTTTGATAAAAAGCATCAATATCCAGAATTTAAGAAAGAAGATTAAGTTTATCTTCAACTTTGCAAAGAATATACCACCACACTCAGCAAACAACTGTGAAAATTTGGTGACTGATATGCAGAACCTTTTACCATAACAAAAAAAGTAGAAAAGTTAACTTATGAGCTGAATTTGCCAGACTCATAAAAAGTTCATAAAACAGTCAGCATTGCTCATTTGAAATCAGTCTCAAACATATCAGATCTCTTTAAATGAACAATTCAACTCTCCTCATCAATATAAATTGATGATCATGAGAAATATGAACTAGAATGAATTGGTGCAGAATGTCTGAAAGACAAAGATATCAAAGTAAACAAAGAATATCTAGTTCACTAAAAGAAATCCAGATCTCAAGAAGACTTCTGATTAAAAGAATCAGAACTAGTCAATGCAAAAGAACTGTTGCATTAATACAAAGATGCAAATAAGCTTATATAATGTTACATTCAACAACAACAACACAAACAATTCACAAATATTAAGTGAATATATAATATTTCACTTCTCTCAAACATTCTTCATTCTACAATTTCATCTAACATAACATTTTTTCTGACATTCTTTAACAGACTTTCTCTAGTATTCAAGAAATCAATCTTTCAATTTGTATTCAAGCAACTACTCAGTCTTTTCAACTCAAGCAACAGCTCATTTATTTTGTATTCAAACAACTGCTCATTCTCTTCTACTTAAGTAACTGCACATTCTCTAATTTCCAATCATCTGCTCAGTATGAACATCTCCCCAAATACTAATGCATTCTCAAAAATCTCTATTAGAGCATCAAAGCTCACAATTTTATCTGCATCAAAAACTCTCTCCCAAGTCAAGAAATGACATAAACTCCAAGATCAACATGAAGTCTCAGAAGAGAACACAGATTTTCAAGCAGACTATACTCTACAATTTATATCTGAAAATGCTTGAGTCAGACTTCTATCTACTAATGAATGGAATTTTCAGAGCTCTTCATCTCACAATCTTCCATCAGCTGCTTCAGAATCATGTCATCTCACTTAGATTAAGATAGAAATGACCACAGATGCATGAAAGAATAAGATTATGACAAATAAGTATACAGAAAACAAAACCATCACATAAAATTGCAATGAATGAGTTTATATTCATCTATCTGTCAGAGCATCTTTTTTTAAACAGTGTGATTCAGTGAAATGCAATATTGATGATGAACATATCTGATATAATGAATCTTTTACAATCTTGCAACAATGAACAGCAGCCACTTTAGCTCTACAAACTTGAGCTGAATTAATCAGAGCTGAAATCAACAGAAAATGTGAAGAAGAAATAATTCAGTGAAGAGAGAGTCAGATCATATAAAAGCAGAAATTTCTTTGAAGAGAATGATTCAAAAATCACAACATCATCATTTAAGCTTCAGAAACAATAGACATAATAATTAATGAAGCAATTAATCATCTAGAGAATCTCTCTGAAGAAAACTTCCAAAAGAAATTGCCAATTGAGTACATCAGCCATTCAGAAAGACAAGAAATCTGAACAAAAAAATACAACATAAAAGCTTCAGATGATATTTTTCATCTTTCTGAATCTGAAGATAATATTCTTGCATTGCTTGATGAGAACTTATCAATGAGTTCATGAACTGTTTAAATCAATGACAATTTCACAACATTCACATCAAAACAAAAGCTCAACAAACAAAAAGCTCTGAACAATAAAGCTACTCCACACAAGAAAAAGACATCAGTTAAGCAGAAAGCAACTCAAAAAAGTAAACAACTATTTAAGTCTGCTGAAAATATTAATCCACTGAATGACATCTCTGAATTTAATACTAATGAATTCTCCACTGATGATAATGTTGTTTTCTCTACATTCTCTGACTATTATGCTAACAGTTCACTTGTTTGAGGAACATCTAGAAGTCATCTCTCATCAGAACTAAATGACACAGCAATGTTGACTTCAAATACAGAAACAAGATTAGTTATAGAGATATCAAAATGCAATGAATTAATGTCTCAATCATTATCAAAGAAAATCAGTAGTAATGAGCTTTCTGATTTTACTGATCTTTTCATCTGAGAACAAGAACTAGTATCTCAACATTCTCAAGATAAATAAGTGCTTTATCTACAAAACAGACAGTTCTCTGTCTTTTATCTTCCCATGAACTTTTCAGCAATAAACACTGATGACATACTTATGATGAATGAGTTAGATGCAATAATCAAATAATCAGCAATATTTAGTGAATGAACAGCAACACTCACAAAGTACAGAAATGCTCAATACATCATGATAATTGATCAACATCTTGAATTCTTTCAATTCTTCTCTGCACAACAAAAGCTAAACACATCAAAATCAGAGAAACAACATCTAGTCCCAAAAGCTCTTATTACTTCAGTGATTAATTCTTATTTTGAAGAAATATTGAATAAACTTCAGAAAGATCATCATGAACTCTTATTGACATTAATAAAATATGAATTCATTCACTTTCTATGTTGATTCTCTGAAGAATTCATTTAAATGCAACCATCTACAACAATAACTACAGAAACCTGATTGGCTCTAGATGAAGATGATGTTATAACAATGGAAGAAATTTAAGCATGGCTTAATCTATCAACAGACAAAAAAAGAGAAGCTTACAGAAAATGTTGATTCATTCTAAATGACTTCATAAGATGCAAAGTACTACATCTCTCTAATCATCAACAGAAAGTCCATCTAGCTTGTCTGCATGCACTAGAAGTAACAGCTGAAGATTATTTACATCTAACTTAAATTGATAACACTGATGTGCTAGAACAGAATTTAAAGAACACTCTACAACTGTGAAAAAACTTTGCATTACATGAAGAATGATATTCTCAACATTAAATTAAAATATATGCACTAATGCAATCAATTATGTCTATTCTGACTCAAAAGAAGTTTCTTTACTCAATGACACATACTAAATTGATTAACAAAACAGTCATTAAGAAGATGTTCTTCTTCTTCAACTTTCTCTACTATGATTATCAGTTCCAATCTAATATACTGATATGTGCAGTACACATGCTTTCAGTGAGAGCACTGATTTTAAAAGATATTTCTCAGCAACTGACATGGAATCATTACTGTACATAATATCAAAATAGTTAGCTACTTAGTCAGCTCTTCAAGCTTATTCACAAAGCTGGAAGAAGATAGGAGAATCATCTTCTACTACACAATCAAAATTGCATGGACATTTCATAGCTCAGTTGGGTCAGATAACAATAATCATCAAGAAAGAGATGCTTGTCTGAAAATTCTTATTAAAATAAAGAAAATTTTTGTTGAAAAGAAAGAGAAAGAGAGAGAGAAAGAAGATTGAGAAAGAAATATTTATATCTAAGAGATTGTTAAGTATTACTAGATGAATTATGAAAAATGACAGTCACTAGTAACTACAGCAACTACATTACAATTACAGAGAAGCTGTCACTTTAAGTGTGATCTTGCTGTCACATCATCTAGAAATCAAGATTGAATGAAGACTTTACACTGTGACCATCTTACATTTCTCACATTAGAAAAGAGATTTTGTAAAAAGTTGTTACAATTACAGTAAAACTCTCACTCTGACTGTGATCTTGCTCACATCTACATTTTGAAAATCAAGACTTGTGAAAAGTAGACTGACTATTGAGATTTCTTTGAAATCTCAATGGAACAAGACTGAATCTCAAAATTCAAAAGTTTGTTCTAATTTCAGCCCAAAATATGAATATAAGTTCCATTCTCTTTCAGTTTTAAATTTTATATTTTAAGTCTCATCTCTGGATTTTTCTATTTCTAAAACAATTTTTAATTTTTTTTCAAACTTTATTTTGAAAGTGTATTTTTACACCAAAATAGGACAAAATAGAAAAATTGACACATCAAGTTAAAATGCATATATATATTTGTATATGATTTTAATACTAAAAATAGTATAAAATAAGATTTTATTTTAAGTTTAGGGAAATTGAGAATTTCTATCCCTAATTAAATAATCTCAATTTCTTTAAATTAAGTCTCATTTTCATCTCAGTACTTGAAACTTAGATTTCAGTTTCATCTCAGTTTGAACTATCAAGTTCTAGTCTCATCTCAATTTTCCATTAGTGCATTAGAAATGGAATTTCAGTTGGGAAATCTCTGTCTCTGTAATCAGTCTAGTCTTAATTCATTTTATTGTTTCATAAGTTACTCTTTTTCTTTTCTTAGTTTATTTCATTTCTCTTTTAAAATATAATGATAAATCTCAATTTCATTTTAAAATACTGATAAAAGCTGTATTCTCATCTCAGTTTTAAATTTTAAGCTTTAAATGTCTTTCAGAAAATCTTACACTTTGAAATAACTCTCATTTTTTTTCAAACATTGTTTTGAAATTGTATTTTTATACCAAAATATGACAAAATAGAAAAACTGTCACATTAGTCAAGATACATATATACATTTTTTATATAATTTTGATATTATAATTTATAAATAGTCTAAAATAAAATTTTATCTATTTCTAACTGAATAGTTCCAAACTTTCAATCTCTTTTGTATTAAGTTTCATTTCCATTTCAGTACATGGAACTTAAGTCTCAGGGGTCAGTACTTTTCTGTTTGAATCATCAGGTTTCAGTTCCACTTCAATTTTCTATAAAATTTGTTAGGGATGGGATTTCAGCCAGAAAATTCTGATTTCAGTAATCAGTCTAGAAAAGATATAAATTATTGCTCTAACACTTATTGTACTTTTCATATTTATTAACTTATTTATAATAATTTTTTCAATTATTTTTTTTGTATTTTAAATAAATTTTGCAAGAAGCTTGCAGATAGTTTTTATAGTCTTAGATTGCAAAAGACCATAATGAATAATGATCATAATAAATATTAATTAATAAAATGCAAAAAATCAGCTCAGGTTTTCCACAGAATCTGGCAGAGATTATCTGTATGAGTCTAATATCACTACACTACATTGGGCCTAGCCCATTCTTGACTCATCTGAAGGGTATGAGGCAAACGCCGGAGGTACTTGTAATGGCTGGATTTCATGACTTAGCCTAAAAAATTTTCTGGAGATCACCTTAATTAACACTGTGAAAGTTACCAATTACCCTGCACATTTCTTGTTCAAACATAAAATTTGTGGTACCAAGAATACTGCAAACACCATCCATATCTTATGGCATATATGTTCAGCCCGAGTGCGAAAAGAAGAAAGCTAGATGACCTAGACGAGGAGACCAATGGAAGTACGAATATCCATCAACAAGACGTATCTACACTACCGCGATTAAGGAAAATCGAGGCTTTTCTCAGTCTTTCTCCTGCAAATCGGCTGACTCCTGCCAGTGGCCAGTTTAGGCCAACTCTTTTTAAGTTGCAAATCGATGAACTGATTTCGCAGTTACGTTTCGGTTCCATAAAACATCTTAAATCTGTGGAAAAAGTCCTCCCACAGCTAAAGAGCATAATTGAAAACGTCCCAGAATCCCCTGAAAAACCAACACATGAGGCTGAAGAATATTTGCAGCGAATATTTGGTGTTATTGTTCCTTTCCCCGAGCCGCGACCGCAGTGCAATGCCCAATACAAATTCGAGTATAAGAAGCCCGCAAGCATCAATGTTGCGGGAAGCATTGCACTTGGCACTGCATTAAAGGATCTAGAGGAACCTTCTATGGATCTAGTAGTGACAATTCCCAGGGCCATGATACGCAAAAAGGACTACCTTGATTATAGGTATCTTTACAAGCGTGCCTACTACATAGCTTCGATTGCAGCGGGCATCAAAGACTCTAAGGAAGTGTCCTTTGATTTAAAGTATACTTACCAGGATGACGATAAATTACGACCTATTTTGCTTGTCACACTGAATGAGGGACCGAGTGAACATAGTCAGCATTCAAGAGTCTGCATTCGCATCTTGACTACGATGGAGTATGATGTATTCCCTGTCACTCATACCATGCCAGGGAGCAATAATATTCGCCGGAATTTCCCCGGTGATGACGGGCAACAATCATTAACGTCATTTACTGCTTTTTATAATGCTACACTTCGTTCGGAATCATGCATTACATCTTATCATATGCTTCTATCTCAGGCCTGTACCAGGTGCAGTGCATTCCGAGCTGCCTCTATTTTAGGCCAGGCTTGGCTCCGTCAAAGAGGTTTTGGCAGCTCCGTCGTTCGAGGTGGCTTTGGCTATTTTGAATGGGCAACCAGTATTGCCTTACTTTTGGAAACTGGGTCTACAGATGGAACTCCACTTTTCTCCTCAAGTTATAGCCCTTACCAAATTTTCAAAGCCATGATGCAATTTCTTGACGACAAAGATTTAACAAATCCATTTATAGTTCTCAATATGGACACGCCACACAGAATCGTGTCCAGCAAATATCCAGTTCTGTTTGATGGAAAACGGGGACTGAATCTGCTTTATAAAATGACTCCCTGGTCATATCAACTGCTTCGCTATGAAGCCAGGATGACCTTGAAGATGCTGAATGACCCCGCGCCTCGTTGTTTCGACCACACCTTCATAAAAAGAGCGGACTATGCATTGTGTAGATTCGATCAAGTTGTCACGCTAAAATCGAATATCATTCTCGCGTCTGCTTTCGATAGCTTCTCCTATTGCAACTCCATCTACAACATGCTGTCAGAGGCTCTTGGCGACAGGGCAAAACTTATACATATCACTTGTGATGACACCTTTCAGTGGCACGTTGGACCAGGAAAAGCTTATACAGAAACCAAAGCTGTCGTTGTGGGCTTAATCCTCAATTCGGATACATGTTCTCGGATCGTCGATCGTGGTCCCACCGCCGACGATAAACAAGCAGGTCTGACATTTCGAAAATTCTGGGGGAGCAAGGCTGAGTTAAGGCGGTTCAATGATGGCACAATTGCTGAAAGCCTAGTTTGGTCTGATCATCATGCAGATGGATCGATATCTCAACAAATCATTGCCCATATACTCGGCCTACATTTTGGGTTACAACTGCTCACTGGGCCGAATCTCTTCGAAGAGTCTCATAGTATTCAGAATATAGCAAAATCCACTCTAATATTTAAGCCAATATTAGAAGCGCTCCGGTCTCTTGAAAATACCCTTCGTGATATACAGGGCTTGCCCCTGGCGTTTCGTCAACTCTATGGAGCAAACCCTGCTCTACGTTATTCTTCTCTTGGTAATCCAACGACCCAACAACTCTCGCTTTGTCCCATAGATGTGATACTCCAACTTGAGGGCTCTTCCAGGTGGCCCGATGATCTGGCTGCGATCCAGGCCACCAAACTGTCTTTTCTTACCAGGATAGGGGAATTGCTAGGTCAATCTCGGAATGCTATGCCATGTAAGATTGGCTTGGAATCACATTCTACTCGGGTTCAAAACGTTGCCTTTCTTGACATTAGCTCATCACCTTTGGCCACTTTTCGGCTACGAATAGCATATGAACGTGAGCAGGAGTTGTTAGAAAATCAGCTCAGAGACTATTCTTTGACGAAATGGAAAAAAGAAGAAGCTGCGCTTGCACTGCTCTGCCACCAACGGTCTTTCAGCCAACAGGTTCAACACACCCAGGCATTTCAAACGCTTGCTACTCGCTTCCCGGTTTTATCCTCTACGATTCGCGTATTCAAATTATGGGTGAATTCGCACTTACTTAAGGGATATTTTTGCGATGAACTCCTGGAATTATTGGTCTGTCACGTCTTCCTGCATCCTTCTCCTTGGTCGACACCGTGCACTGTTGCCAATGGCCTACTCCGCACCCTACACCTCCTTGCAAATTGGAATTGGCAACAAGAACCTCTTGTGCTTCATATCGATGACAGCCTAACCCACCAAGACTTGAATAACATAAGCGCCAAATTTACTTCGTGGCGAAAAATCGATCCTCTCATGAATACTGTGAGCTTCTTCATAGCGTCCACACTTGATCATAGTGGCGTTATCTGGTCGCGACAGGCAAAACCGCCGAGGGTTATCGCATTGAGGTTACAAAGTCTCGCAAAAGCAGCGATGGAGGTCGTCAAGCAACAAGGTATAGATTTACGTTTCTCGCAGCTTTTTTACTCACGTAACCGAAACTTTGATTTTCTACTCTGCATCAACCCAAAATTCGTCAATGACAACCGACCAGTATATAGAAATCTTCCGAACTCCAACCATATTTCAGGAAGAGCAGCAGTTGTCCATTTTATTAATGAACTACATCGTTTGTACGGAAGTCACATTTTGTTTTTCTACGACTTCGAAGAGCGTAACATTGTTGCAGGCCTTTGGAAACCGCAGTCTATAAAGCCCCGCACATTCGGGTTGAAACTAAGCTATTCATCAACGCCGGCGACAGGTCCCGAGGCCGGAGAAAATATGGTAGTCTTGAGGAAGGATGCGACATTACATGCCATCGCCACTCTCGGCGGAGACCTTATCGAGAAAGTACAGGTGAACAGCAACCTATGATAGGCTCTTCTTCATGCTATTAGTTCCGGTGAGAAAATGGCCTTTTCTGAACTATCCCCTCTTAGTTCTGTCGGTTAGGGTAGAAAATGAACAGTACTTGTCTTTAATGGAAACTACTTCATATGTGCCTTCGTCAGATGCACGAATGGTTTTAGTATATTCGTATGATATATCATGCTTCGTATCGAGGATTTGTGGTTTGGTCCCCTTTGCAGTATTTGAACTGCGAGTGTACCTTCAAAGGGTGTTAGTAAACTCCAAAAAAACACGAGAGCTAAAACTTACGTAAATTCAAAAGGAGGAGTGCCCCAGAATTCAAATAATATCTCAGCTTCTCCTCCTTCGTGGATATCAACAACGGAAACTTCCCCGCGGCTAATTTTGACGCTTGGCATCTCGTGAATGTTTTTTTTAATATTCTTACGAGATTTACATTTGCCACTAGCACCATCACTAATAGCAGTAACAATAAATTCACCAGGTTTTTCAGCGATTCGACGAAAGCTTGTCGTCTGAGTATGTGCTCTTCTCTGCATCCCATCGAAAGTATAATAGACGTCAAAGGGAGCATATCCCGACAATGAAAAAGAGATCCGTTCCCCAACACAATAATCAGTCTTCGATTCCAGTGGAATTATCGTAGGAACATCAGATATAGTAACTCTCACAGAAGAACCTCCGTATCCAGTGGTCTGCAAACAGCCTCGGGCATCCCGTACTTTTCGAATTGAAACAACATGTTGACCCAAATCAAGGTATCGACGGGGAACGGGCAAGTTGAATTGCCTGGTATTGATATTAGGTATTGACATGATATCTGGCCTCAAGTTGGAATGGTGCTTGATACCAATTTCAAGAGTGAACGGCGGAACGCCCTCCAGAACAATTGGAATGGTCTCGTGACCGTCTCCTTCCTCCTTGCAAAACCCATAGTTGCGATCTTGCGACTGGAACTGGGCAGAAGGACGAGGATTCACTAGCTGCCTAACTGTGAGCGGGGTAACGTCACGGGGTTCCCTCATATACAAGTTGTCGCCTATGTTTATAAATTTATATGAATATTTCCCGGCTTTTGACGATTCCATCCGGATTGATATGGAGTGAAATGCCGCCACCAATGTTTTAATGCTAGAAGAAATACCACCGGAATTTGCCTCGTATTGCTGTTCATATCTCACAGCGTAGGGGGGGTTCCCGCGGAGTTTTATGTGCATCGTATCTTCATCTCCTTCACACACTTCGGTCTTTTCAAGCAAAGTCTTTCCATCCAATGGATGCCCATCTACCGCTGTAATAGAAGGTCGGGCAATCCAAGATACGTTGAATACCCTGGCGATGGGGTCAACTGTTCCAGGACAGGTGGCGTCACTAACATCTAGTAGTTCATATTTCCCGGCCTGGTCCACCTGTATTTGGCTATTTTCATCCCAGAGAACCTTTTCAACAGGCACAGTCTGTGTATTAAGAATATTCCGATATTTAAGTCTCCAAGGTGCTTCTCCTTCTAAGCGTAGTGGCAGATCTACCATCTTATCTTCTAAGGCGAGAATTGCCCGTTTTTCATCAACTTTGCCAAAAGCAGCGCTTGGTCTCTTGGGCCTGGCTTCAATTTTGATTTCCTGCTTCAAAGATCGTTTACATTTAGACTTGTCCGTAACACTTACAAGACCTAATATGTACTCTCCGCCTTCAAGCAGCTTTTCAATCGTCAAGGTCATAATCTCGGAATTGCTTGTAATATTATGGTTGGATCGTTTTCCATTATGTATTAACTCATACTGAAGTTCCCAAGGGCGCTGTCCTAAAAACGATACATCGATGGAAACGGGCTCTGCGAAACACGCCTTCCGGCTAGTGACAGGGCCAACAAACTGAGCTGAAGCGACTGGTTTCACATTCTGTTCTAAAATGGGCACCTCACTTTTTAGTGACCGAGTGTCATACACGTGGTCGGATATGTCAAGGAAGCGATATCGATAGTGGCCCGCATCACTCGGAGTTAAATCAAGATGACCTCTCAAGCTGTCAATAGACAGGATTCGTGTCTGAGAGCCCTTAGAATGTTCAATTGAGTATCTGATTTTAAATGGAGGCGTTCCTATCAAATCCAAATCGACTGAGAGCCCAACTGCATTATTCGCACATTTATCATAAATGAAGTCTTTTCGAATAGATAAACGAGGCATCGGAGGATTATGTAGTAAACATGAGGATGGCTCCAAGATATCCCCCGAACAAAATCGGCTAGAAATGCTGATAATGCTGTACCATCCTGGATTTTTAATCCGTGGCTTTTCACTTACGTTCCCCAGAATAAAGTCACGTATGTCGCGAGATTCCTGTGAATCATCGCGTGGGAATGTTTCGAAAAATGAGTAGCCAAGTGTGAAAGGTCCGTCAGCTAACTGACCACCGCCAACAGAATGAAAATGGACTGGAAGTTCAATCGTTTCACCTGTCGCAGCCTGAAGAGATGTTTGGGAGTTGCACCCTAGAAATGAAAGGCGAGGTCTTTCATGGACAAAGAAACGCTGGGATTGAGAAGTGAAATCTGCGTGACGATGCCGTAGTTCAGTGTAGTTCATAATGTTGCCATAAGCATCATGTATTTCATCAATTAAATAGGTCCACTGACCACCAGCTTCGAGAGACTCGTTCAGGGAAATTTTAATCTTTTGAGCTCTCGGCCAGGTGATATTTGTATGTGGTGGATCTAGCTCACTGGCTGGGTTGGATGCAAAGTTTCCCGGCTGAATACTTTGATACGAAACACCATGGTCCACATCATTCAAGATACGGCTGTATTTAATTTTTAATGGTGGCGAGCCTTCAATTTCCAATGTGAGATTTGAGAGGTCGCCTTTACACTTGTGCGTCGAGGATTCTTGAATGATTGCTTTAGGGCAGACAACAACTGGAGTATCATGAAGCCGGCGATGAACCTCGAGCCTGGATTCGTCTATAACCTTCCCCAGTTGATAAATGCCAGTTTTGCTAGCAGGGTAGAGTAGATCGCGATGGCCCAGAAGCTCGAACTTGTGAGACTGTTCCGCCTGCCTTTTCATTGATTTCAGTAATTTCTGTGACACCACAATTGTTTCATTTTGGGTCGTTTCAAGATCAAAGCGTATGAGTTCAATGGCAATAGGCAAAGTCTGGTTTATTCGGATGGGCAAATGCACTGTTGATCGAGCCTCATCTAGACAAAAGGGATGCTGTTCCGGATTGAGAATTGCTGAGCTATTTTACCACTGTCACTAAAAAAAAAATCAACGGTGAGTGAGTTGCCGGGGAGGCTTACCCCTCTGGAAGAATGTGAATGATTTGCTTTCCAAGTATCAGTGAGGAGTTATGTAGGATATCGGCTGGATTTACTCGGCGTTCCGATATTGAAAGTTCTCTATCATAGGCAACCTTGACGAATGCAGCCATCCATGCAGAGAAGGGAATCTAAGACGAGAATAACTTAGTAAAATGGTATTGTTAGTGCGAACAGGGGACATTGGTGTAAAGTACCGGTATATGGAACATTAAAAAAACATTTGCTAACACATGCAGCAGAAATACTGCAAGTGAAGCCGAGAATGCCCATTCCAACCAAGGTATCCTCAGGGCCGGCAGGCCAAACAAGAAGAAACCGTCTATTGAAATCCATTTGAGAAAAAGCCAAGTTGCATCGAGATCGTCTGAATACTGCCAGTATTCATACAGACGCCATGCATTCAACAAAACATAAAAAGCAGCAACATACAGCCTTTGTGACGGCGGATCAATAATGTCGAAGGGTATTAACGGTCCATTGACATCTCGACTTTTAGTAGTCACAGAATCATGAAGGGTAACAATATCGGGTTCTTTTTGACTCAGAAGAGAAGAGGTACCATTGTAGATACTCTCAGCTTTCTGCAGTTTCTTTGATGTCCTCGGCGTTCGAGGGAAGGCTGATCGTAACTGGGGAGTGTCAGTCATTGCATTCCGCGACTTGTGAAGTTAACCATAAAAATAATAAGTGCGAGGCGCTAATCAAACATTTTAGCTTATCCTTGAAGAGAATAGAAAAATGACCTTACGAACGCTAGAAATGAGCAAAAAATTAGCGATGTTTGATGTTCATTAGTTATGTTTGAAGTACTTCGTACTTAGTTAGTTACCTGATCACCTCAGCTCATCATCTCAGACGCGTGCGGTTAAGATTATTTAGCGCGAATTTGGTGTTCGAGCTAGTTAACCCATTGAAGTAATTTCGCCAAAATCTGGCAAGGACAGCATCGGAGCTGATTTTCAGCTTTTTTGCAGAAAGTTCAGGATTGGCATAGAAATTTAAGAACTGTAAATTAACGTAATTCCTCACCGAACGCCCAATCTCACCCAACGACTGCTTCTTATGAAATTACCACTACACCTTCAAAATACAATTTTTCAACAACCATGTAGTAAAATTAATTAAGCTATTAGTTACAGTAAGTAGAAAAGGAATAAAACATAGAAATTAGTATGGTTAATCCAAAAATCAATGAGATGGTCTAATAGCTTGATCTTTGTATGTGACTGACATTTCTGACTTCTTGAACTTCAAAGTAATTGAAAAATCTTGCTTTGATGTTTGAGAGCTCAATTGTAAGCTTTTTAGAGCTGTAGAGAGCTTTTCTAGAGTCTTTTTGAATATTACAGACTCTGCAGAGTGTGTAGATAAAGTAGAAGTCTTTAATTTCAGATTTTTTTGATAGATCTTCTGCACAGTCTTCTCTTTCTAAGTTTTTTTGCACTGTAGAGCTCATTCTTTCTTTACTATCTGTTTCAGAACTTTATATGTCTCTTTAATATTTTTTTTTAATCTGTCTGTGATAGGCTGACTGTTGGGGTCCTTTTGGGATCTCAATGGAACAAGACTGAAGAGTAATCTCAATTGAGTTGATCCCAATCTCTTCTCAAAATTTGAAAAGTAGTGACATGTACATATTTATGGAAGTAGCTAGATAAAGATAGTAGTTAGTTAGTCAGCACCCTGAGCCTATTGAGAAAGCTTGGAGGAGGAAGAATAGAATGATCTTCTACTACACAACCAAAATTGCACAGACATTCCATAGCTCAGCTAGGCCAGATAACAAACTGATAGCATGTCTTGCTTGATCAGAGACTCCAAGAGCAGTCCAAAATTCTAAAAAACCTTACTGAAATACTCACAAATGCTAAGCATATTTAACAAGAAATAATGGAATCAGTAAATGAAATCAGATCAATTATTGAGTCTCTCCCAAATTTCATATTGCAAACAGCTAAATACATAATTAACTATAGCTGAAGTAACTCTAGCTCTTGAGTAATTTTAATCAGCACATGACATCTAGCAGAATTCATCACCAAAAATAATAAAATATCATTACTGCAAAGTCAAGTCTTCAACATTTATCAATTTTGTATACTAAAAGAGAATTCTAAAGTGCTTTCACTGAACAGTTCATGACTGACTTGATTAAAATCAGAGTTTTCTGACATTTTTTATTCAGCAGACTGAAATCTTGACTCATTAATAATCAGAACAGCAATCTGCAAATTTATTCAGAACATAATGATAGTTACAAAGCTATCTTCTTATAGAGTGTCACTATTAAGTAAGTAAGTCATCTTGAACAAGTTCTTAAGTAATCTCTTGACTAACTTGATCATGAACTTTTTGTTCAAAAGCAGTAATTTAAACAACATTTCATCAACAACTTCTGATCAAATACAGCAGAAACTATCTACCCCAACAACATATAAATTTTCATCTCTTGATCAGACAACTACAGAAAATCAACAATCAATTGCAATTATGATCTTTAATGATCAAAATCTCCCAAACTCTGACAATTCTTCAGAACCATCAATTAAAGTCATAGAAAAATGTGCAGCTTGTACAAATGACATGAATATGCAACATATTATAGATGCAGTAACAGTAAATATGTGCACAATTATACACTCAGAATTAGCAGTCTTACACAGAGAATCATCTACTTCTCTTTCAACTTTAGTTTTATCAGCTTAATATTTTATCACTAACAATCTCATACTCCAGCAAAACTGAAAAATCACTGATATTGACTATTTCTACTCAGATATGCCATGTCATTGAAGAAGAGACATTGCAGATCAAGAAGAAAAGATCTGAATTAAAAATGTCTATCTTTTCACAGCTAGAATCAAAGCAGCAGCAGTGATTAAAGATTCACTGCAGATAGAAGCTGAATTGCACTCATATTTTTATGAAAATGTTATAATCTGATGAACAGTTAAACTAAATGATCTTGCACACAAAGTTCTTGTTCAAGATTCAGTTGACATTTATGATTGATGCTTTACTCTTGAAAAATGTTTCTGAATTTCATCAGCTCAAGCACAAGTAAAATTTGATAACATTCACTACACAGTTCTGAATGTCTGTAACAATAAGTCAACAGCAGTCTATCTCACTGATATTACAGCAGCAGCTCATCAATGTGAACTGATCACTTCAGAATTTGTAGTTGTACTGCATGCATGATATCATCTTGAAACTTCTCTATGAGTCACAATAGATGAATCACTAGAAGACACAACAATGAACATTTTTTGTGAACTGCTGACTTTCAAAGAAGTTAATTGATTTGATCAATATAACATAACATCTATCTACCAATCTCTCTATAAAGCAGTCACATTTCAGACATCAAATATGAGATGCTCATATGCAACTAGTCAATTCTATGAACAGTTCAGCTGCTCACAAAATAATCAACAATGGAGAACAAGACCAAACAATCAGCTTCAAAAATTTCAGCTCAAGCCAACTGAACAAAGTTCACCATCTCCATTTCATAATACAGTAGAACTGCAATGAGCATATACAACAGATTCAGACTCAACAAATGTTGATGAAGATTATTCATATGAATCAGAAGAAAACTTAATTATCTCTGAAGACAACACATCTTCAGAATCTAAAATGAATCAGATGAATGCTGATTCTCACACTATCTACTATCATTGTAAAGAAGTCTTTTCTTCACAAAATCAGCTTTTCAAATATCTAAATACATATGAACCATCAGCCTATCTCACTAATTCTGAACATGATATAGTGATGTCACAATGCATTGATCTCATCTCAGACATGCAATGAAACTTCTGTCACTGAAAATATGCAACAGCACAAGATTACATTAAGAACTCTTTCAGACTAGCAGTCTGTTGTCTTGACTCAGAGTGCAATTCTACATTAGTTAATCAAAAATTCCTCCAGAAACAGAATCTGACAATAATTATTCAAGATTTAACATCATTATCCATTAGTGAAATTGATGAGAGATTGATATTTTATGTCTCAGTATGCTTTCCACTACACTTTTCAGATTTCAACTCAAAAGACAATAAAATCATCATTCACATCATGATAATGACTCAAGTTGTCAACACTCTGCCAGTTAACATACTCATCAGAGTTGACAATCTAGCATCAGAAGACATTATACTTAATTTTCTTCAACAGTGTGCAATATTTGCAAGAGCAGATAATGCCCACACACAGCTGACTGTTATCTCAAAATCTAATCATCAATCAAAACAAACATTGTACACAGTCTTGACTGTGGACATTTCACCACATTCTTAAATCAAACTATCAATTAGAACCCAGAACCAACAATCACTATCAATAAATAGAGACTATATTTTTCACCCCCAATGTTCTACTTTAACATACTATAATTAAGTAATGCAGGCTAATCTTTCATTTACTATTTTAGAAAACAATACTGATACTCTCTACACTATTAAATGTCATGCCCACATCAGATATCTAGAGAAAGTTCAGAAAGACTTTGCATATCATGTTGACATTTCAATGTCAGAAACTTTAGCACACATATCAGCACAACAACTGTCAATAATACAATTAATCACATCAGTACTAGAGGAAACCAAGCTATCAAATGAAGTCACCATATTTGGCAAATCATCAGACACTCAAAAACTGACTGACACAGTCATGACTCATCACAATGTATGGGAAGACAAAGAGACATTCATGAACATTCCACAACATTAATGAATGAGAATCTCAATTAAAGACACTGCTAAATCACAAAAATCTGCAAGAAAGTATCTTCTTTTCAAACAAGAAGAAGCTATAATTGACAAGACATTTAATGAACTTCATCACAAAGATCATATGACACACAGTCTACATCATGCAAAGTACACTTACTCAGTCTTTATAGCATATCAATGAGTTATGGAAAATGGATAGCAAATAGCCAAAGACTGCTCAGTGATTGACATTCACTCATTAAATACTCATTCAGTCTCAGATATCTATCCACTACATCAACAAGAGAATATAATAGCAGTCATAGTTGACTGTTTTTACATTACAGTTTTAGATGCCACATTCTTTTTTTATCAATGGCAAGTACACTCTGATGACTGAGATAAACTAACAGTGGTAACACACAGAGAACAGAAAGTTTTTAATGTTGCAGTCATGAAATACATTAATAGTGTTTCTTATGTTCAACATCAAATGGATTATGAATTCCAACACTGGAAAAAATTTGTCCATATATATATAGATGACATAGTCATTTTCTCCAAAACACTAGAGAAGCATATTCAGCATCTTCACATCATTCTTGATCATCTTAACTCTCTGAACATTTCTCTGAATTTAAAGAAAGTCTTCATTGGATTCCCATTGATCAATCTTCTAGAACAACAGATTACTGGTCTAGACATGTTCACAGCAAAAGAAAAACTTGAAGCAATTGCTCAATTAAAATTCCCAAAAACTTTACACCAACTCAAAATGTATCTTAATTTAACAGAATGGCTACACCAATACATTTCTTACTATGCACAACTCAGTGAATCACTCCAAATCAGGAAAACAGAACTCAATACAAACACACCACCTAAAGACAAGAAATGACTAAACTATGCTAACAGAACTTACATGAACAATTCATTACAGCAAAAACTGAATTCTTTTGCAAAAATTCAAAAGCACTTCACTGTTGAAAATTTTCTAGCACATCATAATCCAAATTGTGACTTATTCATGAACATTGACACTTCAAAGAAACAAGACTTTGAAGTCATGATTTTTTATGTCAAAAGTACATGGACTGGCATAATTAATAAGCAATTTACCACACCACCACTGTCAACACTAGTTAAATCAATCATGTTTCTAAGTAAACTACTCAATAGCACTGAACAAAACTACTGACCAACAGAATTTAAAGTTTCTTGTCTAGTCTGGACTCTCTGAAAAACTCATCATTTAGTTCTAAATAACCACAATTCAACAGTAGTATACATGGACCACACTGCCACTCTAGTCATAGCTAAGCAAATCTCAATGAACACCACAGTCACTGACAAACTAAATTTATGTCTAGTTCAAGCTGTAGCATATATACAGCAATATTGACTACTGATCTATCATAAGTCAGAAAAAATCCACATAATATCAGATGCACTATTCTGACTGAAATCAAATTTTGACACATCAGCACACACTTTTCTCATCTCATACACTGTCACAATTATTGAACTTAGTCCAAAGTTCTGTGCAGAACTAATAGCAGAATATATCAAAAACTCATTCTTCATGAAAGTCTTTCAAACACTCAACTCATCAACAACAGTCAAACTGTCATTCTATATACAGAATGATCTCATATAACATCAGAACAACAGACACAATAGTCTCTGCATTTCAAAAGTAAGTATATCTACAATAATCAAATTAGCACATGGTTCAATTCACTTTGACATTGAACAAACACTAGCAAGACTTCATGAACTTTTCATTCATTAAATGCATGATAACATTCAAATCTACATTCAACATTGTCAACAATGTAATCACATTCACCCTAGATACCACAGATCATTTGGTGACTATCAACCAATATTGACACCAAAGATTTCCCACCACACAATCATTATGAATTTTGTACAAAAGCTATCTGATGGATAATATAATATGCTTCTGACAATAATCAATAAGTACATCAAAAGAATTGTCTTGATCCCAGACTGCACAACATGAACAGCTCATGACTGAACTATAGCTTTCTACATCAGACTCAGTATAGCAGATTGGGCAATTTCTAAAGTTATAATCTCTGACAGAGATCCAAAATTCACATCACAGTTATGGCACTCACTTCTAGTTCAAATGAATATCAAGCTACTATACTCAACAGTCTATCACCCACAAACAGATGGTCAGTCTGAAAAAACTAATCAAACAGTTGAAATTGCACTCATCCATCTTCTACTAAGCATTGTCAACTCATTGCAATGGCACACACTTCTGCCTATGTTGCAAAGATACCTAAATTCAGTCATAAATATCAGCACAAAGACATCAGCATATGAAATTCTCTATGACATATTATTTCCAACAGTATTGAATTGACCACTAGACAATCAATCTCAATTCACAGTCAGAGCTGACACAGCTTTACTTCTTAATGAAGCAACAATGATAGTGAAGCATTATTTCAACAAAAAGCATCACTATTCAGAATTCAAAGAAGAAGATTAAGTTTATCTTCAACTTTGCAAAGAATATACCACTGCACTCAGCAAACAACTCTGAAAATTTGATGACTGATACAGAGAATCTTTCACCATCACAAAAAAAGTAAAAAAGTTAGCTTGCAAACTGAATCTGTCAGACACATGGAAAGTTCATAAAACAGTCAGTGTTGCTCATTTGAAACCAGTCTCAAACATATCAGATCTCTTTAAATGAACAATACAGTCTCCTCTATCAATACAAATCAACAGTCATGAAGAATATGAACTGGAACAAATTGTCACAGAACATACAAAAGACAAAGATACCAAAGCACAAAAAGAATATCTAGTTCACTGAAAAGACTACAGACTTCAAGAAGACTTCTGATTAAAAGAATCAGAACTAGCCAACATCAAAGAACTTTTACAGCAATACCAACTTGCTGACAAATCAATATAATATTCAACAACAACACCAACAACACAAACAGTCCACACACACTAAGTGAATATATATTCCCCCCCAAACATTCTTCATTCTACAAATTCCATCCACAAAGCAACATATTACATCTCTTCTTGAACCACAGAAGCCCATACTGTATTCCATCAGCATACAAGCACAAGCATATCTTAAGCATTGCACAGAATTCTCTTGAATCACAGAAGTTCATATTGCATTTAACCAGCTTACAAACATATCTTAAGCATTGCACAAAATTCTCTTGTATCTTAGCAACAGCTCAACATAAATATTCTCCCAAACACCAATGCATCTCCAAAAATCTCAATCAGAGCATCAAAGTCTATCATCTTATCTGCAGCTAAGACTCTCTTTTGTGTCAAAGAACAATGTAAACTGCAAGAACAACATGAACTATCAGAGAAAAAAACAGATTTTCAAGCAGAATATACTCTATGTTTTGTATCTGAAAATGCTCAAGTCTGACTTCACTCTGCTAATGAATGGAATTTTCAGAGTTCTTCATCTTGAAACTCACCATCAGCCACCTCTGAACCACACCATCTAATCCAAATTAAGATAGAAATGGCCACAGACACATGAAAAAATAAGATCATGACAAACAAACATACTGAGAACAAAACAATCACTCAAAATCACAATGAATGGATTTATATTCATCTATCCATCAGAGTACTTTTCTTCAAGCAGTGCAATTCAGTTGGATGTAACATTGATGATGACAATGTTCAATATGATGAGAACTTTATCACACTACAGCAATGAACAACAGCTGCTCTAGCTCTACAAACACAAGCTGAAATGATACAAACAGAAATGAATAGAAAACATGAGGAAGAAATAATTCAGTGGTGAGAAAGTCAGATTATATGAAAACAAAAATTTCTTCAACACAAATGATTCAAAAACAACAACACTGTAATCTGAGTCTCAGAAACAACAGATGCTGTTATCAATGAAGCAATCAATCATCTGAAAAATCTTTCTGAAGAAAACTTCCAAAAGAAATTGTCAATTGAATACATCAGTCATTCAGCAAGACAAGAAATTCAAACAAAAAAATACAACATGAAAGCTTCAGAAGACATCTTCAATCTCTCTGAATCTGAAGATAATATTCTAGCATTTCTTGATGACTTGTCATCTGACAATGCTGACACTAGCTCATGAACAGTCCTCTTCACACTCACCCCAAAGCAAAAGCTCAGCAAACATAAAGCTTCAGCAAAGAAAAGCACCTCACACAAAAAGAAAACTCTGACTAAACAAATCTCAATTCAAAAAAGTCAACATCTACAAAAATCAGCAAAAAAAGTCAATTTACAAGATGATATCTCTGAACAAAAACTTAACACTGATGAAGTCTTCATTGATGATAACATGAAATCCTCAACATTATCAGACTATCACAATAACAGTTCTCTTGATTGAGATACATCACAAAGCCATCTATTCTCTGAACCAACTGCAATGACAATCTCACCACAAGATACAGCAACAGCTTTGGCTATAGAAATTCCAAAACACAAAGAGCACAAAGACTCAGAGCCTCAAATGTAAATGAAATTATTATTAAAAGACAACAATGACAATCTCTCTGACTTCACTGATCTTCTCTCTTGAGAGCAAGAGCTAATAGCACAATGCTCTCATCAAGATTAAATCATTTACTTGCAAAATAGACAATTCTCTATATTTTATCTGCTCATGAACTTTTCAGCATGAAATGACAATGACATTCTCATCATGGATGAACTGAATACTATAATCAAATGATCTGCAATTTCAAGTGAATGAACAGCAACTCTCATTAAGTACAAGAATACTTAATATGCAATGACCATGAATTAATGTCTTGAATTCTTTCAATTCTTCTCTGAACAATGCTGCATAAACTTACCAAATCTGGAGAAATGACATCTAGTGTCTCAAGCACTCATTATTGCAGTTGTTAACTCTTATTTCAAAAACATGCTGGATAAACTTCAATCTTATCAACTCACTTTATTAACAAAGTCTATTAAATATGAACTTCTCCACTTTCTGTGTTGATTCTCTGAAGAATCCATTTAGATCCAACCACCAAACACAATAAACACAGGAATCTGGACAGCATTAGATGAAGATGACATTATAACCACAGAAGAGATTCAAGAATGACTCACTCTGAGCACAGATGACAAATAGAATTTCTACAGAGAATGATAATTTCTTCTAAATAACTTCATCAGACATAAACTACTGCATCTTCCAAACCATCAATGGGAAGTTCATCCAGCTTGTCTATGAGCACTTAAAGCAGCAGCTGAGGACTATCCACACTTGACTTAAATTAATGACACTGACATACTAGAACAGAACTCAAAGAATACACTACAGCTATGGAAAAACTTTGCACTAGATGAAGAATGGTATCCACAACATCAAATTAAAATATATGCATTAATGAGACTGATCATGTCTACTCTAGCTTAAAAAAAATTTCTATATTCAATGACACATGCAAAATTGATCAACAAAGCCATCATTGAGAGAATGTCATTCTTTTTTGACTTTCTCTACTATGATTATCAATTCTAGCAACATTACATGCTTTCAGTGCACACACTTTCAGTGAGGACACTGATCTTTAAAATCATATTCTCTGACAACTAACATGTACATATTTATGGAAGTAGCTAGATAAAGATAGTAGTTAGTTAGTCAGCACCCTGAGCCTATCAAGAAAGCTTGGAGAAGGAAGAATAGAATGATCTTCTACTACACAACCAAAATTGCATGGACATTCTGTAGCTCAGCTAGGCCAGGTAACAAGTAGTCTCAATCTCATTTCAAAATATGAATAAAAGTCTCATTCTCTTCTCAGTTCCAAATTTTTTATATTATGTTCCATTTCTAGATTTCTCTATCTCTAAAACAACTTTAATTTTTTTTCAAACTTTATTTTAAAGTGTATTTTTACACCAAAATATGACAAAATAGAAAAATTGGCAAATCAAGTCAAAATGCATGTATACATTTGTATATGATTTTAATACTAAAAATAGTATAAAATAAGGTTTTATTTTAAGTTTAGGGAAATTGGGGATCCCTATCTCTAATTAAATAATTTCAATCTCTTTAAATTAAGTCCCATTTCCATCTCAGTACTTGAAACTCAAGTCTCAGTCCCATCTCAGTTTAAACTATTAAGTCCCAGTTCCATCTCAATTTCCCATTAGTGCATTAGAGATGGGATCTCAGTTGGGAAATCTCTTTCTCTGCAGTCAGTCTAATTGACATTCAGTCTTGTCTCTTTGGGATCTCAAAGGGACCCCAACAGTCAGCCTACATATCATTGTTCAGAAATTGATGAGCAATCACTTTATTCAAAAAAAAAAAAAATAAAAAATTTACTAATTCTTTTAGTATAAGACTTCTCTTAAGATCATTCATTTTATGATGAATGCAGTCTGAAATTTTCATTTTACTTAATCATTCAATCATCACAGCTTTTAGAATTTTCATACTAGAGCTGAGAGTAGCTGATAGTTATATAAAGTTATACTCAATTTAAAATTTTTATTTATTTGAAAAATCATGAAGTAATCATTCTCTATTTTGTATTTTTCAATTGAGTAATCAAACAGAAAAATCTGATGATGTGAAATTAAATCAGATGTAGTAGATATTATAGATCTAAAGTAATAAAAAGAGTTCATAGTAACTCACATTGTATTAAGTTCTTGAAATCAGACATTCAATGTTGAGATTACCAGCTTAAATCATAAATTTTAAATTTATATGGAAATTTCAGAATTTTCTCTATTTTTGTGAAAACTAACTCAGATGCTGTGCTGGTCAGGCTCTGACAGAATTATCAGAATGAGTTAGTTCAAAACACTAAATTTGCACTAAAGAATCTTAGCAGCATGCATCTGAGAGAATGAGATAAGTAATCAATATGGAGATGAATACTTAAAATATTCATTATGTCTTTAATAATTTAATTTTATTTTATTTTCATGATGAATAGAAGGGTCTATGTTATAATAGCTTTCAGTCATATTTAATG
Source organism: Ophidiomyces ophidiicola (assembly GCF_022830035.1). Lineage (NCBI taxonomy): Eukaryota > Fungi > Ascomycota > Eurotiomycetes > Onygenales > Onygenaceae > Ophidiomyces > Ophidiomyces ophidiicola. Next base: position 320,242 of record NW_026054663.1, read on the forward strand.
AGGTTTACAGAGACAGCAATTTATAATTATTTAATGAAATTATTCTTAAAATATTCTTCTACCAATTCTTTATATATTAATATGTATCAATTGATATGTTACAATACAATTTGTTGAGCAACTTGATTTTAAAAAAGGTGGGTCTTGGTGTAAAAGTAGAAGAGGTGCCAACACTTTTGACCTAGTACTGTAGTAGTAATTTTGTAAAAAGTCACTGTTAGGTGACATTGGGCGTCCAACAAGGAATTCTGTTAACAGATTGGCTACTTGATAAGATGTTAGAAGATAACAATCAACTTAATACCACACAGATCAGGAGAGAATAGGGCCATAGAGTAGCTGATTAGAATCAACATGAAAAGTTGTTCTGGCTGCAGTGTGCACACAAGACTGCATTCTTGAATGCATATTTATCTCTCAGCAGTTGGTAAAGCGACAGGTACAACAACAGTCCACAGTGTGCCTCGTAGCCAGTCAGTCAATGGGATCCAAAATTACACCATGATTTACTTTCTTAGGAGTAATCATTTGGCTTGATAAGCTGGACATCATCCAGCACTTTACCTGTTGCTTCCCCCTCCTTTCCACCTTCCTTCACACTTTCTTTTACACTACTCTGATTCTCGCCACACCCTAAATCTTCAGTTTGCCAGGGCAAATCTTCACCTTCCGGGGAAGTAAAAAAATCATGACGCAAAGCTTCTCTTGCATTGAATCTTTTTTCCGGGTCCAGTTCTAGAAGGTGTGACAAGAGCCTGATTCCTTGTTTTTCTCGTCCAGTGAGTTCGTCAAGGCAATTGGACCACAACACGATTCTCTCCCATGTGAAGCCTTTTTCGCCGATTGTTGGAATGGTGGTCTCAAATACCTGCCCATGTAGTGCTGCACACGCTTTCATCTTACGACTGCCAAATATACTGGCAAGTTCAACCATGGCGTCTATATCATCTAAGGAATGGAAGAAAGGAAATCGTCGTCCTAAAAGGGTTAAAAGAATGACACCAACAGACCATATATCCACCTTTGTGGTCTGCTGCCCGCATTTGAATAGTACCTCTGGTGCACGAAACCCACGAGTTCCTGCCCGGTTTGCTCGACGAGCTGGACGGGAGTCGTTTTTTGGATAGCCAGCCGACATGGTCTGGGGTTTGTTGGAATATAGCCCTCGGAATTGTCGATAGACGTCCGTCTCTGAACATGGACAGGGTTCCCTATTGTCATAATCGTGCTAATTGGCGATTGTCAACTAAGAAATAATCAGCTGTGCCACATTAATACCCACCTCTGCAAGGCCGAAGTCAACAAGGACTCCACGTTTCTGTAGTGGGTCATATAGGAAATTACTGTCGAGCTATCAGTACGCAATGATGCAGAAAACTAATTGGTTTATACGGACGTTGGCTTGATATCTCGGTGGATGATGTGTTCCCTGTGCACAGCCTGAAGAGCAGCGAGCAGGGATCCAATGTAAAACCTCATATCCTCCACGAGAAAAGTGCGGTATAGACATCGAAAATCCTGATGGGGAATGTATGGCAGAACTGCCACTACTTGGTCTAGGTGCCGAAATGCAGTGATGATAGGACACACCGACGGGCAACCTCTGAGTTCCAGAAGCAACTCAAGCTCACTTTGAATGCGTGAGGGGCTACTGGTAACGTAGATTTTCTTCAACGCTACGTAACGTCGTTTCCTTTGCACAGGTCTTTCCATCGAGTTTTGGGTATCTAGGAATTTCCCTATGCGGCGGCGCTTGAAAGGTGCCAAAAGAAAAGCTTCATCTTCATCGTCTTCGGATAGTTCCCAATCCCATATTTCATTGTAATAACGGTCGTAAAGCAAATCCTCAGCTTTATAAACAGTAGAAAACGTCCCTAATAGCAGTTACGTCAGGTTACACTATTGCATTACATAAATTAATATAAACACACCTTCTCCAATGCGGCGAATCAATCGAAATTGTTTTTTGATTCCCACAAAGTGGTCTTCCAATTTTTTCATGTCTTCGACGACGGACTCGTCAGTTTCCTCTTCTTCGCTACCAGGAGATTCTTGTAGTTCCGAATCATTACGTCGCTTTTGTAACATCGTCACATGGTTTGAGATATGTGATTGAGTGTAACCATATCCATTCTCCTCTGCAATCGACTTCCGCATGACGGCCAAGTGGTCAGTTATGTTTTGAGAGCTAGATTCCTAGCTTTGCCAAAGTACGTTCAAGGAGTGGGGAAAGTGCTAAATATGCGCAAGTGAATATTCACAAGAGGGTTTAAACATTCCCTCCACTCACAAGGTCTGTAGTCCAGAGTACTTGTGTGAGATTGTACCTGTTCCCTGCATAAATATATGTGTTGAGAGGGCCATACCGGAATTCTGGAGGTTTGGCAATTGGCTCACCTCATCCCCTCAGACGCGTGCTGCTAAGGTTCTTTAGCGCAAATTTAGTGTTTTGAACTAACCCATTTTGGTGATTCTGCCAGAGCCTGACCAGCACAGTGTCTGAGCTGATTTCCACAAAAATAGAATGAACTCTGAATTTTCATACAAATTTGGAATTTTCAATTTGAGCTGATAGTTTCAACATTAAATGTCTGATTTCAAGAACTTGATACAATATAAGTTACTATGGGCTTTTTTTATTACATCAGATCTACAATATCTACTACATCTGATTCAATCTGCTTCACATCATCAGATTTTTTCATTTAATTATTTAATTGGGAAATACAAAATAGAGAATGATTACTTCATGATTTTTCAAATAAATAGAAATTTTAAATTGAGTATAACTTTGTATAACTATCAGCTACTTTCAGCTTTAGTATAAAGATTTTAAGAGCTGTGATGATTAAATGATTGTGCAAAATGAAAATTTCAGACTGCACTCATCACAAAATGAATGATTTTGAGAAAAGTCTTATACTAAAGAAATTGATAAATTTTTTGATTTTTAAAGTAGTTGCTCATCAATTTTTGAACAATGATATGTATTGCTTTTGACAGTATTAAATGTAGTGATTGAGTAACTTAAGGTATTGAATGACCATAATTAAAGAAAAGTGGTGTTGCAGTAATGAAAACTGACTCAGATCTTCAATGAATTTTGAAGAGAAGTCTCAATTCAGTTTACTGTATTTTAACATAGTTTTACTCTAGTTAGTAGAAGATGACTCTTCAACATATAATGAAGATCTGAAATTATGAGACAAGCAATTGACATATTCTCAAATTATTCTGTAACTATATTATGTCATCATCTCTGATGTGTGTTAGTAAGGTTCTTTAATGTGAATTTACTAAATTGAGTGAACTAACTCATTTAAGTAAGTTCATCAGAATGTTACTAGCACAATGATTGAGTAAATTTTTGCAGTTTTTGCTGAAAGTTGAAAATCATTATATGACATTAAGAATTGTGAATTAAGTCAGTGTTATATATGTTAAATTTACTACTTTAAGAATTTAATATAATGTTTTTTTAGATGAACATCATCTTGATTAATATTTAAATTTACTATATAATTTTTTATTTGATTTATTTCATTTCATTGAATTTTTCCATTTTAATCTTCAATTGAAAAATATTAAATGATCAGTTTTAATTATTTTAGAGAAATAACATTTATATATACATATTTTTTTCTTAAATTAATAATGTTTTAGTATTTATGTATTATTTTTATGGATGAATCTGAAATCTATATTGTTAGAATTTTGATATGACTGTAGAAATTTTTATAAAATCTTCAGAAGCTAAGCTGAAACTTGAAAGTGAACTGACTCACTACAGCAATTACATTACAATCACAAAGAAGCTGTCACTCTCACTGTGATTCTGCTATCACATCTACATTTAGAAACTAAAACTAAATAAAAATTCTGTGGTGTGACCATCTTACATTCATCACATTAAAAAGAGATTTTGTAAGAAGTTATTACAATCACAGTGAAGCTGTCACTCTGACTGTGATCTTGATCACATCTACATCTTAAAAATAAGACTTGTAAAGAGAAGAGAATCTGTAAGACTCTGTGCTGTAATCATCTTACATTCATCTTATTATTTAAAACAGATTTGTAAAATATTATTAATGCTTAAATGATCATGCTCTTAGTCACTCAGAATTCATAAAATTTTAAACTAGTCACATGATTTCATGTAGAACTCTGCACTGCAGCCATCTTATCTTCATTTCATCATTTAAAAAAGATTTGTAAAATCTTCTTAATGCTTAGATGATCATGCTTCATGTCATCTGAGTTTTGTAAATTCTGTGACTGATTACATGATTCTGCTATGTGAGCAAGTCAATGTGCAGTAGAAGCTCATACAACAAAAGCTCAGTTAGTAGAATATACTTACTAATAACTATATAAACATATATAAATATATAAGTATATAGTTATATATAAGGTTTTGGTGAATGAATAGAGTGAGAACAGTGATAATAGAATTCAGAAAACAGTAGTATAGAAGAAGTAGTTAATGAATATTGAAAGAAGTTATTATAATTGTTCTGTGAATTACATTTTGCAGTGGAGTTTTGATCTTATTTATAGACTGTGAGTTTAGAGTTTGTGTTATGTATGTTATGACATATTTGTCTTGATTTATAAGTGTTACATCATGTGTGATGTAATGTATGATGCAGTATGATGCAGTATATTGTGCAATACTTGCAATAGTTTTGTAAAAAGTAGTTATACTTTTTAGAAAACTGAATTATTATATGAGGCATTTTATAAATTCTGGTTTCAGTGACTAATACATTCTATAAATCCTTATATCTATGATGTAGATTTATAGAAAGTTGGTATAACTGATTATAAAGCTTGTTAAAGTTGAATATAATGTGCAATAGTTTATTAATCTTGAAAATAAACTATACAACATTGAATTTTATAATGTAATTGATGATGTCACATATGATGACATTTTATATGATGTAATATCATATTATGATGTAATTTGCCAACTCAATTTATTATTCTTTTCTTAATTAATAATTTATCCAAGCATTACTATGATGGTAATCTTATTGCTGTAACTCTATTAGAAAATAAAGTTTGAAATAAACTTTAATATGATAAGATTAGAACTAACCTCAAAAGAGTTATAGATCAAACTTTATATTTAATCAAGATTTATGTATATGACTCTGTAAATGTTATGGAAGTTATACATGTTATACACATGTTATATAAGACAATATATAGTATATAAATTTGATTATATTTGAGAATGTGATATTCTCACATGCCCCCATAAGCATATTTATATATGAAGTAATGAAAAACCTCATGGGAAAAATCAATACTTCTTTATTTATAAAAAACTTCAGTTATTGAAGAAAAATTACATGATCTGATACAAAACTTTTGTAAAAGATAAAAGTATCAGATATTTTATATGTACTAATGTAAAAACTCTTTATACTTAGAGAAAAAACAACATTAGTTATATATCTTAGTATGTTATATTTATGAAAAAACACTTTGTAAAAGTGAAAAATATATTAATTTATGTTATATACTAAGTTATACTGATAAAAACACTTATTTTTATGAAGTGAAAAAATATCAGTTATATATACAAGAATGGTATTGTATATTTAGTCTTATGTGAGAGAAAATCCATACTATTTGGATGAAAAACTCTCTATATTGGCAAGACTGATATAAGACTTGTGAAGCACATTATTAACATTTTTTGTTAGAAAGTCTGCCAATTGATATTTTGATGAAATATGAATAAGTTCTATACTTCTATTTAGTATAGCCTCTCTAGTGAAATGGTATATTATTTCTATATGTTTTGATCTTTTATGAAATTCTGGATTTTCAGCCAATTTCTTTGCTGATTCACTATCTACCAGAATTTTTGGTATTGTTATATCATATTGTAGATTCAGATTTTTATTCATGTATTGAAACATGTTATTTAAATATATAGCTTCCTTAGTAGCTTCTTTTAAAGCCATATATTCAGCTTCACAGCTACTAAGTGCTATAGTTTTTTGTAGTTGAGAATTCCAACTTATAGAATTATTAATTCCAATTTCTCCACTTAAACTGAATATATAATCAGTGGTTGATCTTCTTTTGTCAAGATCATTACCCCAGTCAGAATCTGAATAACCTTTTATAAAAAGATTGTTATAATTGCAATTGTATTTAAGACCTAGATTTGGATATTGTAATAAGTATTTCCAGATTTTATTTAAAGCATTAAAATGTTCCATGTTTGGATTGCTCATGAATCTGG